>NW_022631091.1:7345127-7472588 GCF_010015895.1 Lontra canadensis
CGCCCCGCCCGGGGGTCCCCACCGCCCCGCCCCCGCCCCCGCCCCCTCCCCCGGGACCCTCCGCCGCCTGCCCCTGGGGGTCCCCGCCGCCCCTCCCCCCTCGCCGAGGGACTCTCCTCCCTGCGCCCTTCTCCCGAGGGTCCCGGTCCTCCTAACCCGGTCTCCCGAGGGACCCTCCCTGCGGGGGTCCCCGCCCGCCCCCGGGGGTCCCCAGTCCCGGCCCCGCCCCCGTGGGCTGAGTCCGGGGGGGGGCCGTGAGGGCCTCTGGCCCGTTTCCTCGCGAGGCGGCCTTGGCCACAGCCCTGGGCCGCCTTTGTTCTCCGCCGGCGGCTCGCGCTCCCCGCCGCTCCCGGGCACCTGCGCGGGGGCCGGTGCACTGCCCGAGCGTCCCGGGCGGCTCTGCCCCGGCTCCGCGCCTGCCGCAGCCCCCGGGCCAGCGCGGCTGAAGCGCGGCTCGCACGCGGAACTCTGCTCCGGGCCGCGGCCGGCCGCGGGGAACCCGGGAGGCAGCCGGGGGTGGGGGGGAGGTAGCCGTGGTCGGGGGGACCCCGGGGGGGCTGCGCGGGGGGGGGACCCTCCGGACTCTGCGGGCCTCCTGTGTGGCCCGCGCGGTGCGGAGGTCCCAGGCGACAGCCGCTGGTCACGCGACACAAGGGGAGAGTTTTCTCTGGGCTGGACGGATCCGTTCCTGGGCCTCACCTGGGCCCTTGCAGGGCGACCCGTGCACGGCGGGACCGAACCTTCCAGGAACACGGCGGACCGTCGCGACGACAAGGGAACCGAGATCTGCCGGGCGTGGACCTCGCAGCGGACACGTCGTGGTCCGAGAGCGGACTTCTTCAGGGCAGTGGGCCCAGGACTTCTTTCTCTTGGTTTTTGCTTACACTTGGCGAACGCACCTGGGAAAGGTGCAACAAGGTCAAGGACCCGCTGTGACTCACAGCCCGCCGGCTCCTGACCCTGTCCCAGTCGCTCAGAAATGGCACCAGGCCTGGACACTCCCAAAGCTCCCGGAACCTCAACTCTGCTCGCACTCACAACCCCGGACCAGCTCCTTCCCTACCCACTGAAGAAAATGGCCTGAGTCCACCAAGAAAGAGCAACAGCTTTCTCCCAAATTCTCTTACTGGTCAGGGCCCCACTCAGATCCTCTGGAGAGAGTTTAGCATTAAGTATATGCATGCAGACGTGTTCAGAATATAACTGGATAAATTCCTGTATTTTGGTCCACTCTCTTCCCTCAGGTGTTCTGTCTCTAGATCAGACACAAGTTCAAAATTCGTCATTCCAAGTCAATAGATACTATTACAGCCAGAATATTTTTTTTAAAGATTTTGTTTATTTGACAGAGAGAGAGAGATCACAAGCAGGCAGAGAGAGAGGGAAGCAGGCTCCCAGCCGAGCAGAGAGCCCGATGCGGGGCTCCAACCCAGGACCCAGAGACCATAACCTGAGCTCAAGGCAAAGGCCTAACCCACTGAGCCACCCAGGCGCCCCTACAGCGGGGATATTAAGGAGACCCTCTGTGGATGACAATCCCTGCCCACGGGCAGTTTCCACTCTGAAAGACCAGGACACAAATATGTAAATGTATTTAAAGGCAGTTTAACTTTAGCAAGTACAAAAGTTAAGATTTTAAGGTTGGCATAGAATTTGAAAAGTATCTTAAGAGACTGGGATAGGACAATTCCAGGCGAATGTACAATCGGAAGAGGAAATAGGGTTTCAAGCCTGGGAAAGGCTGAGAGGTGGAAGAAGGCACATCAGCCGTGCCAGCGGGGGTTGAGAGTAGGGTGAACGAAGGCAGATGCCAGGCGTTGGAGGAAATATACATGGTACTACTGGCATGAGGGAATGCTGAGAAGTAAGATTAAGAGTTAAGATTTTGGGGACACCTGGGTAGCTCAGTCTTCTGCCTTCAGCTGGGGTCATGGTCCCGGGGTCCTGGGATCAAGTCCCACTTCGGGCTCCCTGCTCAGCGGGCAGCCTGCTTCTCCCTCTCATACTCCCCCTGCTTGTGTCCCTCCCCCATCAAATAAATAAAATATTTTTTTAAGGAGTTAAGATTTGGGGGGGCACCTGGGTGGCTCAGTCAACTGAACACCTGACTCTTGATCTTGGCTCAGGTCTTGACCTCAGGGTGAGATAGAGCACTGCGTGGGGCTCCCTGCTCAGCGTGGAGCCTGCTTGGGATTCTCTCTCTCCCTCTCCCTTTGCCACTCCCTCTCTTAAAAAAATAAAATGCGATAAGATTGTGGTCAGTACCAGCTGTGTCACATAATAGCTGCCTGGTCCGTATCGAATGGGTGAATTGTTAATCTCTCTCTGTTTCCTCATTTGTAGGATTAAAATAATAATGTCCATCCAATTATTCCACAAATATTTTATGAAAAGCAACTATGAACTAAGAATTACGTTAGGTGATAGAGACCGTAAGGAGTCGTTCACTCATTCTTCAGCACCACCTTACTATGCACCAAGCTGGAAGCAGAAAGCTAAGTGACAGATACTGTAAACTCAGAGGAGAGAGTGTTTCATGAAGTGGAACAGTCAACTGTCTCAACTGAGAGGCTGAATAAGATGAGGACAGAGAAATGTCCATTGTATTTAGCAAATTGGGGCCAAAAAGCAAACTTAATTATTTTGAGCTGTTTCTAAGGCGTGGCGACTTCAGAAGCTAGACTGAAGTCCCTCGAGGTGGGAAGAGGAGGGTAATGTGTGAAGACGGTTGCACCAGCACCAGAGAGAGAAGAGGGCGGTCGTCTCTAAGGTGGGACAGAGGCGAGCGAGCTTGGATGCTGGCGAGGGGGAGCAGAGGGGACACCAGGTGCAGGAGCTAGGGGAGACCGCTTCGGGAAGGCCTGCGGCCAGCACAGCGCCTGGGTGACCCCTCGGCAGAAAGAACACAGTCCATCCACTGCGACAAGATGGAAAACAGAATGTGGCTGCAGGTGCAGGGAGGTTTGAGATTTGCTGGTGGAAAACCTGAAAGATTTTCCTCTGATGCTTTTTCTCTCCTGATTGAAACAGGAGGTGAAACCACCCATGGAAGTGACAGAGGAGAGGGAGAAGGAGGAGAGCAAAGTTCCCAGGGTGCCAAGGTGGGGAGCTTCAAGGGAAACCTGTCAGTCTGGTTTTTCCACATTCTCAGTCAAGCTGAACTACTTGAATTCAGGCTGTGAATATGCGTTTCCTTCAGGAAGGGTTTTCCCAGACGGGTGAGAGAGGCAAAGGAACTCCAGTGTGTTTGTAAGGGAGCAATTATAATGGGGGGTTATGGCATCGAATGGAGATTCCAGTAGGATTCTACAGTGCTGAGTCCTAAGGACAGAAAAGGATTGTATAAAAATAACCTGCCGGCGTCTGGGATTTCAGAGGTCATACGGCTATGGATGGTAGCAGAGTCCACAGGGCAAACGGAGGAGCCAGGTGAGCCAGGGCAAGAGGTCACCAAACAGGAGCTGGTCAAGGAGTTAGGAAGCTAGAGGACAGACTCCCCAGTTTTCAGGAGCGCACAGGACTGTAAAAACGACCGCAGGAACTGAGACCGCACAGTGATCTTAGTGATCAGAGAGAAAATTTATAATTGCCCATGATGGAGTTCTAGAACCTAGGTGAGGTTCAGTGGGCTGAGGTCCGGAGCCGATGACCAAGAAAGAATTCTTGAGACATCTTTGGTGCAAAATGGTGGTTTATTAAAGCCCGGGGACAGGACCCATGGGCACATGGAGATGCTGCGCCGGGCATGTGAGGAGTGGCTGGTTATATACACAGGAGTTGGGTGGGTGAGGACAAAGGGGTGTTCAGAAGGGCTATTGGGGTAAAGAAGACTGTCCGGATACTGAAGGCCTGGTTACTATCAAGCCAAGGCCGCTTTCCCTCTAAGGAGGCACTAACATAAAGACAATTGCGGAGTCTCCTGGTGGAATGTCACATTCCTGCTATCAAGCATCCTCGTTAGTGAGATTTGGGTTTAGAATAAATTTAACTTTATTTACTTTTCCTTCTACCTCAGCCTCCTTCAGTTTTGTTTATGGAGGGGAGGGTGACATTAGGGCTTGAGGAACTGAGTTAGGTGCCTCTGGAAACTGGGCTATTGATAAGGTAACTTCTTTGTTGTAAATCTCAAGGACATTTGTAAACCAAGGGAGACTCCTGCCTTGCAGGTTTGTGATCTCTGCAACTTAACTATTTGTTTCTCATTTATGGCAGTCAGGGGTGCCTGAGGAGTGTGACACACATTACCGAGGGGAGCGGGTGGAGAGGGGGTGCAAGGTGCCAGCTTTTGCTTTGTTTTCAACCAGCCTCCTGCTCCCTCATCACCCAAAACTTTTGGTAAAACGTGTAAAACTCCCTTACTGCCAATTGTAAATGTATAGAGAATTTTTTAAATTGTAAAACTAATATTTAGTAAACTATAAATACGAAAAACATGAGAATTCGTGCTTTATTTCTGTGTAAACACTTTGCCAAGAGTAGTTTGAACTTGCTTTCTCCTGCCATCACTCACCTTTTGTGCCTTGATAAATTGTCCTCCTCCTCCCAACATCTGATGTTTTGTATTTTCAATGTCATACAATACCTCCAAGTGTCCTTAACATGAAGTTGTTATCAATGTCCCTTCACCCTTTGTCAGTCACCTGCTCAAACTGATCTGTGTGACCCGGATGCAGGGTTCCCAGCAGTGCCCTGTCCTGGCCCAGCACCTTAACCAGAGCTCGACACTAACCAGCTCTGTGGGCCTCCAAAAGGACACAACCAGACTTGATTGCAGTGAACTTGGGTTTTCATTCTCTCTGTAATACAGTTTTCTTTCGACGTGACAAGTGATGCCAACACTTGGCCTGAATGCTAGCCAGACCCACTGGGATCTGTCATTATTAGTACCATCTTCTATCCACAGTTGAAGAAAGTCTTGTCAACACGAACAGTTAGATGTGGACCCAGCGTTACCGTGCTTCCTCTCCTTGTTGGGTAGGACCTTCATGCAGGCTGAGGTCATCGTCTGGGCTTCACTCTTGTCATTTTCAAATTTCCTAATCACATCCAATTTCATCGTCAGCTCCTCATTTATTTCTCTGATGCACTTTCAACTTTTTGGGCACATTTTATAAAACAAAATTTTAATGTAAAAAGGAACGCTCTTTTTATGGTCCATTTTTGTAAAACACCCTGTGGGTCTGTCGCTGGGAGGCAAGGAGGCAATACAGTGACACTCCTTGCTGTCTGTGCTGAGGCCTGAGGCAGGAGTAACCAGGTGCAGTGACCTGTCACTGACGGGCTTGGCGAGGAGGCCCAGGCTGCGTGAGGGCCATCGGTGCGGCGAGCTGTGGCTGGGCACTAGCTGTGAGGTCTGCGCTCGATGTACTTCCTCAGTCAGTGCAACAGAACAGCTGAAATTTGAGTCCTGCTTCTGGGGGACGGGTATTTCGAGACAAGACCGTGGCCATCCAAGTTTGTTCATAGCAGAGCAGTGCCCGCGTAGGGACTGCCTCACTGGACAGCTTTCTGTGTGCACATTGAAGGCACAAAGAATGGTAGCAGGAGTCAGTGGAGATGGGGCCTGGGGTCCCCTAGCTCTTGTCTTCAGGTGAGGAGAAGAAGCCAGCCAGGGGCCATGGGCAGCAGCGGCACGCGGGCGTGAAGAGGCATGAATGCACACGGAGGCTTTGCCAGTTGCTGGGGCACTGAAGGCCACAGTGGCTGTGTCAGGGACGGAGAGGAAGAATAGCGTCTGCTCGAGGGGCTGTGGTAGGTAGGGTGTGCGGGGGCCAGACCGAGGTCATCTTGGACAAACCCACCACGGTGGCCACTCTGTGGCCATCCTTCTGCTTGAGTGCACCCTTAATGAGGCATACACTCGGGGCCTCACCTGCTTGCCCTGCCCTGGAGCTCGGACTCTGACACACAACGATTCCTATCCATTCTCCCCCATCGCCGGTCCCCCGCAGGTTCGCCTACCCTCCAGGGCCGAAAAAGTGGGTCTTAAGGAAGGTGGGCGTGTAGAGATCTAGCCTTCACTGCTGCCCAAGATGCGCTTCTGTCCGCAGGTCCCCTTAACCAACCATTTCTCCTCAAGCTGGACTTGGCCTCTTTCTTTGGTCTTACGGCTCCTTTGGGGATGTTCTGCATGTACCTCCCTTTCAGAGAACAGGGACTCTTCTGTGGGGACAAGCCAAGTCCTTCTTAACGAAAGAGACTCAAAAGGCACCTGGAGGAGAAGCTGGGGACAGAGAGGAGTGCTGTGAGGCCTGCAGAGGAAGGTCACTAACTTGCTGTGAAAAGCTTCGAGAAGCCAGATGTCAGATCATGGACATGCAGATTTCTCTAGCAGCTGAAGCAAACATCTCCGTCATGGCTGATGTGATTCGTCCTTGAGTCACTGGCAAATTGGTTCAGAAGGGCATTCCAATGGCTTCTGCAGGCTCCCGGGGG
The DNA here is from genome assembly GCF_010015895.1 of Lontra canadensis. Taxonomy (NCBI): domain Eukaryota; kingdom Metazoa; phylum Chordata; class Mammalia; order Carnivora; family Mustelidae; genus Lontra; species Lontra canadensis. Next base: position 7,351,563 of record NW_022631091.1, read on the forward strand.
AGCGGCCACCACAGCAGAGCAGGAAGACATGGCTGTGCAGAGGCTCTCTTGGTACACATCTCCATGTGGCTTGGAGGAGGAGAGGCGGGAAGGGGTCTTTGTGGTGACAGGGAGGCTGGAACAGAAACGTGCACGACACAGGATGAAGGACAAAGGAGGGCATGGAAGGTGCTGGATGATAGTGGAGGTCAAGTCGGGGCAGCAGCGAGAAGTCCTGCTAGGTTAGAGACCTTCACGTGCACCTGGAATCCATCAAGCCTCAGGAAATGGCGGTTCTCTTCCCTGGAGAATCAGACCCGTAAACATAGGCAGAAGAGTTTGTTTTAACTCAGAGGCGACCAAGGATGACTGAGGGGCCCTGGGTCAGGGGGTGACAGGACCTGGGCCGTGCCTTCCAGGTGGCTGCGCCCCAGCGTGCTCCCCAATCCTCCTGAGGTGCACTGGCCGCCCTGGAAGCCTGCTGAGGCAGGGGCCCTGCTCGCAGCTCGCGCCTCGCACGGTGCCTGGGACACTGCACACAGAGCGTGGCTGTGCAGACAGCGAGCAAATGAGCCCACGGAAGCAGGGGAGGTGGAGGAGACGGGAGGGTCAGAGTCGCTCGTATGGAATTCAACGAGGTGTGTATGGGGTCGGGGAGGTCCTTGTAAGGCCTCCCATCAGGCAATACTGGCAGGTGACATTTGAGGATGAGGAAGCTCCGGGGCTCTCTGAAGGGCTGGGCCAAGCGCTCCGTGATTCATTACCTCGCGTGGTCCCCACGCCGCCTGCATCACTCTTTACAAATAGGAGGCCACAGGCTTTACAGCTACATCCTGCAAGTTCCGCAGGAAGGTGCACGGCTTTAACCTACCCGCTGCACGGGCTTGTCACCACTTCTGCGGCCGTGGCTCACAGCGGACAACTCCCGTGCTGAAGATTTGGGGCAGCGATGACCCATGTTTCTGCTGCATAGCCCAGAACTGTTGGTCCTGGATTCTCCAGCTCAGGAGGACACGTAAGTGAACAGAAAACTCTCCCCCACCGTTCACTTTCCAGTCTTTGGACTATTCAACGAATGGCTATTTCAACCAACCCTTAAGTTTGACATGGTTTTGCAAGCCCTAATTACAGCCTGAAAGCTGACAGGCACGACGGGTTGCCTCCTCAAGCCCGTCCCCTTCTTCCACGCTGGCGCTCTGTCTACTCTTTTCGTGGGGCCCTGCGCTCCTGCAAAGGGAAATGCGCCCTCAGCCCCAAGGAGTGAACTCTGACCCATCTAGTCATAGACAGGAACATGACCAGATTGTATCAAGTTAAACAAATGTCAAAGTCTGGGGGAGAGGGGAAAGACAGCAACCACCTGTGTCCCTGATCAAATGCCAGGAAAATGAAATTCTCCTCTTTAAAAAAACAAAACAAAAAACTGGATTAGGTTTTTCAGTTCTTGCACCTAAAAAGAATTTAACTAACAGAGTAACAAAAGGAATGAGCACACATTAAGCATTTTGGTTCCTGAAGGATGTGTTAAGTACATTGTCTTTAATCCAAACTTGCTAATTCCTTTCTAAAGAATGCCTACAACATATTAAAATGCCATTTAAAATATAACTGCCCTTAGAAGTTTTCCAAAATCTATTTTAACCTTTCCTTGACACTTTAGAAAGTTGTGTCATAATTTCCCACAGCAAATTCTAATTGTCTTAACTCTAAAAAGAATGATAAGTAATTCCATGTATTAGCATGCGGCACCTCCACAAGCACTTCCGTACTCAGCTCTATCCCTGTGTGTGTTGCTCTTACCTTTATGCTTCCGGGTAATAGAATGTCAATAAATATGATAACTATTAAGTATGAAGGTAAAAACTTGGCTTTTACTTGTTTGTTAGAAGATTACAACGAAGCTTCAGCTGCAAGCGAAAGCACAGCTGATCCTACCGAGTGCAAATCTTCAAAGCCACGGGTCTCGGAAGCTGAGAAGCCTGCGCTCCCGTACCTGTGACAAGCTATTCACAGAAGAGAGCAAACACCAGGGCCAAGGCGACGTACGTTTCCGTTTCGTGTTTTGCCGCAACCCAGCTGTCCCATGCAACATCCCAGATCCATCTGCTGGCAATCTGTGATACACAAATTTCAAAAAACCAACTATAAATTGAACATGTTAAGAAGTAAACTTTAAGTCTATATGGTGTCTTAGAAAGTGATATTTAAGCACTAGTTTGTCCCATTTCCCCTTTCCTGAAAGCGGTGCTTCTCTGACACGGGGACTGGGCCTTCAGCACTGTCTGGGGGCAGGCACGGGAGCCCTCCGAAACCGGGTCTAAGAGCTCTGCATACAGTACTACTCCGCTGCGTTACACTCTCTGATACGGAATTTCCCTTAACATCCTTCAAATATGTTCAAGGGAAAGTGTATTAGAACCTTGTTTGGAAATAAAGAAATAGCATTGATTATCCAAGAAGACTGTTAGGGAAAATTCTAAATCCTTAGCTTCACTCACAAAGCCCCATGTTTTCTAACTACAGCCTACTTTTCCGTGGTGGATGTAAATGGCCACAAACCTTCTGTGGCTTCTCCCAAGAAGGCGAGTCTGTTCCTCCAACCCTTGAGTATGGACTGGCCTTAGGACTTGCTCTGAGCAAAAGACTGGGACATTGTGTGACTTCAAGCAAAGCCTTCAGAGGTCTTCTGCTCCCACCTGCTCCGAACTCTGCGAGGAGACCCCCCACATAAGGAAAGCCACTCAGCCCACAGGACGGTGGCTCACATGCAGGAGAACCCAGGAGCCCGAGCCAACAGCCAGCCCCGCCCCCCGACACATGAGCGAGGCCATGTCGGACCACAGTGAGGGTGTCAGGGAGACCAGCAGGAAAAGCACCCGCTGCAGTCGGGCTGACCCACAGAATGATGAGCAGATAAATGGCTCGTTTCAAGCTTCTGCGTTCTGGGGTGGTTTGCCGTCTGGTACTGTTGCCCACAGACAGCGTGCCCGTGTCCACCGCGGAACACACGCAAGCACATGGGTTGTTTAGCGCGCACACGGCCGCCCCGGCATCGTGGCATCTGGCGAGCTCTGCTAGCACGTCCTTGGTCTCCGGCACAGCTGGTTTCGCCTTGACATTCGGATACCAGAGGGTCTGCCCTGTCTCCAGACAGTCCCAGTGGCCACTGTGCACTCCTCCTCTCCACGTGAAAAGTGTGTGCTGTGTTCTCTTCTCCCTGGGAGCCAAGGCCACGTCTGTCCTGCTGACTGACTCTCATGTGATCAGCACCCCTCCGCTGGCTTCCGTGAAGACTGCAGACGTGCCAGTGGCCACACATGGACAGGTGTGGTAAATGACGTTCTGGTAAATGACAACGACTGCCTTGCTGCTTACCAAGGCCTCGGCCGGAGACCACGTGAGGGCCCCTTACAGACCAGCTCACTGAATCCTGAGGGCAGCCTCTGCCTATAGGTGCACCGCCCATCTCCCTTTCACAGATGGGAGCACCTGTGCCCAGGCCGCAGGCTCCGACTGTCGCTGCCCGTGTTCATTTCTAGGTCAACCGGACTCGGAAACCAAGGCAGTCCCACTGTCCATCCCATTCCCTTTCTTAAACTCTGACCTGCATTGTTTTCTTTCCTTGAGTACAGGAAAATCTCTTGGAGAATCATGGTCTGCATCTCTCCACTTTCTGTCTCTTTTCTCAGTAACTAACCTGACTCCCATTAGTGCTCAAAATAAATTTACTGGTTAATTATCAAATGACATTAAATTGCCAAAATTAGTGTGATCAAGGAATAGGATAGCCATATAGTTTAATAAATTATCAATAGAAAGTTGCCATTTCTGGGTGAGGACTTTTCCAATAAGAGGCAGTGAAGGAAGATACAGCCAACAAAATCAGCCTTTGTCAGAGAGGCGCCTGGGGGCCCTGGAGGCGCGTGGTGGCGGTGGCACGGGACCTCTCAGCTCACTAGAGGGGACAGCTTGGAGCACCGGCCGATAGATGCTGGGTCAGTGTGGTACTTACATGTATTGCCTGACCAGTCTTCTGGATAAATAATACTTTTATAATGAACTTGTAACGGTGGTACCCAAATTCTTTCACTGCTGACAAGATGCGGTCTGCTAAGTCAAGTGACAAGCGAGAGAAGACTTTATCATCGTATTTGACATCTTTAAGATTTTCCTTTAAAAAAATGGGAAAGACATTTTAATTTTCAAACCATTTTCTATATAAAAACTGAAGAAAACATGTCTAATCCACAGAACTTTAAAAAAATACAAGCATTCCTTCTAACCAAATAACATTAAATGAATGTTGTGCTTGCCAATTTATTTCAATAACAATGTTGAATAAAGTTGATTTTCGTTTTAATTACATTCAATTGCTCTTCATTACTAACCCTTAACCCATAAGTTTTCTTTTACTTGGTCACTCCATCAAAAGCTAGTCGGGAGACACGGGAATTTTAAAAACAGTGCTTCTGGGAATGCTTAGGTAGATGAAGGAAATCTTTCTATAATTTCCGTATTTGCTAAAATTCAGACTTGAGTTTTCCTAAAGCCTGGGTTTCCTGGACGGGAGCCTGTTACGTGACTACTGTCTTCCCCAGTCTCCCTGACTCAAAGCCACTTCTCTAGCCCTCTCCCCATGGCGTTGCACTCTGCTGCTCTCTCTGTGGACGCCAGGACACTGAGATCCAAGATTTTCTGCCATGTCTGCTATGGATTAATCACAGCTGGGGAGACAGATGGGCGTCAGAAGCACTAGGCTTTCCCACAGCCCGAAAGCAGACTGGACGACCGAGTGAGCAGAATGCATGTGCCTTTGAATGACCTGACAATGATGACTTAACATGGTTCTGGGTCCTGTGATAACAAATGAACTCTTAACAGCTAATTTTATATGCATGTAAAACCAAATATATTGTTTTGTTTTGTTTTACTGGTTTTGATTCCCTTCTAGAATGGTGCTGGACCTAAAACTGGGTCTAGAAGCATTCGTCTCCCTCAGGCATTGGCTGTGGTTTCGTCTTTCAGACGCTTAGCAACGTCCATTCTCTCTTCCGATCTGCCTAACAAACCCTGGGCTTCGCCCACCTATACGCTCTTGTTTAACAAATGGCGAGTGCTTGCTCTAGGAAGAGGCCCACAGTCTCCTGCAGTATATCCTATTCCTGCATCTAGAACTGTGACGAATTTTCTGTGAACCCAAGGGAAAACCCCTGGCCTCTTTATGACCCCTTGCTATCCCCCCACACAGCCAATCAGCTGTTCCAGGCCCCACCATGCTCCATGCAATTCTGTAAATTATCATATGTAAATACAACTTGAAATCCTATTATAGCCAATAAATCTGAACTCAGTCTATGCGGTAAGGCCAAGCAAGAGACACACCAAAATGTGTATTCTCATGTCACAAATGCTTGCCATTAGTGTTTACATAAGAGAAGAAGGTAATAATTATTTCATTGTAGCAAACTGAGTTGAATTTATTTCCTGAAGCCATGAGCCATCTGACAAAGATTAGTTCAGCTTAGAAATTTATCTGTCTATGGCAGTAGAGGCTAGAGTATTCTCCTAAATATTCTTCTGTAATAATAAAAGTTAATTCATTTAAATAATTAACTTTGATATTATTAAAATAGTATTAATCATTTATACAAAATGAAGAGATGCTTTCTTCCCAACAGCTAGCTCACATAAGTTGTTACTGAAGGAATGCACCTCGCAAACTGAAGGGATAGGGAACTTTGAAACAAGGAACATGTCTGGGGTAGACGCAGGCTTGGTGGAGTCCACAGGGGAATCTGGCCATCAGAAAACGCCTGGGTGCCTGGTGCCCAGCACTCGAGACCACAGATGAAAAGGTGATTCAGAAAAGGTAGTCCCGGGGCACCTGGGTGGCTCAGTCAGTTAAGCACCTGCCTTCAGCTCAGGTCATGATCCCAGGGTCCTGGGATGGAACCCTGCTTTGGGCTCCTTGCTTGGCAGGAAGCCTGCTTCTCTGTCTCCCACTCCTCCTGCTTGTGTTCCCTCTCCTGCAGTCCTTCTGTGTCAAATAAATAAATAAATAAATAAAATCTTAAAAAAAAAGAAAGAAAAAGTCATCCTTCAAACTTTCTATAAATAAAAAATTTTAATTTGGTCCTTTAAGAAAGATGATGGAGGAATCCTTTCCATCCGAACAATGTAGCCTTCAGATACCAACACTAGTATAAATAATGTTGGTATTAATATTAGTCTTACAGTACTTTATAAAATTGGAAAAGCTTTTTTGGACTAGCCTGGAAATAACTGTCCTAACCGGTCTTTAGATTCCAGTCAGTTTAAAGAAGGGACCAGTGAGGGCGCCTGGGTGGCTCAGTGGGTTAAGCCGCTGCCTTCGGCTCAGGTCATGATCTCAGGGTCCTGGGATCGAGTCTCACATCGGGCTCTCTGCTCAGCAAGAAGCCTGCTTCCCTCTCTCTCTCTCTCTGCTGCCTCTCTGTCTACTTGTGATCTCTGTCAAATAATAAATAAAATCTAAAAAAAAAAAAAAAAAGAAGAAGGGACCAGTGATGTGACAAACGAGAGAACACTTTATTATCATGTTGGTGACATATGTGTCAGCAGCTGCCTGTCCTTACAGGGTTTAGGGTCAGGAACTGCCTTTCACACCCACACACACATGCAGTGTGTTTTAACTCATTCCTCCAAATACTGGAAAACATGAAACCTGAGGGATAAATAATTTATGGATAATTAAGAGTTGAAATAACGAAAGAATTAAATCTAGCTCATGGCATCGGTGGGAAGATTCTTGAGGGTGACTACAAAGTACTTTCATATTTTCAGAGACAAATGCTACAAAAAAAGTCAATTAAATATATGGCCATAAATCTTAATACGCTGATCAAATGTGCAAAGCTAAGATATTGCTATCACACATATTTATCAACCTACTGTTAGTATCTGCTGGACTTTAGTTTCTACTGAATGAGCTTGGAATTTTTTCAGTGGCTCCATTCTATATGAATTAGCGAACTTTAATTTTGCCAGGGCACTCTTCCACTCTTTACCCAAGTCAACAACTGAATCATCGAATGGAGGCTCTACATACTGAACATCATGAATCGAGTCTCTCAGTCTTTCTTTCAAAATCTGTGTGTACTAAAAGAGGGAGAAGGAAATGAGAAAGAGATTATTTTTTTAATTATAAGATGAAATTTTAGATTTAAGAACCCTAATACAATGGGACAGAGCTGACACAAAGTTTGGAAATCCGTTCTAATTGCCTTCTGTGACAGAGTAATTGCTGAATCCTAGATCCACTGATTCACTCCTGGCTATCAACTGGCTAAAAGAAAAACTAACCTAACTGGCTAGCTATCATCTCTCTATAAACGCGAATTTGCACACGTATATTTACAACATCCATGGAAGATACAAAAGAACCAGAAACAAGACAGGCCTCCAGAGAGGGCAACTGGCTGGCTAGGAGACGTGTGTAAAGAGAACTTGCCAGTTCTCTACCCTGAGGTTATGAAAGTACCATCCTTCATTGTCTTCTTACCATTTTAATTATTTACTTTTATTTAATTGTCCTTGAATAAATAATACCATTATTTACCAAAGTCTTTACATAATATTTACATAAATAACAGTCTTAAGTTGAAAGATAACAAAAGTGTACTGATTTGGTACATAGATTATTTTATGCTTTTGACATGCATTCACTCTGTGACATTCAACGTTCTTTTTTTTTTTAAATTTTATTTATTTGACAGACAGAGATCACAAGTAGGCAGAGAGGAAGGCAGAGAGAGCGGGGAAGCAGGCTCCCTTCTGAGTGGAGAGCCTGATGTGGGGCTCGATCCCAGGACCCTGAGATCATGACCTGAGCCGAAGGCGGAGGCTTAACCCACTGAGCCACCCAGGCACCCCGACATTCAACATTCTTTAAAGAAATAGTTATGTGGTGCCTAATATGGTCCAGATAAATGTTGTAGGCTCTGAAGTTACAGGGGTGAGCTCCACTGTACTAGCGAGGGATTCGTTGATGGGCTTATGCGAACTCATAATCAAGCAGTCTGCACTCACGCGGGGGTCACTCTAATGGACAGAAGGGCCGACTGACCATTGAAAGCACACACGAAAATGAATTAGCGGATTTAAATAGTAGTAATTGCTATAAAAACAAAACCACACAACTTGGGAGGAACTCACTGGGAAGGGCTAATTTAACAGAGTGATCAGAGTAGGCCCCTATGAATGAAGTTGTGTTTGGGCTGAAGCCCCAAAAGCACATACACAGTCTTCGGGGCAAACAGCGTGTTCTAGGAGCAGGTTTGTGGTCAGTGTGGCTCGGTGTCCTGAGTGAGGCAGAGTGGTGACAGCATGGAGCTAGGAAGGCAACCAAGGAGCAGTTTGCGAAGCACTGACTAGAATGTGATGAACACTTTGGATTTTATTCTCAGAACAGTGGGAACCGCTGGAAAAGTTCAAGGACGTTAGTGATAGGTTCCACATTAGTTTTAGAAGTGCACTCTGGCTGGTGTGGCGAATGGTTTAGAGGGATAGCAGGGCTCCGATGAACATAGCTTTATACTTTGTAACGCTTTTTACGAATAACGTTAACTAAGGGATTCTGTGACTTTATAATAGCTTTCTAACCAGGAACATGGTTTACTTTGGTAATTATGTAAGAATTTTTATTTCTAAGTAATTTATTTTGACATAAATCTTTCAATTTACTCTGAAGCATTTATTCTTCTGCTACTTTTCCAGTGAGGCTTTAAGGTGATTTAAATTGCACCCAGCTGGGGCACCTGGGTGGCTCAGTAGGTTAAGCCTCTGCCTTTGGCCAGGGTTATGATCTCAGGGTCCTGGGATCGAGCCCCACATCAGGCTCTCTGCTCAGCAAGAAGCCTGCCTCCCCCTCTCTCTCTGCCTGCCTCTCTGCCTACTTGTGATCTGTCTCTGTCAAATAAATAAATAAAATCTTAAAAAAAAATTTAGGGGCACCTGGGTGGCTCAGTGGGTTAAAGTCTCTGCCTTCGGCTCAGGTCATGATCTCAGGGTCCTGGGATCGAGCCCCGCATCCGGCTCTCTGCTCAGTGGAGAGCCTGCTTCATCCTCCCTCTCTCTCTCTCTCTCTGCCTGCCTCTCTGCCTACATGTGATCTCTGTCTGTCAAATAAGTAAATAAAATCTTAAAAAAAATTTAAATTGCACCCACCTATTAAACTTTTATTAATTTCAATGTTTATTACCTCTAGATTTTTCTAACTATATAATACAGGTCTACATATTTCTATCATCCCTCCTTCAACCCTTTCCATATTTTACTGCAGAGGCCAGTAGTTTAAAATGTAAATATCAGACCTCACGGTCCTCGAGTATTGTGAGAGTATTTATTCTCCACCATGGACGGATCTGTGTGGCAGAAACTGGCACTGGGCAACACGTCCCTTTCTCTGCCCCCTCTGAGGGGTTCATCTGATGGGCAGGTTGGCAAGAGAAAGAACACGATTAAGTGCAGAATCTCCCAGCTCTTCTCTTGGCAGCTGATCAGGACAAGTACGTATCATCTGTCCGAACTCTGCAGATGGTTCCCAGAGACAGGCCGTTGTCTTAGTATCAGTGTCCAGCCATGGCCGTGACCGTTTGGTGACCTGCTTGAGTGTGAGTTGAAATGTTACCAGCCTGTTTTTCATCACTGATAGTTTGTTAATATGGTTAGATGATTTCTGAATGTTTAACCAAACTTGCATTCCTAGAACAAACCCCACTCAAATATAATATTACTATCGTTATTTGACTGAATGTTTGTACCTTTTGACCTCCACATATTTTTCTTTTTTTTTTAAGATTTTATTTATCTATCTGACAGAGAGACAGAGATCACAAGAAGGCAGAGAGGCAGGCAGAGAGAGAGAGAGGGAGAAGCAGGCTCCCCGCTGAGCAGAGAGCCCAATGTGGGGCTCGATCCCAGGACCCTGAGATCATGACCTGAGCCGAAGGCAGAGGCTTAACCTGCTGAGCCACCCAGGTGCCCCCCTCCACATATTTTTCTTTTCAGATTTCACAGAGAAGTGAAATCATACAGTATCTGTATGACTTATTTCACTTAGCCTGTTCTCAAGGTCCACATGCTATTGCAAATGGCAAGATTTCATTCTTTTTTTAATGGTGAAATAAGTAAATATTTAGGACGTTTTCATTTCTTGGCTATTTATTGTAAATAATGCTGCAATAAACATAGGGATGCATATATCTTTTCAAATCAGTGTTTTCATTTTCTTTGAAGAAATACCCAGAAATGGAATTGCTGAATTGTATGGTAGTTCTACTTTTAATTTTTTGATGAGCCTCCATATTGTTTTGTTGTACTACACACAGTAGTAGCTGTACCCGCTTATGTTACCACCACCAATGCACAAGGGCTGCCTTTTCTCTACATCCTTGCCAACACTTGTCATCTTTAGTCTTTTCAATAATAGTGAATCAAATAGGTGTGAGGTAATATCTGTTTTTATTTACTTATTTATTTATTTGACCGATGGAGATCACAAGCAGGCAAAGAGGCAGGCAGAGGGAGAGGATGAAGCAGGCTCCCTGCTGAGCAGAGAGCCCGACACGGGGCTGGATTCCAGGACCCTGGGATCCTGACCTGAGCCGAAAGCAGAGGCTTAACCCACTGAGACACTCAGGTGCCCCAGTATCTTTTTTTTTTTTTTTTTAAGATTATTTATTTGACAGAGATAGAAAGCACAAGTAGGCAGAGTGACAGGCAGAGGAAGAAGGAGGCAGGCTCTTTGCTGAGCAGAGATCCGGATGTGGGGCTCAATCCCACCACCCTGGGATCATAACCCAAGCTGAAGGCAGCCACTTAGCCGACTGAGCCATCCAGGTGCACTCACTCTGCACTTCCCTGATGATTAAGGATGTTGAGCACCTTCCCTTATACCTGAAGTCCATCTGCACATCTTCTTTGGAAAAATACCTATTCACAAATTCTGGTCATTTTATAATCCAATTGCTAAGAATTTTTGGTTTGATCATTTGTTTTGTTTTTTGCTGTTGAGTTATAGGAGTTCTTTACGTATCTTGGATATTAACCCCTTACCACTTAAATGATTTGCAAATAATCTTTCCCACTCAGTAGGCTGCCTTTGCACTTTGTTGATTTCCTTTGCAGTGCCAAAACTTTTTAGTTTAGTGTAGTTCCATCTCTTGATTTTTGCTTTTGTTGCCTTTGCTTTTGGGGCTGGATCAAAAAATCATCACCAAGACTGATGTTAAGGTGTTTAATACCTATGTTTTCTTTTTGAAATTTTATGGTTTCAGGTCTTACATTCAAGTCTTCAATCTATTTTGAGTTTATTTTTGTGTACATGTAAAATGCTGGTCCAGTTTTCCCAATAACCATTGAAAAGACTGTCCTTTACGTATTGTATATTCTTGGCTCCTTTGTTATAATTCACCATAAATGTGTGTTTATTTCTGGATTCTACTGCCCTATTGACATCTGTGTTTATGACAATGCCATACTCTTTTGATCACTAAAGCCCTGAAATACAATTTGAAGTCCTAAAGAGGGATGCTTCTAGCTTTGTTGTTCTTTCTCCATACTGCTTTGGATATTTGGGGTCTTTTGTGATGTCATAGAAAATTTAGGATTGTTCTGTGAAAAATGCCACTGGAATTTTATTAGGGATTACAGTGAATCTGTAGATTTTGAGTAGTGTGTACATTTTAACAACATTAATTCTTCCAACCCAGGAACATTGAGTATCTTTCCATTCATTTGTGTGGTCTTCAATTTCTTTCACAAATGTCTTACAGTTTTCACTGTAAGACTCTGGAGGACTTTCACCTCCTTGGTTAAATTTGTTCCTATTTTATTCTTTTTAATGCAATTGTGAAATGGGATTTTTTCCCTTAATTTCTGATAGCTTGTGTATAGAACTGCAATAGATTTTTTCATATTGATTTTGTTGCCTGCAATATTTATGTTTATTGAATCAAACAGTATCTTGGTAGAAGCTTTAGGATTTACCATATATAACATCATGTCATACACAAATAGCGACAGTTATACTTTTTTCTTTCCAATTTGGATGCCTTTTTTTCCTTTCTCTTGCCTAATTTCTCTGGCTAGGATTACAATACAACGTTGAATAGAAGTGGTGGGAGTGGGCATCCTTGTCTTGTTCCTAAACTTAAAGGAAAACTTTCAGCTCTTCACCATTGTGTATGTTCACTGTAAGTTTGTCATATGTGGCCTTTAGTATGCTAAAGTATGTTCCCTCTAAACCCACTTTGTTGAGTTTTTAGGATAAATGGATATTGAATTTTATCAAATGCTTTTACTGTCTCTATTGAGATGACACAATTTTTTTTTAAAGATAATTATTTGAGAGAGGGAGAGAGAGCATGAGTGGGGTGAAGGGCAGAGGGAGAAGCAGACTCCCCACTGAGCATGGAGCCTGATGTGGGGCTTGTTCCTGGGACTCTAGGATCATGACCTGAGCTGAAAGTAGATGCTCAACCGACTGAGCCACCCAGGCACCCAGGATGATATGATTTTTATCCTTCATTAGGCTAATGCAATCTCACACTGATTGTTGGGGATGCTGACCACCCCTGCATCATAGAATAAATCCCACTTGACTATGGTATATGATCTTTTTAATGTATTGTAAAAGTTGGCCCAATATTTTGTGTATTTTTTACAACTATATTCATCAGGTTTATTGGCCTGTAGTTTTCTTTTCTCTGGTGTCCTTGTACGGTTTTGGTATCAGGGTAGTGTTGACCTCATAAAATTAGTTTGGAAGTATTCCTTCCTCTTCTATTTTTTGAAAAACTTGAGAAAGACTGGTATTGATTCTTTCAAAGTTTGGTAAAATTCACCAATGAAGACATATGGTCTGGACTTCTGTTTGTTGGGAGGTTTTCATTACTGAGTCAATCTCCTCATTAGCAATTGGTCTGTTCAGGTTTTCAATTTCAGGAATTCATACATTTTTTTTCTGGGTTGTCCAAATTGGTGGCATAAAACTGCTAGTAGTATCTTATGATACTTCGTATTTCTATGGCATCAGCTGTAACATCTCCTTTCATTTTTTCTCCTCTCTCATTTTTAATTTTGAGCCCTCTCCCTTTTTTCTTAGGCGAATGTAGATAAAGGTTTGTCAATTTTGTTTCTTTTCTTTAAGCCAGCTCTTAATTTCACGTTTCTATGGTCTTTTTGACTTCAGGTCTCATTTGTTCTTTTTCTAGTCTTTGATATGTAAAGTTAGGTTGCTTATTTATTTTTTGTTTCTTGAGGTAAGCATTTATTGTCATGAAATTCCCTCTTGGAAATGCTTTTCTGCATTCTATATATTTTGGTATGTTGTATTTCCATTTTCATTTGTTTTAAGGAATTTTAAAGTTTTTGATTTCTACACTGACACATTAGTTGTCCCATACAATGTTTCTAACCTTAATATTTTTGAATTTTTCCGTTTTCTTCTTATAATTGAGTTCCAGTTCCATACCATTGTGGTTGGTAAAGATTCTTGGTATTTTACTCTTCTTAAACTTACGAAGACTTTTGTGGCCTAACGTGATCGGTGCCAGGGAACGTTCCATGTGCACTGCAGAATGTATTCTGCTGCCCTCAGATGGAATGTTCTAGATGTATCTGTTAAGTCCATCTGGTCGAATGGGTCATTGAAGGCTGATGTTTTACTTTTCGACTGAATGACCTATTCATTATACAAGTCGGGTATTGAAGTCCCCTTTTATTGTGCTGCCGTCTCTTTCTCCCTTTACGTCTTGCTTGATGTATTTAGGTGTTCCTACGTTGGGTGCAGTTGTATTTTATTTTTCTCACATGTTGTTGGATTTAATTTGCTGTAGTTTTGTTAAGAATTTTTGCATCTATGTTTATGAGGAATAGAGGAATGCTGACTTCATTGGATGCATTGGGAAGAATTCCCTTTTCTTCAATTTTGCAGAACACTGTAATATTTGGCAGAAACTCACCAGAAAATCCATTTGGGACTGGAACTTTCTATATGGAAAAGTTTTAAACTACAGTTTTAAACTTAACTTTAATAGATATAGGGGCTGTTCAGGGTATCTATTGCTTCTTGAATGAACTACAGTTGTTTGTTTCTATATATTAGTTTTTCTAGAGCTGCTGTAATAAAATACCACAGACCAGGTAGTTTAAACAATTTTTTATTTGCTCACAATTCTGGAAGCTTCTGGGTTTCATCTATACCACGAAGTTAAGGAAAGTGACAGTCCCATCAAAACTCTATCATATGGGAAATGAATTAATCCTCCCAAGAAAAATGGAGATGCTATTACTAGAAGAAGACAAAAACGAATGCACCGTATATAAAATTAAAAGACATTTAAACTGATTAAATTGTGTTATGTGTCTTTATGTTTCCTATGCTCAAGAACAGAGAAATTCTCTATTGCCCAAAAGTTAGAAGTTACCTGTTAGTGCACTTACTGTCCTCAGATACATTTAGTGAGCATACATAGAGTGCATTCTCAGTCTCTTCCTGATTTCTGGTCTATTCAAATTTCTTACTCCTAGAAGCCTAGGTCTTTTTTTTTTTTTTTTTTAAAAGATTTTATTTATTTAGAAGGAGCACAAGCAGGGGGAGTGGGAGAGGGAGAAGCAGCCTTCCCACCCAGCAGGGAGCCCAATGCAGGGCTCAATCCCAGGACCCTGGGATCATGACCTGGGCCAAAGACAGACGTTTCACCAGCTGAGACCCCCCAGGTGTCCCTAGAAGCCTAGATCTTAAAGACAGCTGTGATTGATCACATCCATGTCAACTATGCAAAAATGGCCTTGGTCCATGTCCCTTTATTCCCAGACTACTGTCTATACACCAAGCGTGTGTGTGTATTCAAAATACATAAATCTTTCCTTACTACTGGTGATACATCTATAAAACAGATTTATTACCAACACTGCTGATCCTTAAGGAACAGTAAGGTTAGAGGCACTGATCACCCCCTCCAGTAAAAAAAGAAAAAACAAAACAACTGTGTGTGATTTCTGAGTCTCCCGAAACTTAACTAGTCTGTTGACCAGAAACCAGTAATACAAAGAGCCAACAAGCACATGTTTCGTACGTTATATACTGGATTCTAAAGAAACGTCTTTTCAAACTGTTACAAACGTCCAAGTGTTTTTCCGACATGTTCCTCGAAGACAGTCCGTGCGTACGGGCATCTGCGTGGTGGGGCTCCTGCTAAGGGCCCAGCTGCACAGCACAGCTTCTGGGGGCACCAACTCCACCTTCAACAGACGAAGGTCTGCAGCCTCGCTCTGCTCTTCCTTCCGCGGGCGGGAAGCCGCTCCATTCCTTCCTTTGGAAAACGGGACATTGCGGCGCTGTCTCAGAGCCGACATGCTCCGAGGCGTTTTGTTCCTTGAAACCTTGCAGGATCTGCCGACGTTAGCACTTCGCTCTCCGTCCTGCACGGCAGGAACGGCGGGTCCCATGAAGCTGGGGGTGCGGGGGAGGTCACCTGAGACGAGCAGACCCGCAGTCCCGGAGCAGACGCCCGTCTCGGCACCGGCCCTACAGCTCCCCACGCTCGGACAGGTCGCGTCCTCACTGAAGGTCTGAAGAAGAGTCTCGGTCTCAGGACAGGTGTCCTGGCTGTGGTCCTGGCGTTACTGCACCCGGAAGAGCGAGCGGCTCCTTCCGTGAACCCAGGCAGCCAGCGCCCGCTGGTTTGTCCCTCCCGCGAGCCCTCAATTCCCGAGACGGCAGCTGCTCCCGAAAACTCAGCACACGGGACACGCATCCTTGTCAACGCAGCACGCGTGTGGCCCGAAGCGCAGCAGAGCCCGGCGCAGCCCAGGAGCACGACGGAGCGGAGCACAAGGGAGCGGAGCGAGCCCAGAGAGCACCGGGGAGGGGAGCGCGAGCCCGAGGGGCACGAGAGAGGAGAACGTGAGTCCGGGGAGCGCGTGCTCAGATAACGCGAGGCGGGAGAGCGCGAGGGCTGGTGAGTCCGGGGAGCGCGAGTCCGGAAAGCACGAGTTCGGGGAGCGCGAGGGCCGAAGGCCGCTCACCGACACGCCGCCATGCGCCGCCGGCCACCGCGCTCCCGCCCCTCCCCCGCACTCACTGCCTCCCTCTCGAACATGCTGGGCTTCCTCTCCCTCCGAGGCGGCGGCGGTGTCGGCTGCAGCTGCGGTGCCGAGCTCGGGGACAGCTTCGCGCCTCGCCCGCGTTTCTCCATGCGGCTCGCCTCCACCCGTCCCGAAGTCCTCGGCGGCTTCCCGCGACAGCTCAAGTCGCGCGCGTGCGCCGTGCGAGCCGAAAGTGCGGCCGGGAAGGAGGGGCGGGGCGAGGCGTGCGTCATCCCGCCGCGCCTGCCGCCCGGAATCGGAAGTGACGGAGGCGGAGCGGCCCGGAAGGCGCGGTTGGGCGCGCGCTTCGGTACCGGCGGGGGCGGGTGCTGGCTGCTTCCGGCTGGCCCCCGTGGGCTCTGCGCCTCCGTCGAGTCTGCGCCGGCGCGGCCGTGCCCCCGACCCTGACCCCGGAGACGCGCCCCGTGGGAGGGGACGGGATGTCGTTTCTCCGGGAGCTGAAGGCTGCGCGGACTCGGCGAAGCGCGTTCCCTTCCGCCCGGGTGAGATGAGCGTCGCTCCGCAGCGGCCGCTGCCTGTGTCCCGGGGCCGCGCCGTATCCCGGTCCGTCCCGTGTGAGACCCGCCTTGGTGCAGGCCGCGGGGCGGCTCTTGCGGGGGTGAGTGTCCGACCCCGCGGCGGAGCGGCCTCCGGGCTGTGGTGTTCGGCCCGGGTCGCTCCGGAACCGGCGCGCGCGCCTGGAGCCGAAATGCTGCCGGAGCGCGGGGCCCCTCAGGGTGCGGTGCCGCGTGGGTCGGGGACAGCGCACTGGGTCGGGCGGACTTCCGCAGGGTCACGGCGTTGCGGATCGTGGGGGAAGGAGCAGGCTCCGTGAGGGCACCGGCGAGCCGCCGCGAGCGGCCGACCCTGGCGTCAGAACCGGCCCAGCGCTGGGAGCTTTACGCTGAGGGGCTTTTCGGGAGGCCACGCCCCGCCCCGTGGGGACCGGCGTCTCCCTGGGGGGTGGGTCCGGCGGTTCCGGGAGGCGGACCTGGAGGAGGAGGCGTGGGACGGCCGGTGCCGGGTCGCCGGGGACGCGGGGGACGAAGCGGGGCTTCCAGGTGCCGGGAAGGTTGCGGACGGCTCGGCCGCTGCGGGCGAGAAGCCCCAAGGGACAGAGGCGGGAGGGGGACAGGCGGCAGCGGGTCCTGCGGTGTCCGTGGTCCCTGGACGGCCACAGCGTCACTGACGGTTCCGCGCGTATCGCCGGGTCTGTGGAAGGTTGGTCGGCGGCCGGGGGGCTGCGGACACCGGCAGGTGAGGTCTCTGGGGACGGGCTTGCCGAGTCGGGCGAGGAACTCGAGGTGACCGGCTTCCAGACCGGGGAGCTGCCGGGGCTTCGTCCCTCCCGTTGGGACGCGGACGTGACCCATCAGGTGAAGACCCCGTGGGGACTTTAGTCCCAGAGTGTGACTCCTTTGCGGGTTTATAAGATGCCGTTAGGGTCACGCGGGGATAGTTAGGAGGATTTGGGTATTACTGAATCCTTCATTTAAAAGCGCCGTTTGCTGCTGCTCATACCACACAAGGAGGCGGAGGCTCTTTACTTGCCTTTTTTCTCATTGTGCTTGATTTTCTGCTTTTCCGTTTCCCATTTTGAAAAATCGCTCATTTTGATAACTTCGGGACAGCGTAGGAACGCTGAAAGGAACAAAGCACTATCTGTAAAATGTACTTCTGTAAACTCGTACCTTCGCAGACAGTATTAAAATTTCACATCTTCAACACCTATTTGAAAAATTTATGTAAACTGTCTTTAATTAACATTTAATCATAGCATTTTAATCACACAGCTCACGAGAGCCGGCAAGTGTGTTAGCAGCAGCTACACCTGAGTACATTCCATGCTTAAGATGGAATGGGATTTTCTTGTTACTGGAATATATAATGGATATTACTGTTTTTACTTCTTTTCAATAGTGTCTTCTGTGTTTCACATTTCAGATGCTAATAGAGGATCCGATTGCCACTTGTCTCTCTCCCCCGGTCTATGATATGATCTGTAAACTGGGGTTTGAAGTCAGAGAAAATTGGGATATCGATCGCATTGTAACCCAGAGGGGAGACGTGTGCTGGCCGACCATCGCAGCCTGTGTGATGTATACACGGTCAGGTCTGTGTGCTCTCAGCTCCCCAAGCACATGTCAGTGCTGGTCCGTTTAAAACGTCTTGACGCTAAAACTTTCCTTTTTGTCCATTGTTTCTCTTAGTTAGAACTTGTTATAACACAGACGTAGCTCAGCACAGGAAAAGGTCAGGTGACACGAGAGGGAGTGAGGCCAGAGGAGCACAGCAGAGAGATGGGAGTGCTGAGCCCAGGAAGCCCTGTGTGAGGAGGCGGGCGCGGGTGGCAGTTTCACTCCAGGCCAACAGTCAGATGGAAGAGAGAAGGAAGTCGGAGTGCTAGGAATTCTGAATAGGAAGGGACCAGTAGGATGTTCCACAGCTGTCTTAAATGGTCCAGGGTTCATTGTTCATTGTTTAGAGCAGGGAAGTGGGTTGGGAAATTTAATAATAGAAAAATTTCAAGCGAACATTCCCTGGCCCAGCAGTTTCATCCCAGGAATTTGTAAGATGGGCGCACTTGCAGGTGTAAAAGAGTCTACTTTTGGTGCTGATTATAAGCAAAAATTGGAAAAAAAAAACCAAAAAACCCCAACAAAACCCAGACATTGGAAACAGCCAAACGTACAGGGTCACTCCGACAGAGGCACAAAAGAGAGCGTTATGCGGTGGTACGAAGGATTGAGAAGCCCATCGCTGAACCATGTGGCTAAGTGAGAAAATGGGGGGGGGGCTTATAACTGTTTTTGCTTGTGTATGTATAAATATTTCTAAATGTACCCAAGAAATTAGTAACTGTAATTGCTATTGGAAGGAGAACTGAGTGGCCAGAAGGAAGACCTTCACCCGCTTATACTTTTTGGGTGTGAACCGTGTGAATGTTGTTTCAAACTTACCAAAAAATTAAAACGAAAAATTCGTATGTTCTAAAATAACGTCATTGGAAATCTCATGGTCTAATAATGTCAAGTAAAAAAAATCAGGTTAAAAGATCATACAGTATAAACCTGATTTTGTATAAACTTACAAGTAAAGTGAAGAAAATATTTTGTCTTGACTAACCTTTGTGTATTTTTCAAACCCTGCTAATAGTGTAATTTTGTTTTATTGTCAGATGAGTGCTATGTAACTTATTCCCACAATATCGGGGTAGCTTTATTATAGGCTTCTAGAAACCGGTTGTCGATTTCATGGAAACTTCCTGATTGAAGTACGTGTTCTCTGATGCTCTAGGCACTTTTGTCACCTAACACGGAGCTGTGGCCGAGCTGTGGCACTAACACTGGTTTTCTTACCCCTGCAGACCAGAGTCTGGATTACCGGGGCAGCGTGCGGCTGCTGGGCCCTGTGTGTGAGGCCGTCCACTCACATTTGTTATCTCTGACCAAGGGACAGTTTGAGACTCGATACGCGCCGTGGCTGCAGTGGACAGCTTTTCCAGAGGTTTGGCTTGTGAACAACCTTTAGAAATACAAGACTTTGCAAAGTTTGCGTAGAGGCCCTGGTTACCTGCTCATCTTTCGTCTCCTCTGTCCACTAAGCCCACCACCAGTGAAAAGGCTGGAGGGTTTTGAGGGAAACTTGGACTATTACGCAGTAGCCATGGCCCAAGCTAAGAAACATCCTTGGAACCAAGGAAGGTTTGGGAGGCGTTTATCCATGTGGGGGGTTGGGGAGTAGCTGGGTACGCGGGTGTCGGTCCTCGGACACATGAGAATGGATTGCTCCAGGAAAAGAGCAAAGACCTCACGGACAGACCGTAAGGCGTTCTTTAGATAGCGGACAGGGAAGCCAGGTGGTTTGTGGAGGGGAATCGAAGGGAGGAGGTGAGTGGGGGCCCAAGCCCAGACCTTGTTTGGGTCCCGCCATTGCACTTGGCACCTGTAATGAGCACAACAGCTCAGTGACTCTGGAGGGCCTTCCTCTAAAGTACTTCGGATTTCCTGATGTAGGTGGAAGGGTCGTTGCTTCTCCCCCTTATAACGGCTCTTACCGACAGGCTGAGCTGCCTCCGTTTATTGGCTTAGAACTAATCAAAATGGGAAAAAAGATTTAGATCAAAACAGCTGACTTTCCAAGTTATAGTCATGCCAGATTTACTGCTTTCAGTGAACATTTAAATGAAGGGGAAAAAATGTTCAGAACTCCTTAGATATTAAGCAGTTTTTGATTCTTTAGGTATTGTTACAGTGGAGTCTTGAACAGTGCAGGGCTAGGGTGCCCAGCCCTTGTGCAGTGGCAGATCTGCACATGACTCAGGACTCGCTCGGAACCGAACTGCTCATAGCCTCCCTGACCACAGGCCTTACTGATGATGCACATAGTCAGTCCACATGTATTCTGTGTGTCCTGTGCTCATTACTGTGTTCGTACGGTAAAGTCAGCTCGAGAGAAGCGACTAAGAAAATCACGAGGAAGAGAAAAATACACTTGCAATACCGCACTGTGTTTGTGGGGAAAAATCGACATGTAAGCTGACCAGTGGAGTCCAAACCTGTGTTCAGGGGTCAGCTGTGTATGTGTGTAGAAAATGTTTACCTGCACCAAAAAGGTCACGAAAATGTACCAGTTGAAACCTTTAGAAGTTTGAATTTCTTAGATGGTATTGAGAAATGTTTCCTGCTGATCACAGATTCTAACGTACGTCTTACTCTGCACAGTTATTTCCTGAAATATTTGCTGCTTTGGAAAGCCTCCAGGGTCCTGCCATCTCTCTTGGCTTGATGAAACTGACGGCGTGTCTAGAACGGGCTTTGGGAGATGTAAGTGTGAGAACTTTCTTTCACTCAAGTATGCGAAAACCATAAAGCTTTTACAGCTGTCCTCGGATTTCTTGATTTTAATTACTGTTTTCCTATGAAATGTAATCATTTGGCACAGGTGTTTAGTATTTTTCTTTTTGAATGATTATGAAATCAAAACACCGGTGTCTTTGGTGCTTCTTTTGCTCATTTGTGCAAACGGTGGCTTTATGCGTGCGTTTCTCTGCGCGTCGTCTGGCTGCTCGCCGCGCAGCTCGGACGCGCTCCTGTCTGCTCCGCAGGTGCTCGTCCTGCTCGGGAAGGACTGCCCCTTCCTTCTGCGAGACCTGCTTGCGTCTGAGGAGCTTGCTGAGGTCTTCGGGCGGCCTGTGGTGAGTTGTTCGCCTGAACCCAACAGAGTAGACACAGCACAGAGCCACTCGTGGTAGCTCGACTCGGGTTTCTCAGAAACGGATGCCTACGGGAAAACGCTCGTCAGAGCTGTAGTTCGGGCGCATTCTCCTTTCCCACCGCCCCTTTCGGAATTGCCACTTTCCCGCCACAAGACACGTGTCTCTCTTCTTGAGTCTGAGTGTGCTCTGCTAGCGTGTGGTGGGACGGCCGGGGGGGCCAGCCGGGGGAACAATTTGGACTCTGTTGCTTTCATTAATTATGCGTTGATAATTATCATAATAACGTTCCAGGATAAAATTTTAACCATTGAGGGAGTGATACTAAAGTTTTATCCTAAAGTATCCATTTTTTTTAACCTGCAGGAATTTATGTCCTTTTGCGACTGTTCATACTTGCAGTGAAAAAATATTAGATATCCGTTTAAAAACATGCAGAGCTGTTTACTTCGTCAGAATCTTCCTCGGGACGCGTGACCGAGGCTGTTTAATGGATAAGCTTTGGGTCCCGGTGCAGGAGAACGCCAGGGTAGCGTCCTGCACAAAGCCCAGCCTTTGAGCCAGAATGACGCTTGAAATACTGCTGTAATGTGTTCCCAGCTAGACTCATTTGTGGATAAGAAATTCTTTTCAGTAAAGCCCTCCCACTTTACGGTGGTTCCTTGTCAGCTTAGAGAGCACTGTGTTTCGGGGAGAATACAGAGTGAAGATCAAGTACAAGATTCCTGTAGTACACGGACCTCTGACACATGTCCAGATGTTCTGAACTGCTGCTTGTTGCCTGCCTGGATGCCGTTAGCCTGTCGCCGACCTGTAGCCACTCGCAGCCCCAGATCCTTCCACTCATTCGCGGGCTCGTGCGTTTCTCATTGTGCAGGTGGTATGAGCCATTAATTAAAGTTACTGGTAAATTAAATTAAAAATAAATATAGCTAAAAGAGTACTTAAAAACTTTTTAAAAAAGATTTTATTTATTGGACAGACAGAGATCACAAGTAGGCAGAGAGACAGGCAGAGAGAGAAGAGGAAGCAGGCTCCCCGCTGAGCAGAGAGCCCCATGCGGGGCTCGATCCCAGGACCCTGAGACCATGACCTGAGCCGAAGGCAGAGGCTTAACCCACTGAGCCACGCAGGCGCCCTCAGCTAAGAGAGTATTATTATGATTACTAGTAGTAGGTGTTACTATTCAAGTATTACAAGTTGATGTGAGCGTGAAGAGTTTCTGGAGTTGCTTGGAGGGAGGGGCTGGTTGCCAAGGGTTCTGATAATGACTTGGAACGCCTCTTTGTAACTTCCGCTCTGGCTTGGCCTGCCCCTTGAGAGAAATTCAGGATTTCTGCATCTGGGTCCTCCTCTCACTCAGCAAGGGTCCTTCGGCGTCTGCAGACAGCTTTCATTCCTTCCCCGCATCTTCTGGGGCCTCCCTCTTCCTTATCGTGTGACTTGGTTTTGAGTTCTCTTAGTCTCTGCATATCCTCCATCTCTCCCAAATCTGCTCCAAAGTGTGGTGCTCCACACCGAGCGTGAGCCCCCGGAGCTGCACGAGCCTTGCCATCCGGTAGCCAGGATCCCCATCATTGGCGTCCTTGTAAGTGAAGGGACAGGAGCAGGTGACTGCTGAGCCTCCAGCCAGTGGCCAAGTAGGGGAGGCCTGGGCTCGGAGCATCCATGGGCCAGCCGCTCCCCAGGGCCTGCCGTCTGTGGTTCTCTGTTCCCTGCTTTGTGATCTGTTCACCTCGTAGTAGGCACGTGGGAGGTGCAGGATGAGAGCAGCCTGGCCTGGGGCGGGCCTTGTTCCCTCGATGGCTCATGGCCCCCAAGACCTCGCTTTTAGCTCTCCGTGCTTGCATTCCTCGTCTGCACAGTGGGGTGAATGGTAGTGCCCTCCTCGTCGGTTATTCTGAGGAGGAAGGAGTAGCAAATACACAAAATGTGTTTGGCGTGTTATGCGCCCCGGAAACGTTGTTGGAATGCTGCTCCTCTGACTGCCGCTGCTGTACGGCAGCCGGGGCGTTGGGTCTGCGTACGTTCTCCGCTGCTCCGTCGGTCTGTCCCGTGGTTCATGACTTCGAGCTCTCCGGTAACCTGTTCTTAACCTGCTCAGATGGACGTGCTGAAGGTCTTCGTCGGATCCCCGTGTGGACTCAACTTGCGTAACGTGCTGTGGCACGGGTTTGCCTCCCCTCGCGAGATCCCCCCGAAGTACGTGGATGCAAAAGTAATTTTCTCTGTCCTGTGAGACACTTGAGTTTGTGTTATCTTGAGTCTTACATCAGGGAAAGGTGTGTTTTGGGAAAGATGAGCGTTTTGACGCAGAAACTCGGTGAGATCAGACTGAGGCCACTGGACACCTGGCGTGTGACAGGGTTGGGCCCCGCTGAATTCCGGCCCAGAGGCAGCTATAGGCTGAGCCTCGTGTAGGTGAGAGCCACCGCCTGCTGGGGAGTGGGAGACCCCGAGGACTGTGCTCGTGAGCCTCCCAGCCCTCGCGTAGCTGATTTCCCACCGGCAGGGGGCGTTTCCTGCCATTGAATGGTGGTGTACTGTCTTAGTTTTAAACTTGCTCTTTTGAAAGGAAATCTCTGTGTGTGCGTGACCGTCTGTTTTTCTGACTGATCCTGTGGTGTTTTGCTCTAGGTACTGTTCAATGATGATGCTCTTGACCGCGGGGCTGGGCCAGCTGCTGAAGAGGTTCTTGGAGCAAACGAGACGTGTGCTGGCGCACCGACCTCGCGTAGCTCTCGCACACCTGGAGGAGGCGGCTGTCTTCCCTGGCAAGTGCTGCGCCGCACGGTTTCCCTTGAAGAAAGGGGTAAAGTCAGGAAGCAGCGCGGGGACTTGACCCTTTAGATAGACTCTGTGCTCTCCAGAGGCTGGAGAACATGACGTTTCGAAGCTGCTTAAACTTCGTTACCTAAAACCTTACCTCTTCCCACCGCGCCCCTGGGTTGTGCTGGGGAGTCTGCGAGTTGTGGCTGCATGAATCCATTAGTCGTGCTCGATGTGGTCCGTCCTGCAGGGGTGTGGACATCCAGACAGCTTAGGACCGTTTGCCAACGTACATTCCCTTCTCCTTTGAGCTCTCCTACTTTTATGTGTGCCATCATGATGCCAAAGAGGCCAACAACCTAGGTGGTTTCCTCCTCTGTCCTCTTTGTTACTTTCTGTGACAAAGCCATTTACCAAATTAGTGGGCACGGGGGACACGACCTTTCCGAGCCTCTTCCTTTCCCAGTGGGCAGCGGAGCCGTAGGAGCTGTGTGTCTGGTGTAGTCATGGTAGGAACAGCCCAGCTCGCTTGAGTCCCAGCAGGCTATGCCCGTTTGTGCCTCGGACCCTTGGGTAGTCTGGTGACTGCCAGTAATGTATACTTTTTAAGACTTTACTTTTTAGAGCAGTTTTCTGTTTGGAACAAAATGGATCAGGACGTGCCGAGGTTCCCGTATACCCCCTCGACATCCTACCGCATGGCCCCGTTGTGCGGGAGGAACCCACACAGACGCGCCATCATCAGGCAGAGCCCGCAGTTCACCTCAGGGTTGGGTCTTGTTCCTCTGTCTTCTGAAGACGTGTCTTTCCTTGGCCAGCGTGGTCAGCCGGTCAGCCCTGACGTCCTCCTCACAGCTGTGGCCTGAGTCACTAAAGAGGTGGTGGTGCACGTCCCTTTGCCCCCGGGGTGCCAGGCTCCCCTAAGACTCTGGGCACCCTGCCCTGCGCCTGCTCACGTCATGCTTCAGTGGGTGAGTGTGATGGTTACTTCACAGACGTTACTCCCGAGGTACTTGGTGTGCTAGAAGACGTGATGAGGAACTCCACTTTCATCCGGAAGGTCATGATGCCGTACTGGGAAGCTGCGTTCCTCAGCTTCCGGTCACACAGGTAAGTGACGAGGCTGGTCCCTCTCCGGGAGCGCCGCGCTTAAATACCTTCACAGCGTTGACTAAGGCCCTGCACGTCCGCCTTTTGGTGCAGTCGATACTGATAATCATTGTTTGGAATCAACTTTTCGATGTCAGTCGAGTTGTTACTATGAGAGAACCGTGCGTCCCGTGTTAGAGAATCCTGCACTGAGGAGGAGGAAGGTTCTACTCTCCTGGGGAGCAACGTAGATGCCTGTGGGCGTCGTGAGGTCCACAGCCTTTGCCTCCCTTTGGGTTCCGCTGTCTGGACGTTCATTTGGACCTCGGAAACCCACCCAAATGCTGGAATTGGAGTGTTTCTTACGAGTGGGAAGAACGGGGCAGATCTCGGATGATATCTTCTGTAGAGATTCTTGGCATGTTTCCTCTCCCGTCGGAACAGTGGAAAATAGAGTTAAACTCACGGTTTAAGGAGATGGTGACTCTGCCCTCCCGTGTTGGCGAGCTCCGTTGCCCCACCTTGCCCCGATCACACACTGGTAATGTCTGGATCAAAGGACCGATACTTGGGGTTGGTGCCGGTGTTTACTTTGGAAGCTTGCGGTTTGCCCATTTTCCTTCAATTTCACAGGTTTGCTGACTGTGCCGTGTTGTTACTGACGCAGCTGGAGGCGGGACTTAGGAGAGTTTTTGCCGCCGTTAACCAGTGTCCGAGAAGACTTCTGACCGCTGAGGTACACATGCTGTAGGGGTTGCCAGTGGTTGTCACTGTACTGAGTTTTCTCTGCTGAATTAAAACTTTTTAATACCTTGTTTTGTTTACTCTTTAATGAATTTTTTGGCCAAGAATTTTCTTTGGAAGACTTAAGTATCATTTTTTATGGCTTCCTGTTATGGTTTTATAGGACATAAGTATTTGTGATTGTTTCTGATGGTTCTGTATTTCCACGTATCTCAGACTCATCATAAAAATAGAAACCATGTGTTTCCTGTCTGTAGCCGTTACTGTCACGTAGCCTGGGAGCCCCAGGAGGTGGCCTTGTTGGAGGACACCCCTTGCTCTGGGCCAGAGCTGCCAGGGAGTCTAGGCGGAGCCTCTGGGCAGCCGTGTGCCCGTTTTCCCACAGGCTGCCGACGGGCAGAGCCGCGGGGCGTGTGGTCGGGGCGAGCAGCGGTGGCCGCCCTCCCTGGAATTCGTTACTCTCGCCTGGTCAGCTTCCGCTTTCCACCCCTGTCCAGCGGCATCCCTCACAATTCCGTTCCCGGCCCTGTGCCCCCCGGATCTGCCGCTGGAGATCTCACTCCCTCCCAGGTCTTAGCCACCTCACTTGCATGGGGACGAGGACTGGAAAATAGTTTGAACCTAATGAAATGAAGGCCTGACGCACGCAGAGCCGTGGAGGCGCCAGAGCGGCGGCGGAACAGCCGATCGGAGCGTGAAAGGCCGCTGCCGCCCCGGCCTTCGCCGCCTCTGACTCCGCTCATCCAGCTCCCTAGTTAGGTCCCCACTCACCGGACGTTCTCAGACATTTTCAGGAGTTTTCCCCAGGTCTCAAACTATTTCTAAAAATCTCACTTTTCCTCCCACAAATTTGTTCTCCAGAGTTCCTGATTACCCTTGTCCACTCGGGCGCTGGGCCCCAGCCACCCGCACCCCCCTTAGCTGTGTCCCCTTCGTCCCCTCAGTGTCCAGCCCCACCTGCCCGATTTCAGTGCCGGGCGTCCCCCAGCTCCTCTCCCAGCGATGAGTATCCCTACATCTCTTAAGGCCTCATTGCTTAAAACCGTAGCAGCTCCCCAACGCCTGCAGCAAGCTCCGCGCATGTTGGGGGGGCGGCCATGTGCCGGGGACCCCGTGTGGTCCCTCCTTCCTCCAGTCTGTCTCCTTTCGGATTCCTCCAGCATCACTGAGACCCCTCGCTGGTTCCCGAAGGTCTGTCCGCAGGCTTTGCCCGCTGTCCACACTTGACCACTGGAGGCCACGTGAATGACCTCCCAGAGCCTCAACTCCAGTGCGGCCGCTTCTCTGCCCCGCGTCCTGCTTTTCTCTCCGGGCAGTTCTGCTCTGCCTCCGTGTGTGTTCATGTGGGTTTCTGTGCAGGCCCATGAGAGTGCAGCACTCAGGTTTGTGTTGCCCAGTGCCCTCGCCCGGTGCTTTCCTGTTGGCCCCGGGCAGAGACAGGCAGTGCTGTGCAGCATCTGTCTCCCCGCAGAGAGAGCAGAGCCCCCGGCAGTCCCAGCTCTCCCTTGCGTATGCTTGGGATGACTTCACGGTGGCATAAACAGGTTCGGTTACTTGCGTGTCATTTGACCACACAAGTAAGTGGCATGACTTTCTACCACAGAGTCTCTTAGACTGTAGGCCCGGCTCTTGTTCAGAACAAACGTGGCATCAGTTCATTTATTAGTTCTTTCATAAGGCGACACGCACGTGCAGATGCTGTGCGTACCAGGCTGTGAAGTGCTTTCCCCCTGGGTACTGTTGGCTGAGCGCTTCCAGCCGGAGCTTTCCGAGGTCAGTGGAAGGTCGGAGGAGGAGTAAGACTGTGTGACTTTAGGGGCGCCTGGATGGCTCAGTGGGTTAAGGCCTCTGCCTTCGGCTCAGGTCGTGATCCCAGGGTCCTGGGATTGGGCCCCACATCGGGCTCCCTGCTCAGCGGGGAGCCTGCTTCCTCCTCTCTGCCTGCCTCTGCCTGCTTGTGATCTTTGTCTGCCAAATAAATAAATATGATCTTTAAAAATAATAATAAATGAGACCATGTGACTTTAAGAAGCTTATGTATGAGGGGTGAGAGATAGGGCTTTTCCACCAATTCCTTAACATAAGGTAGAAGTTAATGCACGCGGTTTATGGAGGTCCGTGAAAAGCTCAGTATTTAGTAGGCAGTCGGCTGTTCAGAGCTCGGGAAGGCTCCAGGGTCAGCCGTAGAGGCTTGGGGGCTAAAGATACAGGCCTCATAGTATCTTATGTCACAGCAGGTGGTGACGGGAATTTAACGTTAAATTGAAAGCACGTTAGTAAGCATTAGTAAACAAGACACTGTTTTGAGAGCTGGTGTCCACGGAATGCCGGCTTCGTCAGTGTGTGTACGATCTTGCTGCGTTCCCCAGCAGCCGGTCGAGACGGGCACTGCTCCTGTCCCGTTTGCAGAGAAACCTGTGGGGGGTGGTGCCCCGGGTCTCACCCCCGGGGAGCATGGAAGCCGGGAATGGATGTTGAGGCAGCTGGCTCTGAGCCTGTGTCTGTAGGTGGGACCGATGACACGAGGAAGCGTGCAAGACAGGCCCTTTGTGGGAGAGCGTGTCCAGCTGTGGTCACTTGCACGCTCCTGTGTGTGTGTGTGCGTCCTGCTGTGTGATGGGAAGAGCTTGAGCTGAAGCGCGTGGGAGGGCAGTTGCACGGGGCCCCACTGCCACGTTCACCGTAGGTTCCCGCCCGGTGACGTGCTGCGATGCCAGCGACGTTCTTTGCAGAGTGCGGCCAGGTGGGGACTGACTTTCAAACAAAAGCTTCATACTTGTGTCCGTTCACTAGGATTGTTTTCTCTTGAGTAACATCACTGTACTTACGTTTTGTTTCGTTTGTTTTCTCTCCTTGTCCGAAGCCCACGGCTCTTTATACCACCTTCGATGACGTAAGTAACTACGGAGTTTCTAGAAACAAACCATTGTTTTTTACTACACAGGAAAGACCGGTAGTCATACATGCAACACTTTATTATGGAATTAAGTGTAGTTTTCAGGCTAATTTTGAGATCCGGTATGATTAACCTAGTTTTTGAAGGTGTGGAAAGAGCAACATTGGAAAATGCCTGGAGATACTAATACTACATGCTGTGATTATTTGAAGGCTACATTTTAGAAATAAGATTCATGCTTGTTTTGCCCACGAAATGAGCAGGAACTGCGGTTGTAAGTGTGAGCTGATACACTTAATCTGTGAATTGGGTGTGTGATTCTGAAGCTGGAAATCTCAAATAGTAAGAATTGCCATTGAAAATGTCTTTTGTCACTGAAGAGTAGAGAGGCTAGTGTGTGTGTAATCCTGGATAGTAATTCTGCAGCCCCAAGAGCTAGCCTCCCGAGGAGACAAAGGGAGCCTCTCTCTGGAGAGGCTTAGGTGTTTAGGTTCCTCTGCCGTTAAGATAACTCTTAGATCCCTTAGCAATGGGTGGGGGTGCGGGGTGAAGCAGTGTGCGTGTTCACCTGTAGAGTTCATCCCGTTAGGTAAAGAATTTGCTATAATTTAACACATGACGTGTTTGATACTGTGAGGATTGAACGAAATAGTGTAGTTACATCTGTACAGAATTAGGGTCTGTAGGGTTGGATTGGGTGGTTGGGTTCCAAACTGGTGTGTTAGGAAGTGACATGTAATTCTGATGTGTGCTTCTACACACACACACACACACACACACACTCACATGTGAACACACAAACAGAAACACATAAGTACACACGAATATATACATACACACACGAACACACACGCACACCTACACATGTGTGTGTACGTGTGCATCTGTGTTAAACATACACATATAATACAGAAACATATGCACAGATACAGTCAAATCCACAGAAGTAGGTGTGGGCACACGCAACATATGTGCACACACATACACTGATACACACCCCAGCCCCGTACACGTGGATACAGCTCTCAGTAGACATCCATGCATGTCTGTGCGATAACTCATGCATACACACATCTACCCATCATCACACACACGCATGTAAGTGAATACAAAGACTGTATACACACACACGTGTGTTCACGTGTGTTCACGTGCATTCCTGCGGTCATCATACCGGTTAAGAGAACAGGTAGCTGCTCTGACTCTAAGACAACCCTTATCTCCTTTGCTTCAGGCTTTGGCGGTGTGTCGTAAGCACAGAGGCTGCATCTTCTGACCCTGAAGATTCTGTGGGTTTACGGGTGTGTGTTAACTAATGTATTTATTTTTGGTGTTTCAGATATTGGCAAAACACTTGAACGACGGTAAAATCAATCAGCTTCCTCTTTTCCTTGGAGAGCCTGCGATGGTAAAATACTAGGCCTTTTCCCATCTTTTCCCATCTGACACTCTTCAGCTTAAGGATGTGATTAGCACGTCTCCAAAATGAAGCCCACCGTGGCCTGGGATGTGCTCAGGGAGAGCGCTTCTGAACCATCCCACACTGTCTCCAGCCGCGCGAGACGTCCGAGAGAGGGCACTTAGAGGCTGCCGGATGGGGACAAGCAGGGGCTGTGTTCAGGCAGGAGTTCGGGGGTGGTTGCCACCCCAAGCACCGGCCGCAGGTAGAGATGCAGTTCCCGGGGAGGGGGGTCACCCTGAGCTGTGGCCGTAGGTAGAGAGACAGGAGTTCCCGGGGGAGCCCAGCGCACTATGTCCGCTTTATGACTGTGGTTAACTGTGTGCAGCTCAGTTTCCGCGTCTCTGTAAGTGACGATGCTGTTCCCTAGAGATGTCAGGTGTGGCCCATTCTTTCTTCCCTCAGTTAGCAAACTAACAAAATATTTTCTCTGTTTGCATTCTGAAAGGAGTTTCTTTGGGATTTCTTGAACCATCAGGAGGGCCCTCGTATAAGAGACCGTTTAAGCCATGGGGAAATCAACTTACCTGAATTTCCAAAAGAAGCAGCAGATCAGTTGCTTGCGTTTTCTGGGGTCCTTTTACTCAGATTCGTTGATGAAGATCTGTCAGCAGCCTTCAAGGTAGCGTACAGGGGAGAGAACCATTAGATGAGCTGTTACCTAGCTGGGACAGGATAGAGTGTATTTCCAGATGTAATTAACCCTTAATCAGCTTTTCTTTAAATTTGAGCCGTAGCGTGCCTCCCTCAGAAGCGCAGTGGCGACTTGATGACATGCGAGCGTTTGCTGTGCGCGTAAACCGTGTGATCAAACCGAAGAACTGGTGTGTGAGACGGGGTTAATTCAATAGGTCAGGGAATTTTACAAATAACGGTTAAATGGGTTGGATGGAATATTTGCATTGATCAGTAAACTGATCCTTTTATTATCTTACAACAAATAATTTGGGGTAGTTGTTGGTATTTTAGTCTTGTTTTCAAATGACGCACGTCTCATTTACCATAAAGATTGTTGAGAGGTTCAGACAAAGCAGAAGACGTGATAGGAAAAGTGGCGGCACTCAGGAGCGCCTTCCGGCAGGGTGAGCACTGTTCACGGAGGGGCGCTGCCCCGTCCTTCCACGAGCACACAATGCAGCCAGAGGGAGAGCGCGGTCCGTGGCCGTGTGCTCCGCGGTTTCTGCCCGCTGCCGGCCGTTGTTAGCGGTGCACCCTCGCGACGTGAGCTGGTCCCCGTGGACGGGGTGGGTTCTGACGGGTGGGGCGCTGCTGGTGACAGGGTCTCGAGGCGGCACCCTTGCTCACTTGGGCACGTATGAGGGAATTTGCACAAGTGCAGTTCTGAGGCCAAACTTGCTTTTACTGTTCGTTGGAAGCGCGTGATTCTTTTGTGAACAATTAATGTCTTTTGCTCCATTATATGCATTTCTGTGTTTTGTTAGCTGCACTTGCCACTCCAGTGTGCGTGTTGCTTCTTCCTTGTCTTGAAGCTTTGAGGTCTTTTCATTTTGGCTTAGGCATTTGGAATCATTCTTAAAAGACCCTTTCGTTTCCAAAATTCTAAACATAAATGTGCATTTCCCCAGTACCTTTAAAAGGTGTTTTTCCATTTACATTTTTTGATCCAGCCGGAATTGATTTTGTCTGGGAGTGAGTTAGAGAATCTGGTTTACTTGTTTTTATCTTTCTGTCGGTTTTTTGTTTTTTGTTTTTTTTGACAAAAGGCTTGCAGGTTGGCCCGAGAGCATTTGGCAGACGGACATCTTTGTAGTGTGTGCGGTGGGCTTGGTCTCCTTGTGTATCTGTCCTCACCTTTGTCAGAGTGCGGTGTCTGAAGGTTACTTTCCCATCCCTCTTGTTCAGAGTTTCCCTGCAGACTCCCCAGTAGGACTGTAGGCAAACTTGCATAGTTACGGTGTCCACAAAGTCCAAGACTAACCAAGCAACAAACAGGAATGGGCTCTTGATGGTTTCATTTTGGGGAACTGATGGTTTTTACGATAGCGAACATCATTCCCAAACGTGGTATCTCCGTGTCCTCAGAATCCTCCTGTCTTTGCTCGTCCACATCGTGTGTGCCTCCCTCCACCGTAGACTCTGTCCCCAGCACTCCTGTGCGGTGTGCTGGGCCAAGCTGCCCCAGCCTCACCTGCCCTCCCTTCGATGGCCCTTTGTTCACGTGTCAGCATAGCAGCCGGCGGGGTCCCCCGTAGGTCCTCCCCGCTCCTCCCCTCCACCCGCCCTGGTCTCACATCTCTGCCAGGCCATGGGGCCTCTTGTGAGGATTGTGAGTGGTGGCTGCCCCGTGTGGAGGTCGGCCCGCCTGCCTTGCTTGGGTCTTTGAGCCAACGAAAGCTTTGCGCCTAGATATTTAGTGACTCGCTTCATGCTGTGGAGGCTTCTGGGGCGTTACTGCCTCGCAGGACAGTGACCGGTGGAGGACTGTGTTTAAGGTGAGCGAGTGTCGGCTCACTGACTTTTCTGTTTCTGGCACTTTGTGGTTCAGCCAGCCTGGCTTTTCCGGCCGCACTGTCACATGAGCTGCGAATCGGGTTATTTTGACTTGTGTCCAACGTTTGCATGTTTCGCAGTATGACTCTCTTATAGTTGTACTGATTTGTAATTTTTAAATTCCCATCCTCTTTTTTTTAGAGACGTTCGTATATTTTTAGTTGATTGTTTGGAGTCTGTGTTCTTCTGACGTGTTTCCAGTGTCACTGATTGCGGACAAAGAGGAGATGTGGCCTTTGTTTTCGTTGTTCATCGGCTTCATTAGAAAGCTTCTGTCGTGACCATGTGACCACCGTGCCAGCCCTGCTCCAGTGGCGAGGCCTGCTCTGTCAGAGCTGAAGGAGCCTGGGTGGGGGCTCTCGTGTGACTCGCACTCAGCGGGAGGAAACCGGGGGCCTGGCCACAGTCGCAGTAACCCTTGTCTGTTTTTTCTGAACCAGGAAGAAGCCGCGATCGGATCGCTGGCCGCTCTCGCAGACAGTTACAGCGCTCACTTCCACCCAGTTTCTCAGCTGAAAAAACAGGTGAGCCGCACGTGGGCCATCGGGAGGGCTGCGCACGGCTCCTGCGGCAGAGATGCCCACGGGGCCAGGCAGCCTGCCAAGCCAGACCTCAGGGTCGCGACCAGAGGCTGCCGCTCAGGAGTGTGGCCTTGGCCCCGCAGCTCTGTCCCTCTGAGCCTCAGGCCCACATCCGGCAGAGGCAGTAATGGCAGTCTCGTGTCGGGCGATGGAGTACTGAAGTCCTGGCGGCCGGCGTGGCAGGTTCTCGCCTTAACTGGGGACTGCTACCCCATGTACCCGTGGCGAAGAACGGCAGTGTTCCTTTCACCACGTGGGACCAGAGCATGTGCCCTTGTAAGTTAGATGGTGCAAACCATAGACTTTTGAGCATTTCTGCCAGGAAGTTCCAGTATGGAGATGAGCTTGGTGCGTTATTCTCCTCGTAGTGGGATATGAAGGTGCAAGGGGCAAGGATGGGCTCGTCTCCAAGAGCAGCGTAGTCGTGGTAGCTGCCGCCGCAGACACCCATGCATGGGCCTGCCTCTAGACGAAGCTGTGGAACCCAACAGAAGGGTTAGGGAGTGACTTGCAGCGGCAGCTGGAACTGCCCGAGACGCTGGAGTCTCATCGATGATGTCGTAAGAGAAGTCGCGTCAGTTAGCAGGGACTGTCAGCAGTGACGTGCCGAGAGATCCAGAGGTGTTTTGCTCTCCTGGTGCTGCGTGAGGGACGAGTTCACCTCGGGCGCCGGTGTCCCATGGGTTCTGGTTTAGCAGCGAGGCATCAGGCTGCAGGGGAAGACCCCAGAGACCCACAGCATCCCGACCTGCAGAGCCAGGAGGGAGGAAGGGAAGGGACTTACAAAGAAGGGGGAGCGTCCCAGGAGAGTGAGAAGCTTCAGGAAGGCAGGCTTTGCCCGTAGACCTCCGCGGCCAACTCGGAAGCCTCACGAGCCCCCCTACTCCTTGACTGCCCTTTCCACGGCCCTGGTTCAGGCCCCCTCCGTGCCCCATAGGGGGTGTTCCCGACCGTCCCCCTCCCCTGCAGCCTCCCCTCCATCCCATGATGTCTGCACTTTTCGTTAGCAGTACTGCGTCCGTCTTTTCGAGGTCCTTTTTCTGCTGCTGCTGCTGCTGCAGGTACCCACAGACATAGGTGTCAGCGGTCAGCAATTTGGCACAGGCTCCCCGGGTTTGGTGCTCCATCCGAGAAGACGAGACGTTGGTGCAGGGCTCCCCGGGGAACCAGGGAGAGGTGCTGCCCTTTCTGACCTACTTCCAGAGTCACACATCCTCACTTCCACCGTGTTGTCTGGGTGAAGGCCACTCACCAAAGTGCGGCCCGGGTCGGGAGGGCACGCAGGCCTCAGCTCTCCACCACGGGGGTGTCTAGAGTTGGCCGACATGGTATAACTCCTCTGCATGTTAACTACCTCCCAGTCTCCCGTTAGCTTCACTGCTCTCCGCTTACCTGATTATACTGAGTAACTGAGACCCACCACCTCAGTTGAAAATGTAAGATCTGTAACAATTTTACCAATATAGATCTAGAAAGCAATTGTTATGTTCATAATAGTTTACAAATGTATTTTTCAGGCGGTTACTGTAAAATCTTTAAAAGCAGTAGGACATTTTCCTCTCAGGTGCTGAGCTGTGAGAAGAGCATCAGGGTTTGGCCCCTCCTGCCTTTGCCGGAAGAGGCCGCCCGGTGAGTTCTGTCCTGGGGTCATGCAGACCTCACAGTCCCCAGTGGACACCAGCCTCGGCCTGGGGTCTCACCCATGCTTTGGGAAGACCAAGTACAGGGGGCTTGCTAGGCCTCATGAGTGGGGCAGGGGGGGCAGTGTCCCTGCTGAGGGCCCGGCTGGGTGGTGGGCCATTTGGGGAGACCAGACACACAGGAACAGGGGGCGGGCTCTGTGGGGGGGAGGATGGTATCCACTCGGAATATTTAGTGGGTGATCAGACACGGTATCTGAAGGTCGGGAGAGATGTGGGGATAGAGATTTTGGAATCAGGATATAGCAGGTCCGTCGTAGCAGTAACACTTGGATAGCTTGTTGCTTATCTTTCGTCAACAACGTGTGTTGCCTTTAGGGTATCGAATTGTTTACGTTTACCGTCGTCTCTGACAGTGGCCTTTTCATTTTGTATTTGGGAGAACTAGTTGCAGATTAAGTGAACCGTTAAGGAGTGCGCAGGGGCACTGACTGGGCGTCCTCATCATCGTCCTGTCTCTGTCTCTTCTGTTTTTCAGATCAGTGGCTACTTCCGAGACACATGCCTGCGAGGCTTTCGTCACAGAAATCCTGCGAGAGCTGCTCCGCCATCTCCCCGAGCGCGACGGCCTTGTCAGCGGCTGGGATGGTCTCCCCGCTGGGAGGTGAGTCTCCGCGGATTGCCCAGAGGAGCCAGAGTGCTGACCAGCCACCTTGGGGTCCACGCTCCGCTGTGTGCGGTGTCGTGATGTTTGCGAGCTGGCGGCAGCGTTTGACCCTGCTGTGGTCGCGCCGCCGGAGACCGGGGAGCCCAGCCTCCATGCTCAGGAGGTCAGAGCCCGATGATGCTCTCCTACACGCTCTGCCCCCCGCAGCAGAGCGCACGTGCGTGTGTGTGTGTGACGTCCGCAGGCCTGAGCACCGTGTGGAGCTGGCTGCTGCTCCCCAGAAGCTGACCGTCGGGGAGCTCGGGAGCTGAACCCCCGCTGAGAACACACTCTAATCCCCAGGTGGCCTGAGGCGATCCAGGAACTCTGCGGCACCCCCGTCCGGACTCTCTTCTGTCCCAGAACCGTCCTGGAAGTGGTCACCGTGCTCCGAAGCATTGGGGCCCGCTGCGCCTGCGTGTCCCGCCAGGTCGCTGCCTCGGCGGAGCTGAGACACCAGCAGTGGGTGGAAAGGAGGCTGCGCTCGCGGCAGAGGCAGACCTACCTGCACATGGTCAGCAGGTGTGTGGCTTGCTGCGCTGGCTGGAAACGCCCGCTGGGCTGGGCTTCTGTCGGGACGTGGCTCTGACTCGTGTTTGTGGAGGACGCTACAGCAGATGGTGCTTCAAACCCTGTCGTGACTGTGGCGTTAGAGGGTGTGGGTGCTGCTGGCCCGATGAGCCCCTGGGTCTGACGTGCCGACAGCAGGTTACCTTGGGTGTGACTCTTCAGTCTCCTTAGCTGGTGTGTGTGTCAGGGCATTCTCCGTCCTTAAGAAGTTACCATTTTGGACAAATTCCTAGAGCTCTGGGTTAAGTGGCATCTCTGTCTATGAAGCTTTTAGTGGGTTTCGCTTGGCTACTTCTGAAAGCTCACTCTTACCAGCAGGTTGGACGATGATGCTGGTTATGTTACGTCCTTCCCGAGATGGTGTATTTCAAAACACAATCTCCACGGGTTTCATGAGCGAGATAGTATCTCACTTTGAGGGGAATGTCTCTGTGTCCTGGAGACACCGAACACATTTCCACGTTTGAACCATTTGTGTGTTTCTTCCTGTGAGAGCCCTTGACCAAGTACGAGACTGTAGGGGAGACGCAGGCAGAGTCCCAGACCCAGAAGGAGCTCTGGACGCGGGGCCGGCGGCCTCCTGCCCCCCGAGCAGCAGCTGCTGGGAGGCTGGGCGGCAGCTGGTGGGCGCTCCTGGGGGTGGGGGGCCCCTGGGGGAAATCACCCAGCAGTGGCCTTCTCTTGAGAAGTCTACGTTTAAGTTCCCTTGAGAAACAGTTTTCACTGGTGAAAGTGCAAAATTCTTAGGTTTGTCAAATTCCAACTTTCTTCCTGTTTTTTAGCGTTAAGCTTCTGTCCCCTGTGCTTCAGTTGATTTTATTGCTGATTGCCCTGGAGCTGGTCAACATTCACATGGTTTGTGGAAAAAGTCCCTGTGAATATCAACAGTATCTAAAGTAAGTGTGTTGTACGTATAGGAAACAAAACCGTTTTAGTAAATGTAAGGGATTTTCACTTATATTGGTTTTATTTTTTTAAACCCACGTCATGGTTGGCTCTTTACTGCTTTTCTCTGTGGATTTGGTGCAACTTTGTGAGCCTTTAAAGCAAGCACCGGTGTAGGCTCATTGCAGAGCAGCACGTGGGACGCTTGCCGAGGCTCCGAATTCCTCACGCTCAGTCACACCACCGCCCGGGCCAGCTCTGCTGCTGCGACCTTTAGACACAGGTCGTCCTCGTGTCTAAAGTGAGTGTGAAAGGACTGGTGTGTTCTTAAAGAGACGTGGACCCAGGTGGGAACCAGGCGTCCGCCATGCAGAGTGTTACGGATCGGTGACCCCGGATGACCCCCGCCCCCCCTTGGCCCTGTTGAGAGTGTGGGGGAGGGGGTGGTCTGAGGTGGGCCGTCCAGGCACACGCAGTGGGAGCAGCGCCCCGGCCACTGGCACTGCGTGCCCGAAGCTCCACGCGGTGACCGCCCGTGATGCAGACCTTGCGGGATACAAAGTCCTCCGCAGCTGAGGACCGCTCTCTAGAGGAAGGATCTGTGGACTTCCTTTATGTTGCTCCTTTAACGTCGATCTTGAAAACATTGAGAAGTAGAGGTTGGGGAACGTTCTAGCCTACTTGGCAGACGGGGGAGAACATGGAAAATAGGAGCAGGCCGTGGTGCTCGCCTGTCGGAGAAAAGCCCAGAAACCGTGTGACACACCCCTCAGGAATGCTGTGTCTGAGTGAAAGGTGTCTCCCATGAGGCAGGGCACCGGCATTGTGAGGGCAGGCGTGGGAGTCCTGGGGCCAGAGCGCGGCACCCCCGTGGGGGCGCAGGGCCTGCACGCTCCCGTGTGTGTGTCGTGCGCTCACGTGGCATTTAATCCAGGCGGTCTCTGACGCCTTTTCTGGAGCTCGGTTCTGTCACGTGCAGCCGTCGTACCTGGTGTGAGAGTTGGACGAGGGGTCGGGCGTGGGGCTCGTCAGGGGTCCGGCTGCGTCTCCAGGGCTGCTGTGAGTCAGCGTCTCTTCCTCCGGCTTCTGTTCTCACGTCCGTTTCACATGTGGTTCTTTGTCTTGAATTTACAGGCAAAAATTAAGTAGAGTACTTCAGTTTTAATTCCAGAAAGAAATGAAAAGTGCATTTAAATCATTGTTGCATTTTATGATAAAATAAAGAAATGAATTTTTTTCCATTGGAACAGGTTCTTGAAGTCAGTCTTGCAATACACGGAGAAGCTGGTGGCTTACACCGGCCAGCAGAGGAACAAGTGGAGCGAAACCATCAGTCTTACTCATGCAGCTCTACTGAAGATTTGGAATTTTACTGAGAAGAAGCAAATGTTGATACACTTAGCCGAGAAATCTGCAAGTAAAGGCGTCCTGTGAAAACACTTAGAAGTCAAGATGCTTTTGGCTGCGTCTGAGACCCGAGCCTGAGTTGGCTTTACCAGCGCGGAGATGGAAGAGCCGCAGGTAGGGTGGGTGGCAGGCTCTGTTTGATCAGGGATAAGTTTCATTTTTCTGCAGCTTCTGAATGGCTGTTCCTGCCTTAGTGTGAAACCTACGCTGTACAGTTTTGGTCCCCACACCACGACGCAGCGTCCAGGAGGAGCTTTTTACCCACGTGTCACCCAGAAGACTCTTAAAAACGGTCCGTGTGGCCAGAACCCTGTCCTCTGTGCTCACTGGCCGGGCTGGGTCGGCTCCACTCCTGAGACCCCACTGGGGCACAGAGGAGGAGTGTGGGCCAGTCCAGCCTCATCCTTGGAGCTGAGAGAGTGAGGTGGGGTGATCCAGATCCTAGGGGACAGAGCTGGGGAAGGAGGCGGGGTGGGTGCACATGGGCACCAGGCTGCAGGTTTGCCTGCCCCATGTGGCCGAGAGAGCGGGAGCCCTGGCATGTGTCTGGGTAGGGAGTGGGGAGAGCTGGCGTGAGGGGAGTGGGTACAGTTAGCCCAGTCCTGCTTGGAGAGCTGAAGGCTGTGGTTCTCAAGGGCCCTGGACACTGCAGTTGTCTGGAGCATCTGTCTCTGGTGACAGAAGCAAAGCCAGTAGCTCTCGGACCCGCTGTGAGGCTGTCCCTGACCGCAGGTCTGCATATGTACTCGGCTGCACACCGCGAATCGTGGCCTCTTCTCCAAGGTCCAGACCTCCCAGGCAGGTTCTAGCCCAAGGAACAGTGTCTACCCTGTGTGTTTCTGGATTCTCTGGTGTCGGAGAGCAGTGCTGAAGAGTGCTCAAAGGGAAGGGGTGGTTCTGGGGGACAGCAGACATTCTGGAGCATTCCATCCATCCCTTTGCCAATTCAGCACCCACCACCCCCTTTTAAACTAAACTCCAGGTAAGGACAGAGAGAACCAAGCTTTTGCCCCTGCCTTCTGCTGCAGGTGTAGATCCCAGATCTACAAGCTTCTGCTCTTGGGGCATGTTCTTTTGCGAGGGTCACACTCTTCCTTAGACAGACTCTAGTTTAAATGAAAATTTATGGGATTATTCTAAACTCTAAACTCTCCTGCCATTGGAGCTGCGATGGGAAGTGATGGTGCGGAGGTGCCACCCAGCATGTTAGGAGCGGCCGGCGCGCCAGTGCGTCTCGCTTCCGCATCAGGTGCGCTGCACGTGTTGCTATTAGAAATCCCGTTTCTACAGCTCATCCCGTGCTCCTCTGCCCTCAGCTGCTGGCTTCTGGTGGTGGTGTCCTCACCTGCTGGGTTGACGCAGACTCCATTCCTGAGAGGTGCCCTCCAAGGAGCCTTCCTGGTGAGGGCAACTCGTTTTCCATTGGCTCTGATGGTGGGAAATGGGAATTCTGAGAGGCTTCCCAGAGGATCTTCTGAATTCCAGACACACTCCTGCCTGCCCCCGTCTAGCAGCCGGCTTGTCCCCAAGGGAGTGGGGAGCAGTGACCCAAGCTTGTCAGAGTCAGCCGGCTTTGCCTTTTGGTTCATTGGCATGAGGTGTCCCGTGCAGCCAGATGGCCTCTCAGCCTGCAGGCCACTGGGACACCTGTGTCTGTCTGTGGAGCAGACCTTCCTCAGGAACAGATACGCCCAGATACTCACACCAGCAGGGCCCCAGATTCTGAGACGCACTAGTGGCTGGCGTAGTGGGAGGGACCGTCCCCGCGTCACGTGCTTCCTGCAGCTGTGTGTTGTGGGGAAGACCGTGGTGTGAGGCATCGCCGGCAATTCAGGGCACAGGGCTCCGCCGCAAGCCGGCATCTCCATCGGGGCCCCTGCCATGCTGTCTGGCTGCTGCTCGGGGGTGCAGAGCCTGTGCTGAGGTGGGGAGCCCACGGAC
Organism: Lontra canadensis; assembly: GCF_010015895.1. Taxonomy (NCBI): domain Eukaryota; kingdom Metazoa; phylum Chordata; class Mammalia; order Carnivora; family Mustelidae; genus Lontra; species Lontra canadensis. Next base: position 7,392,086 of record NW_022631091.1, read on the forward strand.
CTCATGCCAGGCTTCCGTGGGAGAGGGACCTCTCGGAAGCAGCGCTGTCCGAACCACAGCAGGGAGTCAGGCTTTCTGCAAGCCACTGCCAGGCAGGGAAAGGTCACGGACGTCCACAGATGGGTCATGGTGTCCCTGAATGCCAGGGGAGAGCTCCCACACGGGAGAGGACACCTGTGTGTTGCTCCGTTCAGGAGCTCTAGCTGCTTCCCGTCCCTCGGCCCTTGTCCACGGCGAAATCCCACCTGCCACTGAATCCACTCCTGTTCTTTGCGAGATTCTGTCCGTCACCGCCTGCTTTCCTGGAGGCCCATCCCCAGGGTTGTGAGCGCCAGGTCACACAGACACTGACACGCAGTGCTTGACCTGTGGTCCCCTCCCGTGCTGCTCTCTGGATCAGCCCTGAGGCTCTTGTGCTACGGCCTTCATCTTCCCGTGCTACCAGTGTCGTTCTTCAGAAATCAAACAGGCCTTTTTCCAGGTGGGGCTCCTGGCTGGCTTTGGTGGTTAAGTGTCGATGCCAGGTTTCGGCTCAGGGTGTGACCTCAGGATTGTGAGATCGAGCCCTGCGTCGGGCTCTGTGCTCCATGTGGCGCCTGCTTGAGATTCTCTCTCCCTCGTCTCTAAAATAACATCTTGAAGAGTGAACCCCCTTTTTCACTGGCAGCAACTCAGAGGAAACTCCAGAGGGCCGTGGGCACCTGACTCCGGGCATCGTTGCCGTAGCAGCAGACCTGCCGTGGGGTTTGAGCCCTGCTGTGCCTTCAGGACACGCTCGAGCCCAGGCTCGTGTGTACATCATTTCGGTTTAACGACCGCGTGCTTACGCGACTGCCCAGCCCAAGGCCACGAGGGGTCAGACGGCGTGTGACAAGCTCCAGTCATGGAACAGGTGTCCCTGGTGATACGCGGTGTCTGAGTCTGTCCCAGTGTCTAGAAGGCAGCCCAGAGCTCGGGGGGGAGGACGGTCACGTGCAGGAGAAGCCTCACGGTTCTGTCCCCCGGTGCCGGGGCCCACTGGAGGCCTGGGTCAGTACTACTGCGGCCCGACGGCCAGGGCACTGTCTCATTCGGGACCTCACGCGGAACCGACGTATTGTGGGTCAGTGGTACACGTCTGCACGGCGCGCCCACATGTGGTACATGTTGCTTCCAGAAGCTGGGGGTCTCACTGGTGTCTTTCCTCGTGGCTGTGGTTGTGAACGGTCCCCGATCGCTGGATCCCTGGACCCTTCAAGAGCGCTCCTCTCCCTGCCCCCACCCCGGCGTCCCTGTATTTTGTCCCGGCGTCCAGGACATGTTTCCTGTCCACACGCCATCAGTGGCTAAGCTGTCGGAACGGCCCGCGGGATGGGCCAGTCGGGGGCTGCGGGCCTCCAGCGTACTCGCGCCCCGGCGAGGTGACCCGGCCCTTCCATGACCCCGGGGCACACACTGCTTGTGGCGGGTCCTGCAGCTGGTGGATGAGGATGTGTGCCGGAGCGGCCCGTGCAGCAGCCACATCTGGGGCCGTGTCTGCCACTGGGTTCTGATCTGATTCAATGAGTCACTGCCCGTGGCTGCCCACCACGCCGCCCACCTGCCTTTCTCCTCAGTCCACTGGGCGCAGGTCCTGCATCTCACGTCTGGGATTCCTACTAAAACTACTGCTTTTGGGTTTTTACCATCTTGGAGGAAAGCGGTCACTCTGTAGGTCTCCACTCTGCCCTCCCCACTGTATTAGACCTTGTTTGAGGCTCAGGGGACCCAGCCAGCCCCCTAGGAAAGAGGTTCTGGGTCTGTGAGCTGGCTGGTCCTGGGAATTTGGGGGAGGGATGTGGTTGTGTAGTGACAGCTCTGTCGTCCGGCCATGGGGACTGTTGGCTTACTCAGCTGTGGGTGACGTCATCAGTGGCTGCCCACATATTCCCGTCCGCAGGGCTCCCTGATGAGCTGGCTGCCACCGGTCTCTGGGGGCTGGTCCTGCTGTGCACTCCGACCCTGCTGCCTGTCGACGGGCATCCTCCCAGGACCCGACACCAGGTCCCGTCCTTGCCAGTGAGACTGGGTAACTAGTGTAGATGGTGGCAGTTTCCTGTGTCACCCTTGCTGGTAGGGAATGACAGTCACCACAGACCGGCCACGTTTGCCGGGGTCCCCTTACCGGTGTATTTTCTCTGTGTCTGGACGCTGCTTGTAGACGTTGGGCACCAAGTAAGCCACTTGTTAAAAACCCAACTAAAGTAGGGGCACCTGGTGGCTCAAGTTGGCTGAGCGTCTGCCTTTAGCTCAGGTCATCATCCCGGGGTCCTGGGATCGAGCACCACGTCTGGGCAGCGGATGGGGGGGAGGTGCTCCTTGCTCAGCAGGGAGTCTGCTTCTCCCTCTGCCTGCTGCTCCCCCTGCTCGTGTGCGCTCGCTCAAATAAAATTGTAAATAACAACAAAACTCAGATACTCGTACCTTCCCGAGCTTTTGGTTCTCTTCCCCTGAGGTGTGCCCAGGAAGCCCGGCCGGGGCAGTGCACGTGCGCTGTGGCCATCGGGAGGTCTGGAGTCAGAACCTTTCACCTGAGCCAGTACCGTGTCAACTGCGCCATGCAGCCCCGGGGCAGGGTTGGTCCTCCCCAGGATTCTGCTGTGTGATTCTGAGGAAGTTAGCAGGTGTTTTCTTGGGTGAGACGGTGCTCCTGACTCCGCGCCTGCAGGGCTGACCCCGTTCCCGAGCTGGAAGCAGGAAGAGGCGGGGGTGTTGCGTCTCGGGTTCCTGGCCGCCGCTGAGTGCTGCGTCCATGTCTCCCCACAGGAGTGGCTTTGGGCAGTGCAGGTGTACATCCCTGTGGCCAGGGCGGGGGACTCTCTGGGACTCAGGGTTAAGGGTCAGCAGAGCCCACCCCGGACGCCCGTGCTGGCTCCCAGGCCTGCTCTGCTCTGTGTCTTGGCAGAGACGGCAGGTGAGTGTGCCAGACCCCCGCCAGTCCCCTGGTGCTCTGCACACACCAGAGCTGCCCCTGGACGGCAGGCATCCTTCACGTCCACAGGATGTCTCCCCCAGCCCGCCTCCCCTCCCTGGCTGGTGTCTGGATGCTGGCCGTGGGCCTGTCCACTCCTCAGGGGCCGGGCTCCGGGCAGACCACCTGGAAGACACATTCCCAGATGTTACCTGGGAAGCAGCAGGAGGAGGTCAGTTTCTCCGAGCCGACCTGGCAGAATGAGACCCGGGTATCAGGTCCTTTCCTACGCTGTGGGTTTGGACCTGTGTATGGCCTCTATCGGGCACCAAAAGCAGAGCTCTCCTTCCCGTTCACCGAGTTCAGGGCACTAACACTGACCACGCTGATGGGTGAGTTGGCCATTAGAAATACTGTTCACAAAACCGGACAGCTCAGGCTTGCACGAGCAGTCGACCGTGTCCCTGTGCGGAGAGGCTGGAAGCCCTCGGGCCGGGAGCAAGCACACAGTCGCCCAGAAGTGCTCGGGAGCGGCTGGCCGCAGATGGGCAGCCGCAGCAGGACCAGCAGAGACCAGCGAGGCGGGTGATTGCTGAAGTGGATCCGTGCGCCCACGCAGCGCACGTCCCGCTAGGGGAGGTGTGCGGTGCTCCACACCGGTGGTATTTGCCATGATTTGGGAGAAGAGGATTTCAACAGATCATGCACACTGGATACAAAACCAGAGTCGTTGAGGCATGCCGGGTCAGGGTGGCCTGGAGGGGTGGCGTGCTCCCGAGCTGGCCCTCCCCATGCTGATCCCTGGGGGGTTTCCCCGAGCACAAGGCTGACTGCGGGGCCACTTTCTGTGGAAGGCCCAGAGGTGGGCCTGTACAGTGCAGAGAAGGAAGCCACTCGCCTCTGATTCTTGGTCCTCACTCCCGGAAAAAGCCCGGTGTTCATCGCCGGGCTCCTTGCTGGCTGTGTCCCCCGTAGGGCCTTGACCCTGTGCTTCCCTAGTGCTCCTCAAATCCGTTTTCTCCCACTTTTCTGGCTTTTCATGGCTCTCTCCAAAGCTGTCCAAGGGGATTCAGACTCTCTCAATTACACCAAGCACTTACTTTTCCTCGTTCTTACCTCCCATTAAGGAATTCCAGGGAGAAATCTTACTTTCTTTAAACTAGATGTCCGACCAAATTTCTTTCCCAAATAAAAGCATTCTCTACGCAGGAGATGAGCGACCCAACACTTACGAGTCACAAAAAGGTGCAATAGGGGCGCCTGGGTGGCTCAGTGGGTTAAAGCCTCTGCCTTCGGCTCAGGTCATGATCTCAGGGTCCTGGGATCGTGTCCGGCATTGGGCTCTCTGCTCAGCGGGGAGCCTGCTTCCTCCTCTCTCTCTGCCTCTCTGCCTACTTGTGGTCTCTCTCTGTCAAATAAATAAATAAAATCTTTTAAAAAAAAAAGGCACAATAGGATTTTGCTCTAAATTTCAGATTTTCTTCCCCACTTACTTTTATGCTGAAGATTCCCAGCTATCTCAAGCCCTGACCTTGAGACTCCACCTTCTGCCTCCTGGACAGTTGAGCACCAGCAGCCCACAGGCCACATCCCCTCACTTAGCGTCCTCTCCCGCTCACCCTTCCTGTGTGCGCTCTCTCTCGATGAAAGGCAACACCAGGAGCCCAGATTCCGGGGCTAGAAACTCGAGGGGCACATGCCTGCACTCACCTCACAATTTCCCACCCGTCCTGCCTCCTCAAGTACTGCCCAAGCCTGTCCTTGTTGCATCTGAGGACTGGGGAGACCCCACCTTCTCTCACCTCTCCAGCCTGTCCTCTGAGCCAGAGAACTATGCTCCCCAACCACCGGTCAGATGATGTCATTCCTGTAAATAAACACCTTCCTTGCACAGCACACTGGTCTCTGCACAGTGTCCAAGCCCCCCCACCCCCGTCCCACCAAATGTGGGACTGTACCTCCCACGTGACTCTGTGCACAGGAGTTTCTGCAAGTGAGGACGAGAGTCGGCACCACGCGAAGCAGCTTCGTCTCGTTCCTGCTTCCAGTGTCCCGTCCCGGAGCTGTGCGCTCCTTGCTGATTGCTTTTAGGATCTACTCACTTTAGAGCACAAAGGGGAGGGGCAGGGGAGGGGGGAGAGTCCCAAGCAGACTCCCCACGGAGCATGGAGCCCGATGCAGGGCCTGATCCCACAACCCTGAGATCATGACCTGAGCTGAGACCAACAGTCCGATGCCAACCACCTGGGGGGTGCCCTTTGTTGACTTCTTACAGAGATCTAATACTAATTAAGGAAGATTTCCTTGGGCATCTGCTTTTGCAAGTGTGGTGAGTGTGTTCGAAACAGTCCCGTCTGAAAATGCCTGAATTGCCAAACTTGAGGGGCCAGAAAGTCCGTGCGGGATGAAAGGAAGAGCGAGGACCTCGAGGTAAGGGCGGTGCTCGCTGGTCTCCGTAAGAGGCTCGTATGTGGAAGGCTGTGCGCGGGGGAGGAGATGAGGTCTCCGACGGCCCCTGGTGGGGAGATGCGAGCCCTGAGAAGCCGGGTCCTTCGTTCCTCTGCGGAAAGGCGGACTCTGAGAAGACGTGACAAAGGACACACGGCTTGCCTCACAGCTGTGACACCTGCACAGTCACGTGGGACCCTGTGCTCAGGAGGGGGGCTTGCTGCTCTGTGCTGTCACCTTCTGGCACGTGTTAGTTTTGTCTCCGAACTTGCATTTTGTGAGTGAAATCTGATGGGACAGTGGGGTCTGTGAGAGCGGAGGAGACACACGTCTACCACTCCTTGCCGTCTGAACACAGGCTGTTCACGAAGGCCCGTGTGGGTCCGTGATGTGTGGGAGTTCAGTGAGACTCAGCATGGGGATGGGGTGGGGGTGTCACTGCTCCTCTGTGCCCCCAGAGGCAAGCCCACAGACCTGTCCTGGCCGAGGACCTGGAGTCGCCCTGGGACTTGGCTCCGACCCCTCTCAGCTGCTGTCTGGGGTGGGCACGGCCCGCCTAGGGCCTTGCCCGGGGACCCAGTGGGAACCAAACTGGTGTGCGCACCTGGGAACAGGCCCACCATCTGCAGATCCGGAAGTAGATCCTTGTCCCAAAATGCTGCAGGGAAGAACTGAACCAGGAATACTCTGGAAATGAAGAAGAAATACAGATTCTGTGGACAAACAGAGGCTGGAGGGGTTCGTTACACTAGTCCTCTCTCGCAAGAAGTACTGAAGGGAGTTCCTTTGGAACCAGGTAAAATGACAACCTGAAAGCATGAACCTAAAAAACGCGCTGGTGAAGGTAAATACAGAGTACGTTCAGATCACTGTGGTCTGAGCAGCGGGGCAGAAATCTCTTAGCTCTATTATAAGATAATTTTTTTAATTACTTTTTTTTAATTTTAATTTTGTAATTTTATTACAAAAGTAATCAAAATAACTACAATTACTGGTTAGTGGATACCCAAAATGCAAAAGGGGACATCAGCGTAAAATGGGAATCAAGGTGTAGAGGTTTGTATGTGATCTAACGGTTGAGGTTGTTATCAGCTTGATATGTTTTACTTAAGTCTCATGGTAACCACAAAAATATCCTCTCTAGTGGATACACAAAAGTTAAAGAGAAATGAGTCAAAACATGCCACTATAAAATTAACAAATCACGAAGACAGTGAGAAAGGAAGAAAGAAATGTAAGAACTGCAAAACAGAAAACTGAACAAAATGGCAACGGTAAGTCCTTACCTATCACTAGTTACTTCAAGTGTAAAAGGATTAAACTTTCCAATCAGAAGACAAAGAGTGAGTGGATTTTTTAAAAAGCAGACACCAAGACCCAACATAGGCTGCCTGCAGAGTAGGTTGGCTCTAAGGACACACACAGGCTGAAAGAGGGAGTGGAACGCGGGGTTCGTGGAATGGAACCAAACCAGAGCAGGGATGGTCGTACTCACGTCCGACAACAGGGACCTTCAGACGAGGTCTGTCATCAGAGACAGAGAAGGTCGTCACGTAGTGACGAGGGGTCGAGCCATCCGGAGGACCAAATTATTGTAAATATGTTTGCACCCAGCGTCAGAGCCTGTAAGTACACAACGTATTAACAGGATGGAGAAACCAATAGAAGAGCCGTGCCGTGGTCCTAGGGAGACGCGTCCTCCAGACGGAATCCGTGGGGGAGCCACAGATTGGGTGAGACGGTGGACCACAGGCCCCTGACAGGGACCGTTTCTCCCAGAGGCCGCAGAGCACACACTCCTGTCGCACGCCCACGCAGCCGCTCCCCCTCCCTCCAGGAGGAAGAATTGCCAGCGCATCTCGGAAGGGCGAGGGCACATCGCGAGTCTCTCATCCCCACGGTGGGACACTAGCAATCAGTGGCAGGAGGGACACCGGGGCGCGAACGGGAACCAGCACAGCACACGTCCCACCGCCACCGAAGACGCCAGCGAGGGCTGCAAACCAGCCTTGAGCCTGAAAGGGAGCACGTGGGCCCCGAGCTCTCGAGGCTGCCGACGCAGGTCCAAGGGGACGTTTACAGCGATAAGGGCAGGGTCTCCTGTAGACAGCCTCCCGTTCGTCCCAAGGAGCTAGAATAAACTGAGTCTAAACTTAGCGGAAGGAGAGAAATGATGCAGATAACACAGATAAACGGGGGCCAAGGTGACACAGAAACAACAAAATTCAGAGGTCGTTTTTCGAAAACATAAAATTGGCAAAGCTTTCGCTAGAGTAACAGGGAGAGAAGACCCAAATAAAGGAAAGGGGGATGTTACAGTGGACACCCCAGAATGCGGAGCCTCCTAAAGCCGACAGCAGACGTCCAGAGGGGCAGGCAGGCACCACGCGAGGGCTGGGGAAGGCACGCAGGCCGCCACGGCTCCAGGAGCCCCGCGTTCAGTCGGACACGGCATACAGAGAAGGAGAAAACGGTGTTCTCTGAAACCCCAGCGCGGAGCTTCAGCGTCTCCTTTGCTGGCGGCATCCCTGCAGGACGCAGGGTACCATCGCGGCCCTGTCTTCCTGCCCGGAACCTGGGAACGTGTCACCCTCCGTGGTGGAAGGGACCGCACAGATGTGGTCCATCCTCGGACCTGGGCGTGGCCAGCATCAGCCGGGGCTCCCGGGGACACAACCTACAGGACGGTGGGACGGTCTGGCCTCGGGAGGAGCTGGACTTGTCTCGCTCAGTGCAAAGGCTGCGGCGTCCGAAGTGCGCAGGGGGGGCTGGCCACGTGCCAGCATCCGTGTTCCAGCCGCGGGGAGGCCCCTTGTGTCTGTGGAAGCTCCGCCGCGGCTCTCAGGCCTCAGCGGGGGGACGAGGACCACTCGCGCCACAGAGGGTCGTCCGCACTCCTCACAGCCACCGACTGAGGTGTTGGTCGCATCTTCCCAATACTCGCTTGGTAGCATCTCGGCCGGTGGGTGCAGGACGACTGGACACCATGGTCCGGCCACGCGGACACCCGGGGGCCCGCCGCAGGGTGACAACGCTGGCTGGTACACGTGGGCCTGACGTCCGGGCCGGGGAGATGTGGAGCATGCAAGCGGGGGCCGCTGGCCCTGCCGCTGGAGCCTGGGGCCCTAAGCACGCGGCGGGGAGAAGGCAGATGCTGGAAGGCAGGTGGTCCCCAAGCCTCCAGAAGGTGCAGAGCCCCAACACCTCGATGTTAGCCCAGTGAGACCAGTTTTAGACTCGGGGCCTGTGGACCCTAAAACAGTGAATTTCTGTTGTTTAAAGCCAGGAAGACTCTGGGGCTTTGCTTGAGCAGAAGTGGGAAACCACGGGCTCCTTACCTGTGTAGACACCGCTCCGGCTGGGGGGGGTGAGGCGGAGGGAGCAGGCAGGGGCCCCTCTGCGGTCAGGCCGGCTCACCGGGTGGCCAGGGGCAGCGAGAGGCTGGTGGGAGGTGAGCCCATCAGGATGGAGTCACTGCGTTAACGCTCCCCGGGCGCGAGGCGCCAGCGTGTGGCCAGGACAGAGCGGAGACATCCCGCGCCTGTGCTGGTTTGTCCCTGGCTTCTGTCTCTGTGCACAGACACTGCCCTCTGCGGCCTCCCCACAGGCCGTCCGCCGCGCATGCTGCCGGGGGCATCTGTCTCCATCTGCTCCTCTCACAGGGACCTCCGTCGGACGGAGCAGGAGCTGAGGGCCGCATTTTAACCTCATGATCTTGTTAAGGCCCCACTTCCACACACAGTCTCTTTCCGAGGCCCTGGGAGTTAGGGCTTCGGCATACAGATTTGGGGTGACCCCGTCCAGTCCCTGGAAGAATGGGAAGAGCCTTCCAGTTCCGACCTTGGACTGCACGTCCTGCTTTATGGACAAGGGCCCCCGATTTTCGGTCTGTGCCGGGCTCCAGACTGTCGCAGCCGGCCCCGCATCCTCAGCTGACCTGGGCTCGGCTCAGGTGGGAGAACAGTGCCCCCAACACGGCAGGCACCAAGGAGACTGTCCGTCCCCACAGCATCTGCGCGGAGTCCTGGGAACCCCGAGACCAGGCTGCCTCCCAGAGCGGGCAGCGTGGGCTCTCTGGGTGCTGGGCTCAACCTGCCTGCCGTCCCTTTCTCCGCGTGCGGTGGCAGCCGTCGCACCACCCGCGGCACGGGCACCCCAGGTGCGGGGCCACGGCCCCCTCGTCAGTGAGGCCCGGCTGTTGTGAGGGACGCGCTTTTCCTCGCAGGTGCTCGGCACATCCCCTCGGCTTCCCCCTCCTCTGAGCTTGTACCCCACTGGCCCCTGGCTTCCGGGGCGCCCTCGCCAGCAGGGATGTGGCCCTGCCTTGCCACTGGGTCAGCCACCTGTCCCCGAGCCAGACTTCTCGCCACTGGGCCGCTGCGGAGTTCTCCGGCAAGGAGAAGAGGCCCCTCACTCGAACTCCCCAGCAGCCACCTTGCCGGCAGGACAGCCGTGGGCACCCCCTCTCCGGCTGCTGGTGTTGGGGTGTCTGCAGAGGTTTAGGTAAAGGAGCTGGGGGGGCACATCCGCTCTGGGTCCTGGGCCTCGCATCAGAGCTGACCTGGGCAGGTTCAGCCCGAGAACCGCACCTGCCCGTGGCCGGTGGACGGAGCTGCCTCTCCCGGCTACGCCCTGCTCGCCGCCGGCGTCCTGGCGTTCGCCCGGGGTCACGCCAGACAGGTTGTCGGTCGTGTGTTGGTGACCTTGGGTCCGGTTAGGGAGCTGGTTCGGAGTGACCCTCGGGTGTTCCAGAGACTTCCTGGCGTCGCGTTTCCCCCACAGGCCGCGTGGTGGCGCTGTTCCGCCGAGCACCAGGGGCCTCCCGAAAGCGTGGCCACAGGTCAGGCCACCACGCATCCCCCGTCCCCGTCCTGCTCGCACACGCAGGGGGCTCCTCGGGCCGTCCCGGGCAGGGATGAGGAGCGAGGCTGGCAGCCGGTCAGGGTGGCTCTCAGCCACGGGCCCTCCGGCGAACCCACCCAGCTGGGGACAGCGAGGGCGGGTGTCCCCGTGTCAGCAGGGTCTGCCCGCGCAGCTCTCGCCCGTGGCCGCACAGCCAGCCGCAGCCAGAGCCCTTTGTTCCAGGACCGCGGCGGCTTTCCCGCGGGGGAGGGGCTGGGGGACTGGCAGTGACCTTCTCGCACGTGGGGCAGAGGTAGTTCCCACCAGGCTGTTCCCAGAGGCTGCGAGGGCGGCGGGGGGGGGGGGGGGGGGGTTCAAGGGGGGACTCCGGGCGCTCGGAGGACCCCGGCCACCTCCGGCACCTGCCGCTGGGTTCCCTGGGGCCGCGGGTGACTGTGGGAGCGCGGAGTCACCCAAAGATGACGCAGGGGGTGCTTCCGACACGCAGTTACTTTAAAGCGAGAGCAGTTGGGGTCAAGGTCGTGAAACTCGGGCCTGCGGCAGTGGTGCGGCTCGGGAGGCCTGCAGGCCCCGACTTACCGCTGGAAATGTTAAATGCCGTCCGGGCGAGCGAGCTCATTCGCTTTCAAAGTGCGTTGCTCCCACTAATTGCTCACGTCTGTGCACACCCCTGCGCCAGATGGTGTTATTAACTCCATTCCAGGGCGAGGGAACGGAGGCCCGGGAAGCCCGAGAGGGACGAGGACGAGTGGGAATGTGAGCTTTTCCTTTCCAGGCAGGAGTGCTGTGTCCCCGCCCCCGGCTGCCCCACACGGTGGGTCCCAGTGGAAGAGCTGGCCACGCGCCTCACCCGTGGGACTCTGCCCCGCGTCCTCTGCACCTGCGGTGGGACACTTGGCAGGCCCTTGTCCTGCTGCTCATCGTGCGTGAGCAGACCTCGGAGCCGCCCCGAGAAGGAAGCACATTTGCGCATTCTGAGGGGAAGAGGGCGGGCCTGAGACATGGGGTCACGAGGGCAGGAAGGTGTCCAGGAGCCGCCAAACCGAGAACAGAGCCTGTCAGGTGCCCTGTGGCTGGTGCGCAGCACAGTGGGCCGTCTCACATCCCTTCAGCCCCTGTGGGTCTGTCCCTGTGTCGTTGACAGGACTCGAGGGGACGGGCTGGGACTGTCCCCTGGGCTCTGGGCAGCTCCTGCCTGTCAGTGTGTCCCTCCACCAAACCTCCCCCTGTGATGTCTTCACTCCCGCAGTGCCCGCACTTAAGACCTGATACTGTTCCTGACAATCTCGTGGGCCTCCCCTCCACACGAACCTGTGTCCTAGGGCTGGGGGCCCTGGAGCCCCGTGTCTTGCTGGGACTGGGTTCTCGTCCCTCCCCTCTGTAGTTGATAAGTCACATTTCTCGGCCGTGGTTGAGAGTTACATACTAGGTTGACATAACTAGTCAGAAACTGAGTATGTTGTTATTGTGGGGTATTTATTTCTGCCAGGGGGCCAAGGGGTCCCTGAACATTTAAGACGTGGCCCTTGGCCTGACACGGAGGAGGCAGACATCAGCGGTAGATGGGCCATGGCGGCGGAGGGAGAGAGTGCGGGAGGCAAGCGTGCAGTCCTCGGGTCTGGTCAGCAGGGAGCCGTGGGCTGAGACACCGGACCGTCATGGCCTTCTCCGTCCACGGTGCGACGGTGAGCTTGTCTCGTGCTCAGAGCCTCGTCTGGTTGGACCTGGGGTCTGCAGAGTGAGGAGGGAGATGAGCACCGGGCCTGGGGAGGAGCCCCAGGAGCAGCCTGACCACTGGGCACAGGGACAGGGACAGTCTGGAGAGGCCTGGGGAGAGCCAGCCCACGGCTAGGCCCAGCACACTTCCCAAGAAAGGACAGGGCAAGGCCATTGCGGGTGGGGGTCAGAGGGGCTAGGCCCACGATGGAGGCGAGTTGGGCAGACTCAGAGCCCACAAAACACAAGCAAGAAGGCTGAGAAGAACCTCGTCGGGGTGTGGGATGCCTGGGGGCTTGAGAAAGAGATGGCCCCAGAGATGGGACAGGGAGCGAGGCCCGGGTGACGACTGAGCACCACGGGGCTCCCCACGGCGGCCACCATGCACGGCACCCTGGCGTTTGGCCGTGAGGCTCAGGGGTGCGGAGGATGGTTTGGGGAGAGTTGGGGGCGTCGCCGGCACGGTCTGAACAAGAAGCAGAGGGAGTGGGGCGCCTGGAGTGGGAGGGGACACGGAGCACAGACCGGCAGGGCCGGGGAGAAGGGGTCTGAAGAGCGGCCGGCGGGCGAGCAGCGAGACCCACAGACTTCCCCAGGAGGAGGGGGCAGAGGAGGCCCGGCCGCCAGGACGAGGTCAGGGGCTCAGTGAGGGAGACAAATGGGTCCCGCAGCAGCAGAGGCCCTGCTGCCCTCGCAGAGAGGAATGTGTGTTCACCAGCTCGGAGCGTGTGAGAGCAGGTGCAGGTCCCCAGGGACGATGGGTGAGGCTCCTGTCACTTGCACACGGCGGGAGGCCGGGGCCCGCCCGTCACCCCCAGGCCTGGGGAGGAGGATGGCTTAATGGCCGCACCTGACACATTGCTAGAAGCCCATTTGCCCCATGTTTGTCCCACCAGGGAACCCACAACAAGGAGGTGTGATTGCCGCAGACACCTACGCAGGGACCCCAGAGGTGTGACATCCAGCCGGCAGACAAATGGTGCGGGTATGGCCTCACATAAACGGGTCACGTCCAGATGGTGGCTGGGACGTCCAGCCATGGTGCCGTGTCTCCCCCGCCCGGTTTGAGAGCACACGTCTTGCTGCCGAAGGCCCGCCTGTGCCAGCTTCTGCTTGGCACGGGGCCCGGTGCCTAATGAGCAGTCCCGAAATACCCCGGCATCTGAGCGCGGCGGCCGCGAGCTTCAGCACCTGCGACAGACACTTGTTCCCGGCCCCGCCTCGCAGACGGCGCCCCCAGCGCCGCATCTCCGGTCCCAGCCCACGTCCCGGTGAGCGTCCCGGCCGCTCCCGCCCGACTTCCGTGTCCCACGTTCCCCAGATTCTCGCCGCATCGCTGCCCCCAGAGTAGCTGTGGGCCCCGCAGCACGGCGGCTCGGCTGCAGCCCCCAGGACCCCGTGGGGCGCCGGATCAGAGGCAAAGGGTCCCGGCTCCTCCGGCCGCCTGTGCCACGGTGCATCTGCTCCTCAGGGACACAGCGGGCGGTGCCGTCCTCTCGTCAGTCCTGCTTTGGGTTACCCCAAACCAGCAGCTTGCTGAGGGCGCCTCTCCCGTACCACAGAGGATGAGCCTTCTCCCCACGGTCACCTGCTCCAAGAGTCATGCGCGGTTTCTCCCGTGTTCTCCACGTGCCCGTGGAATCGGTGGGAGGAACAGCTCAGCCTCCAGCTGTGTTGGGGCCTTGAGGCTGCCAGGCCACAGCGGAGGGTGAGGGGCTAGAGGGAGAGCCTGCCGGGCGCAGGGTTGGGGACAGCCTGGAAAGGACTTGGAACAGCCAGCCCGGGGCCAGGCTGAGCACATGTCACAAGAAAGAATAGGGCTAGGCCACTGTGGGCAAGGGTCAGAGGGGCTTGGCCCGTGATGGAAGTGAGGGACGCCGACACAGAGGCCAAGCAGCAATGCCCTTGTGACCGCTGATACCTGCCTCTCGACGTCGTCATCAACCCTGACGATCACCCTTCGAAGCAGCTGCTGTCCCCACAGCGGTCAGCTCCTGGTGAGGCCACAGAGCTACCAAGGGGCCAAGGGGCTGGCCACCATCTGAGAGAGAAAGTGGGCAGGCTAGGTGGTCAGCAGGACCCCTGGACTGGACCGAGGCCGCAGGTCCACAGGTGACGGAGAAATCCGACAGCCTGGGACGCAGGCAGAGGGTGGCCGGGCTGCTGGGATGTGCCTTCATCAGCATGGCAGGATGTGGAACCTCAGCCTCCGTGGGAATAACATAAATTTCCAAAATCCCCTGGGTCTGACTGATGGCTCTTGTCTTCTTCCTGGCTGGCCGCTTGCTGGTTCCAGGAAAAGACTGGCAGGCTGCAAAGGTCTGGGTTAAACAGCACTGCTGGGACAGCAGGACAGAGACGGACAGACAGCAGGTCAGAGAAGGAAACCACCCCCGGCAGAAATCTGCAGAGACCCACCCCTGCCTGGCCAGAGAGCGGATTTGTGACGCTGAATTTGTGCAGGTCCAGGAGTCTCCCACAGAACCATGTGGCTGTAATTCTGTCACTCCTCGAGGGTACTAACTGGAAATGCCTGACTTCACCTGTCACACGCAGAACCTGGCCCTCGGCATGATGGGGACAGTTGACAGAGTTGTTTTAGCTTCTGTAGGATATGACCAGAGTTCAAAGGAGCTAGCTGATAATGGGATGCCGCAGTGTCCATAGTTAGTACAGAGAAAAAGAGAAGACAGAAAATCATAATGTAAGCAAAGACTATGTTGCCTCAGCTGGTTAGTGGACACGAACCACATAATACTTAAATGTTTTGTTGACTCTCGTGCTGAAAAAACTGGTCTACAAGGTCAGTGGCAGTCTGTCCAGTTAGGAAATAGTAATATATATTATATGAGTCTCAAACATTAAAGAGGGTGTTCCTTAAATAAAAAAAGATCATTTAATTCCTAAAATTTGTTTAATTTGAATTTATGAATGGGTAAAAATTCACATGGTTTAGAAATAAAAAACCATGGAAGGGTATTCAGTGTAATGTCTGCTTTCCACCCCTGTCCCCCTCTGCCCAGTTTCTCCACATTCTTCTGTGTAACACATTATTTCTTATTGATTTCTTAGAACTCTTTATATGTTAAAGGTATGAGTTGTGGTTATTGTGTACTCTTACAGTTTCCTAACATATGTACAAACAATTATGAATATGTATGCCCACTTCCACTCTCCCTGCTTTTTTTTTTTTTAATATATACAAAGAGTAGCATATTTACTATACTATACCCTGCCCTTTGCTTAACAGTACATATTGGAGAATCTCCCATATTAGAAATGGAGAAATTCTCCAGTTTTTAAAGCTGCATAGTGTTCCATTATATGGACGTTTCCCATTGATGTACACTTAAGTTGTTGCTAATCTTTCGTTATAATAAATAATGCTGGACCAAGATCATTGCATATATGTCATTTTGCACACATCATTAGAGTCAATTCCTATAAGAAAAATTACTCAAAGATATGTGCCTTTGTAATTTTATAGCTGTTTCCCAATCATTCTCCATATGGTTGTAAAATTTACTCTCAATGTATGAAAGCACCTCTATCTTCAAAATCTCATTAACTGAGTATTTTACTAATCCAGTAGGTTTTCTATTATTAGTAAGGTTGAGAATCTTTTTGAGTTTTCTTTTCACTGAACTGTCCAGTTAAAGTTATGTCCCATTTATCTGCTGGGTTGCTAATCTTTGTCTTTCTTACTGGTTTCTAGGAGCTCTTTATATATTAAGGATATAGGTTGTGATAGGAGATGAAATATCTATTTTTCTCATTGTCTTTCTTGACTCCTCAATATGCTGATTGCAGTTTTTCATGGAGAAATTTTATTTTTATGTAGTTGAATTTATAAATTCTTCTTTTACTGCATTTGGATTTTTAGTTTGAACTTTTCTGTCTTCCCTTGACTACAAAGTTATAAAGAAATCTGCATGATTTCTATCCATCCTTTTATGGTTGTATTTTTAACAGTTATGTATTTGACTTGTAAAGATTTTATTTTGATGTACAACATGAGACATGGGTGTGGCGTTTATCTTTTATTATTTGTCTTTTATTTATTTATTATTTATTTAGATAGCTACTCCGTCCTCCCAGTGCCATTTATCCATCAATGTTTCACTACTAATTTGAGATATCACCTGTACTGTATGTTAGTTTCTCACATGTTTTTGTGTTTACCTGTACTTTCCGTGGTTTTATGTTGTGTGTGTCTGTTCATGAGGCCAGCAGCAGGGTTTTAATTACTGAGGCGATTGTATGATTGCGGAGCTGGTAGGGTTACTGATGGTTCTTAACTTTCTTTCAGGGTTTTCCTGCCTCTTCTTGTTGGCTTCTTTTTCTATGTAAACTTTAGGATCAGACTGTTTACTCCTCTCCCTGCAGTAAAAAATGCAATGCAAAGATCCAGAAAAACCTGACTCCCTCTTTATTTTTATTCCTTTGTGCATTGATTTATAAATTAAGTTGGTTGGGGAAGACGGATGTTCTCCCCACTGGTTCAGATTTTCTTACATGAATTTTTATCTGAACGTAACTCTCTTAAGTTAAGTAACTCTCTTAACTCCTGACGCTCTATCGTTGTTTGTTGGCTAATTAGGGGTGTTTATAAAGCGGTTGGTTTCTTTATGTTAATTTTAACATAGATACTCTGAGAGCTTACTAAATTTTCTCATTATTTGGTTTTCACTTGATATTGTCTTTGGGTTGAAATAGATGTACCTTAACATGTTAAGAAAATGTCTAATTCTATTTTATTAACTTTTTAATGCTTAATTTTAACAAATACTTTTTCGGCTTTGACAAAGATGATCCAATTTTTTAAAAATCCTTGTATCTATTACAAGATAAAACCAAGTACCCGTAACTAGCTTTCGAAGCCAAGTGTTTGAATTTTGACATGCAATTATGTGTAGCTGCAGCACGTATCACTGAAAACCCAATTTTCCATGAAGACATATTGCTTTCTTATGCACTTGGAGTTCAACAGCATCTCGAATTAATTTAACAAAATACCCGAGCAGGAAAAGCTGAGAGCTAGTGCAGCCATTATTTAAAAGCTTACATTTTCCTCTGGGTTTGAAACAGAATATGCACGTGGACTCGAACAAACAAAGTCCAGCTTGAAGCGGGCGTGGGCGGCCGGTGCGTAGGTGGGTGGACAATCTAAACGCGGAGTCAGTACGTTTAAATCGACATGATGCACACATTTAAAACCCTTTGTACAAGTAAAATCGGAAGCAAGAGAGCCAGCGTGTAGGAAATTCAGGTACACAGATGCCCACTGTTAAGAAGGACCTGCCTGAGCCCTGGTCTCCGTGGCGACAGTGGAGGAAGGACGGGGCCGTGGCGATGCCCGTGCACCCATTTCAGTCCCTAAAACACCGTCTGTCCTGAGCTTGCTGTGCAGCAGAATTCTGCAGAATCCCATTATGGTTTTGTGGCGGTTGGGAACCGAGCGTGGAAAACCATTCCTGCCTCCGAGGTAAAGCGCGCTCACCAATCTTCTGGCTTTAGAGAAAATACGTGTATCTCCTGGGACTTGCGTGGGGGCCCGAGGAGACCGGTCCCTGTGTCCAGACTCCAGCGTCACGCCCAGTACCCAGTGTCTGATATGATGTGCGTCATGGCCGTGTCTTAAATGGTCTACAAGGCGGACACCTGGGTCATTCATTTGTGTCCTCTGCGGGGAAGCTGGCAATAAATAGATCACCTCAGCAATGGGGGAGGTGAGAGGAGGACAGAACCAAGAGCTCGTACCCTGATGACACGTCTCCTCCCTCCTGAGGGGCCTTGCGTAGGACCACAGCCCAGGGCTTGCCTCTGGCGCCAACGGGGACAACGGCGGGACTGTGTTCGGCAGCTGGGGCTCAGCACTTGCTTTCTGGCCCACGTCTCCCAGGGCAGGTCTCCCTGAACTCCTCAGTGATTTCCTACAATGGCGTGAGTTTTGAAACTTTGACCCGGCTATGTCCCCCAAAGGGCAAACCGTCACCAACAAGAGTCACAGAACCCGTGAGCCTGGCAACGACGTGGATCCGACCTTGTTCTCTGGTCTTTGGGGGCCTCTCTGTGGCTGACTGTCCATCGGCTGCTCCTTGGTCTGTCCTCAAAGGGCTTCACATGTGCGTGTGGCCACCCGCCAAGCAGCAGGATGGCCGGGAGGCAGCCGGCCGCGGGTGGAGGGGGCAGCCTTGGTGGCGGCGAGACAGTGGATCCCGTTCTGAGGCTGCACGTCCAGTTGAGCCGTGCGAAGTGGGAAAACCAGGCAGGAGCTGCCCGAGCCCATTTCCGGGGCGGGTGGGCTCGGGAGCAAGACAGCCCAGGACACAGTCTCTTGGACGGCTTCAAAGCATCAACGGCAAGAACGGCCGGGCCTTGTGGACCTGTCGGCGTCACGCTCCACCGTGGGCTCAGCTCTGTCCAAGGAGCAGCCCACGGCAAGGCCACATCCCTGTGCTCTCCAGGGCCTCCCTCGCCTCCGGGAAGGCCTGGGGCACACACGGGGGCCTCCCACCCAGCTGCATGGCCCGGTGCTCGCCGGTGGGACCGGCATGCCGTCCATTTTCATCCCTTTTCTGCTCTCTGGAAGGTCAGGTCTCGATAGGATTTATTTTACATAAACGACCAAACATTGGTTAAGCAGAAAGCATCCCAGACTGTGGTGCGAGCCCAGCTGCTGAGTGTGATCTGCCACTCCAGGCTAAACTGTCCGTCTTTGCTGTGGCCCGGATTTCCTCAAGGACAGCCTGGACCAGCGCGTACGCGCTCCCGACAGAGGACCCGTGCGGACCCCACGTATCTCCCGGCAGGGAAGGGCTCACTGGCGGGCCAAGGGATTATGTAAAGTGAGCGCCGTTTATTTCTCTCTCCCGGAAAACAGAAAACTCACTCTTACACACTTGCCATTCAATTTGGCAGAGGCTGAGATGAGGTGGTGACACTTCCATGTACAAGGAAGGAGTTTGAAAACATTCACGGCAAATTGAAACTAATCTTCTTGACAGATATGTGCCCAACACAGGGACGCAGCCAGGGATCCCTCGGAAGATGCCAGGGGGAGCCGGCAGGGCGGTCCCTCCCACGCCCAGCCCGTCTCCGGGCGGGGAGGGGGACACAGCCCACGCCCGCCCCTCCCTCCGGCCGGGCTCGCCCTCAGAGGGTCTGAGCAAGAGAGTGGCCCCCGTGGGGCCGCAGACAGCCCAGCGTGCAGCACAGGTGGACCCGCCCCCAGGGCGGCAGTTCCGCAGGGACACGAGTGAGTTAGGCGGCTCCTGTGTGCACGGCGCCCTCGGCTGGCGGCGGGCGCGCGTGCCCGTGTCCCGCTCTCACCTGGCGTCCCGGCCAAGCGCCTGCGATCATCACACATCATTAGTCTGGGCCGTCACGCGCACGCCCCCCTTCCTGCCAGCCGTTACCTCAGCTGCCAAAACACAGTCTGTCCTGATGTCCCTCAGCCAGGCGCCCGCCCGCCCACCCCCCTCTCCCCGAGCTGCCACCAGGTCTGGGGCTGGAGTTTGGCAGCCCCGAGGGGGCCCTTAATCCGCTCCTCCTTCCAAGGGGGAATTCTTCCAAGCCTCCCGCTTTTGTCCTCCGGCTCGTGGCAGCGGCGGCTGGTGCCAGGCGGGGCCCGGGCCGCTCTGACCGTAGACGCAGGCCACGGCCCCCCAGATCTTGCCGCACTTCTGCCCCAGCAAGGGGGTCGGCACGGTTTCTGGGTAGTGGGAGGAGGTCAGTGCTTCCTGTGCCTCCCCCCGCCTCCCACTCTTGAGCCGTGTTCTGGAAATCTGGCTTCTCGGCCAGACGCAAACACGTGGCCCAGCCGGGGAGCGTCTCCGCGCGGGCGGCGTGCGCAGCAGACGGACGGTGGGCACAGGAGCACACGGGGCCAGCGAGGAGCGGAGCTGGGGCAGCCGGCTGGCAGCGACAGGTCGATCTGGCACAGGGTGGGGGGCTGCTCGCTCGCTGCCCAGCGGGTCCGTGTGCAGACAGGTCTGTGCCGGGCGGAGGGGACCGGCCTCCAGCCTGCTTCTGGGCTGGGCCTCAGGTGGAAAGGCCATTGTCCGTAGGGAGAGGACGTCTGCACCTCCCATACCCGCGTGGGCCTCAGTCGTCAGCCCGCGCCCGTGCGTCTGCTGCCTTCTCCAAGGCTGGGAAGGGGCTGTGCCTCCTGTCCAGCGTCCCAGTGGCTCAGAAGCAGCGTCACTGTCCCCCTGGCAGACCGGCCCGCTCAGCCAGCAGGAAGGAAGCCCAGGAGCCTGCATCGCTGGCCCCCGGACCTCACTGCCTGGGGATGGGACTGAACAGCCGTCCCAGAGACACGTGCCAGACGGCAGGAGGGCTGAGACGCCCCTGAGGCCAGCATCTCCATCAGCAAGACGCTCGCTCTGGTCGTCTGTAGGTTACCAGCTTTGGCTGTGCTCCATGCGATGTCCCGACCGCGCAGACTTCCCCAGGGGCCCCGCTCCTGCCTGCCCAGCGCGTTCTTGGCACAGGGCGCTGGCCCAGCCGTCCGCCTGGGCATCGTGGTGTTGCTGCCTGCTGCTTGCCTTTCCCTCCCTCAGTCCGTCTTCTCGCAGGGGCGCAGCCATGCCCACCCCTTGACTTGCATAACCTTGCCCTTGGCTCTCACCAGCCGCGGCAGCTGCCACGCCTGCCGGTTGCCCTTCCGAAGCTTCGGGCCGGTCTTGTGCCTGTCTCCCCTGACACGGCATCACGGCGGACCCTTCCACGGGTGGGGGCTCCCGAGGGAACATGCGGCTCAGAGGCAGGAATGGGGGAGAAGCAAGGCCTGCACTGGTAGCCCCAGGGTGACCTTGCCCTTTGCGATGGGGGGTGTGAGCATTTGGCGACCGCCAGCCGCCTCTGCCCAGGTTTACATTCTCTATTCTACGGTTCAGACAATCAGCCCAGTGGCATCCGTGAGGCGGCTCGAGGAGGGGCTCGGAACGGACCCTGGGTCTGTCCCACCTCACAGAAGACGCTCTTTCTGCGGAGCCTGAGGGTAAGTCCCGCCCCCCAAACTGTACCACCCTCCAAGTGTCCACGTCCTCTCCGTGGACAGCTCCTTATGCCCAGAGACATGTCTGTCCGGCTCGTCTTCTAATGCTGAAACATCTGCAGGTGCCTGCTGGGAACATGCACGGGCGGCCGCGCGTCCTCCGGCGGGGACGTGGACAGGAGGCCGCGCGTCCTCCGGCGGGGACGTGGACAGGAGGCCGCGCGTCCTCCGGCGGGGACGTGGACAGGAGGCCGCGCGTCCTCCGGCGGGGATGTGGACAGGAGGCCATGTCTCCCTGGGCCCTTCCTGGGGATGCCCAGGCACCAGCTGTGGGGTCACCATTGGGTTGGGCTGTGAGGTTGGGCAGTGGAGCCCAGGGTCTGGGTGGGGGCTGGGCCTGTATCCCCAGACATGTTCCTTGGTCCCCAAGCTGCATGTTCCTTCCCTACAAGATGACGGGCATGAAGTTGTCATATGGCCCTTTGTGGCATTCTTGTCCTCAAAACACAGCTCTGACTCTGCACAGCTTGTGGTCAGAGCCCAGACCCCCTCTCTGCCACTCTGTGCCCAGTCCAGACCCCCAGCTGCCCATGTGTGTCCTCTCCCTCCAGCAAACCTCTGTGTGGAACCTGGTTGGGGCCAGAGCCACGGGAGGCCAGACCACAGACCACAACATCCTGGTGGTCTTTGCGGTGGGCCCAGAAATGTGACTCCGACCGAAGAGGGGTGTGCTCTGGGAACTGAACCTGGAACCCGCCACGATTGAGACACCACAGGGTCAGGGAAGCAGGAGGCGTGGGCGTCAGCAGCCACGGCCGGGATGAGGGGCACGCAGGTCGCGGGGACAGGCAGCTCAGAACAACAGCTCGGAGTCCCCGTTCTGTGGCCCCGGCACCCGGGTCCCACCGAGGACTGTCTTCCAGGCTGTGGGCTCTGCCCCTCTGTGGAACAGGGCTGGGGAGCTGCCTGCGAGCATGGGGCGTCTGGAACCACGGCCCGGGGGGCGGGAAGAGAGGCCGATGCTGCCCCCCCCAGGCTGCTGTTGACCTGTGCACGCTGCGGGGCGGCCTGGGGCCCTGCGTGCAGGTCGTTAGACGCTGTGACTGTCACCCTGGGCCTGGTCCGTCTTCCGTCGCTCCCGTGGCAGCCGACAGCTCACTCCGTTGCCGGTTTGGGGCGTGTGGTTCTCTGCACGGACCTTCAGGCTCATTCCGGCGGGTGCTCCTGTGCGAACTCAGGGTCACAGCCAGCCCCGATCCTGGGGCACGTCCGCGTCGACACGGCGGCACGACCCCAGCGCCTCCAGCCGGGCCCAGCCCTCCCCGCCCCTCCGCAAACACCAGCGAGCCCGAACTGTGTGGCTTCTGGTTCTAAAGGAGGCGACAGGGCTCCTGTTCTCTAAACCCGCGCTTCCCGATTTACAGCGAGGCTGGGACGAGTGACAGGTGAGCCTCGGCCCTCTGGGGCCACTCTCCTCCCCAGCTTACTTTTCAAGAGGTCTGCAGGAATGCGGTCAGCTCACATGTGTTAGTGCTTGTCGGCGTGTGCGAGTATCTTCTGTTCGAGTCGCAGAAACGGTGGCAAGGACGTGCTGTGTGCCCCTCCCTGCTTACATCTCACCGTCCTCCTGCTCTCACCAACCTGGGAAGCCAGCGCTGGCACAGAAATTGCTCATTTTGATGTGGTAAAACCTATTCACCTGTGGGGGGCCTGTTTCTGTGTACTTTAAAATAAGTTTCCCCCCATGATCGTAGAGGCATTTTCCTATATTGACTTGCAAAACCTTAACGCTTTGCTTCTTACTTTTATGGCTTTAATCCCCCGGAGCGCATATACGAGGAAAGTTTGGGGTGGGAGCATGCTTCTAGCACAGCCAACGTCCCCAGCGCCGTATTTTATTAGACAGACACATCCCGTTATCACCCGTAAGTGTTTGCCTGCACGGGCGTAACTGCCTTCACTGTCTTCACTCAGAACCGTCTCCTCGTGCCCCACACACTGTCCCCGTTGAACACCGACCCCATTCTCTTGTCCACCTTCCGTCTCGGCGAATTTGCTGCTCCTGGCGCCTCGCACACGCGGTCCTTCTGTGTCTGCTGGCTTTGCTGAGCGACGCGTTTTCCAGGCCTAGCTCCGGGGTCCGCCGCTTCGCTCGTGTCACGGTCACGTTCCGTTCGCCTGCCGCCTGCCGCCTGGGGTGGACCCTTGGTTGCTTCCTTCGCTGGGATCTTGTGAACCGCCGTGAACGTGGGCGTGCAAGCCCCTGCGTGTGTCCTCGTGTTCTGGGCGGAACCGGGAGGGAGGCACTTAGTTCCAGGTCCAACTTTTGCCGGAGCAACGGGCGGTTTTCAGCGGCAGCCACACGGTTTCGCACGCTGCCCCCAGCGCATACACGTTGCGGTTTCCGCACATCCTCGCCAACACCCGGTCCTCGCTCACAGACACACGCACACCAGCCATCCGGGGCGTGGAGAGAGTGTCACATGGCTTCGTCGGCGGTGCCCTGGTGACCTTCCTTAGTGTGCTTGTTGGCCCTCTGTCTTCAAGTTCTCTGCCCATTTTTAATTTTTTTTGTTTGTTTTTGTCAAGTTTACAGAGTTCTTTATATATTCTAGATAGTGATTCCTTATCAAATACATGACTTGTAGATGTTTTCTCCCGTTTTGTAGGTTGTCTCTTTGCTTTCTTGGTGTCCTTGGATGCACAGAAGTGATTGCTTTTTTTTTTTTTTTAAGATCTTATTTATTTGACAGATAGAGAGCGTGAGCACAAGCAGGGAGACAGTGAGGGGGAGAAGCAGGCTCCCCGCTGAGCAGGGAGCCCAATGCGGGGCTCTATCCCAGGACCCTGAGACCATGACCTGAGCCGAAGGCAGTCATTTAACGGACTGAGTCACCCGGGTGTCCCCAAAGTGATTATTTTTTATGTAATTTAAATTAGATTTTCCTTTCGTTGCCTGTGCTTTTGATGTCATATCAACATTACCTTTTAACAGTGCCTATTTCCCTTTGTCCTGTGCCTTGCTCTGTCATACACCAAAATCCCAGAAACGTGCGCACCTGTCCCCGGGTCCCTGCTGCAGCCCTGCAGCACGTGCCGTGGCTGGAGCGCCCTGAGCCGACGTCCAGGATTGGCGGCTCCACTGACTGAGCCCCAGGGCCCCTTGAGCGGTTCACCTCCCAGTCCCCTAAGGCGGAGAATCGCCCTATTTGCAGAGAGAATCCTCACATCCACAAACACGGCGCAGTGCAGCGGACGCTCCGTTGTTCCAATCCCCTCAGTGTCTGCAAATCACCTCCCCAAAGACCGGCACGTCTTTCTCAGACTTACTGATATTTTAAAAATAGCTTCTGTGTTATCGTTCACGATCTATTTTTTCCTGCTACATCGAGTAATTGGTAACTAGTGGGTATGGCCAGTAGATCGTAATAACTTCCTCATTTTCTCTGTTTTGTTTTTACTTTCTCTTCTGTTGAAACTCACCCTGACCCTCAACAGTGCATATCTCACTGTAACTTCAGTTTTAACACGTCGGCATCCGCTCGGTCTTCCTATCCTCCCAAACAGGAAAAAGATTTTAGCATTTTTAACTACCTACAGTTAAACATGAGGCTCGTTGTCCAATTTTCGTGGTAGAGTCATTGACTCTCCGTGACTGCTCCCCATGGTCCTTACGGCATTTACTTGCCTTTTGTTTTATTTCTTCTAAATAATCCTTTAATGTTCCTTTTTGGGAGGTTTGCAAGTGGAAAACACCCGTAGTCCTTTGTTTCTGAAAATGTCTTCGTTTTCTCTTGTTCTAGACGGCATTTGGCCGAGACTCAAAGGGAGGCTCGTGCTCATCCCCCGAGTCCCGGTGCCCTCACGACGGTGGCGAGTGTGTGGAGGGTCCAAGTCCCGTCCTCTTGCCCTCGAGTTCCCGCCCACAGACGGGGGTGCCACACTTCCTTCTGCACACTCAGGCCCACCTGCCTGAAGGTGCCTCTGATTCACGGAGGACACTTTGTCACCATCAGGACGCACTCTGGAGCCACTCCCTGTGTCCCCTCCGCCCTTGAACTGTGCTTCTGTGGCGGCTGAAATCAAACTGGATGCTCTTCGTGGCCCTCAGAACCGTCCTTCAAACCGCGGAGGCTCTCGTGTCGCATCCAGGGTTCTTCCATCTGCGGAGCCTTGGAAAGCGTCCGCGGCCCCAGACTGGTTCAGAGATTGCCAGTGGTGGCTCCTTCGTACCAGCCTGCGTTTTAAACCTCCGTGTGTTTTCACTCAACACACGGGCGTTTGCAGAATGCATGCTGTCTTTCATTCATGTCCTTCCCGACTTTTTCACAGTCGCCCAGACCTTCCCTCCGGTCACTTTGCCAGGAGAGACCGGTGCTCACCCGCCGCTGTCGGCGGCCGTCCCCAGCGTTCCGTTCTCCGCGTCACCAGGAATGTCGATGGGGGACGGTCTGCAGCGGGGTTTCTCCCTTTCCTGCCTTGGGGGTCATCAGACCACGCAGTTCTGGGGTCCATGGCTCCTCCTCCCAGGGAGTCCCCGCCCCGGGCCCGGCCCCCAGGCATGAGGACGTTGGGGATATCTGTCTGGTGGCCTCACTGTTGGCCGTGGAAGTAAGGACATTTGCCGCCCTGGGGCTCAGAGACGTTTGTGTGGCTAAGCCGGGCCCATGGGGATGGTCTTCTGCCCCCAAGAGCCTCAGCGACAGAGCCCGTCCCAGCCAGAGCCTCTCCTTCCCGGTGGTGGCACATCTCCTCTGTCGTCCACTGGGGGACGCTTCTGCGGGGGAGAGGTTTCCTGGTCTGTCCCCATCTATTCATTTCTCTCCTCAGGGGATCCTCGGTCACTCGGGTCACAAGCTCTCGTGTCCTCCACCATCTTCAGGCTCCACAGTTCACGGCTTTGGTTCCTGTGATGCTGTGATTTATAGGAAGTCCGCAAGGTCTCTGTGATGAGAGTGACAAAGGTGTCTTTTGTTCTGTTAACAAGGAGACTTTTGGAAAGCCCCGAGGGTGGGGGCGGGTTGTCAGGGGAACCAATCCGTGATTAGAGGGGCAGACCCTTCAGTCCCAGCCTCTGACCTTGGGGACTGGAGGGGCTGGAGGTTGGGTTCCATCAGCGAGGAGAAGGGTTTCATCCGTCAGGCCCCTGTAGTGCAGCCTCCGTGCAAATCCACGAGAATGGGGTGGGGAGAGCTTCTGGTCCGGGAACACGTGGGGATCTGGGGAGAGAGACGCTGCTGGAGGGGCGAGGACACCCCGTCCTCGTACCTGTCCCACGTGTGTCTCCCGCGGGGCTGGTCGTGAGTCCTGCGCATCCGCGAGCTCCAGCGCTTCCCCGAGTCCTGCGAGTGGTGCTCACAAACCGCCCGAGAAGAAGGTCGTGGGAGCTTGGGATCCGGAGCTGCTGGGTCAGACGCACAGACGGCCCCCGGGACTGGAGGTTGGCTTCTCCAGGGCGGACGGTCCAGTGGGACGGAGCCCCTGACCTGTGGGGCGTATGTCCAGGCACATTGTGTCAGAGCTGAGTGGCGCTGTGGGGCCCCCAGCCGGTGTCTGGGAGTGTCCCCCACGCGGGAATGGTGTGGTGGCACACGGGGGCTTCCGAAACTCACTCCCTCCCCTCTGAGAGTCCCCACAGGCTGTTGGCACCCTGCCACCGTCCGCCATTCCGTGGCATATGCGTCGGAGGTCATTCTTCACACGCGGTGAGCTCTGAAAGGTCGCTGACCGCGTTGCGAGGGCACCTCTGTCACACGCACATGGGGTTCTGTGGGCACCGCGTGGACAGGGGCACCGACACGGGGAACAGCAGGCCTGGCGATCTGGTGGCTGCCCGCCACGCAACTCATCGGAGTGGAAATGGGCTGTACGCGGAAAACGCACACCACGTTTTGAAGACATATGTGAAAAAAGGCAGTGAAGTGTCTCATTAATCATCACTTTCTATCAATTGTGTGTGGAAAGGACAGATTTTGGATGTGTCGGTTTCATGAAGTATGGTGCTGGGATTGGTGTCCCCGGAGGGCCCCCGCTGGAGTGAGAAGCTCAGGGAGGCAGCGTTTGGGGCCACCTGGGACACACAGCTGGACTGCACGCGTCCCCGAGAGTTGGAGGCGGCGCTCCAGGGGAACTCAGCTCCGCCGCTGGCTGTCGGTCTGTCCGTCCTTCCATCCGTCCGACCTCCCGGCAGGCTGTACACCTGCTCTGTGAGGAGGTCAGGGCGCTGAGCCTGCCGAGGGTCACACACGTCAGGCCTCTGTCCTCTCCTGTCACCCACCCGGTCCACATCAGTCACGCGAACACTGCAGATAATTAGTCTCTGACTTTCCTCCGCTCACTCACGGTGTACTGGCCATAAGACGCGACATTTCCCCCATTTCCAAGGTAAGGGAGACCCGTCCTCCCTCCCAGTGAGGCCGTGGTCATTAGGCACCCAGGAGAGCCTTTCCTGCAGGCCATTAATCCCGGGCCTCCGGTCGTGTTACGATTTACTCACTGGTTAGTTGAAAGGCCCAGATTCAAAGGGGGCGGCTGGAACCTTTGCCCCCGGGAACAAAGGCGAGAGATTAGCTCTGTGTTATCAGTCAGAGTTTTGTCCTTTGGCCCGGAGGGAACAGAAAGCCTTCACCTGTGGAAGCCTTCGTTAGCGCCTCCGAGGGAATCAAAGGTCACTCCTGGCCACTGTTTTGTCTAAGTCCCCGAATGGGTAGCCCTGAATTACCTTCAAAAACGGCCTCAAAGAACCGGAGACGGAGCACGGATTAGTATGTTAATCTAGCAGCGGAGGCCTGTGGTTCGGTCCGGGGACGGGAGGTCGCATTGTCTGGGGCCGCCCTGGCCATGTGGCTGGGGGCTGGGGGTGGGCTTTGCGCCTCTGGACCCAGATCCTCCGGCGGCTTCGGGGGCGTTCTCGCAGCTTTGCCCACGACGTGGCCAGACAATGGGATTTGTCAGGTGCCAAATGAGTGAAATCTGGGGCTCGGATCGTGGGGTCACTGCTCTGGCAGCCCCAGGGGGCACCAGGGGTGGAGCAGGAGTCTTGAGGGCTGGCGGGGACCCTCAGATGCCCTCGGGTGTTTGTGCCCCCCACCTCATGCTCAGAGCCCCCGGGGTCTGCTTAGACGGGGTGGCAGCGGGCAGTGAGGCCCATCCTGGGGCTCACGCGCTGCCCCCGTCTCCACGTGACTGGGGACCCATCCTCTGCCTGCAGAGCCTTAAACCCCTTCCCTGTGAAGTGTGGCCTCAGGTCTGCTCCCCGAAGGCGCGCGTGTGAGTGTGTGCGTGTGTGCACGGGGCGGGCCTGCTGCCGCAGATGGAGGCTTCCCGGGTGGGAACGGGCCTGGAGGAAGCCGTGGCGGCACGAACGGCCACGAACGGCCACGGTGCTGTCGTTCCCCGTGCACAGAGCTCGACCTCGCGAGCGCTCCCCGTGCCTGGCGTCCTGCCTGCCCGTGTCCTGAGCAGCCTCTGTCCCTGCGGACACAGGGGCCATGGCCGCCCCTCCACAGTCTTCCTTCATCTCGAAGCACGGGTTTGACCAGCCTCCCGTCGGGGTCCTGTCCTCGCCGCGAGCTTTCCGTCCCCCCTGCCACCCGCCCGTCCCTTCCCGGCTCAAAGCCGACCAGGCTCCCGACCCAGGGACCTCCAGCCCCCCTCCCTGCCTGTGTGCCTGGGACGCCCCCTGCCCAGGGCTGCTGCCCCTGCCCTGTCCCCCTCCTCTTGACCCCATGGGCAGGGTCCCCAGGGCCTCTGAGAATGGAAGCCGGCACAAGACATGAAGCTGCGAGGTGTTTTGATTCAAAGAAGAAAGAAAGACGAGACAAGAAATCTGGATGAGACACGGTGGACGGATGGGTGACCTTCCTGTTCTGAGTGGGAAATGGCATGAAAGTTGCTGTCACTTGAGCAGCAAAGTTGTCAGGCTGAGACGCACAGGCCACGTCTTTCCCGCGTGGCCCCCCTCTGGCCTCCCTAGCACCTGGTGCTGCCCTCGCCTTCCTGGGTGTGCGGTGCTGCCCGCTCGCAGCTCGGACTCAGGCTCACAGACCCCCTCCCCCGTG
This sequence comes from Lontra canadensis, assembly GCF_010015895.1. Taxonomy (NCBI): domain Eukaryota; kingdom Metazoa; phylum Chordata; class Mammalia; order Carnivora; family Mustelidae; genus Lontra; species Lontra canadensis. The sequence goes on from NW_022631091.1 coordinate 7,421,103, forward strand.
GCCTCTCCCGTGGCCTCACTTTCGACAAGCGCACAGGGGCCCCAACCCCCACGGACCCCGTCCGCGTTTTCAGCACAAAGACCGGCCCTGACCGCGCCGCTGGGCTCCAGTCAGGGTGCTGGGAGCCTCTCTGCAGCCGCGAGCTTGCGTGACGCTTTCTCCGCCTCGTTCTTCGCAGAGCCCGTGGGGGCAGCTGGTGGGGGCCGCTCCGGGGACCCTCGGGCAGAGCTGCTCCCTGCGGGCGCGGCGCGGGGACGGGCGCTGAGCTGCCGGCGCGGCGCGGGCTCCAGACACTTGAGGGAAGCAGAGCGGCCCGGCGCTCGGGCACGAGGCTCCCGCTTTCCGGGAAGACGAGCGGAATGCGGATCCCGGACCTGCGGGCGGTCACCTGGGCACGGCTGCCACCAGCTCCCCTCTGTCTGTCTGTCCACCTGCAAGGAAAGTTGTCTGGGACTTCCAGGCGCTGTGCCAGTGGCCACGTGGGAGCCGGGCCGGGGTGAAGCAGGGAGGGCTCCCCCACTTCGGCTGGGCCCGCAGGGGCTGGGGGCTCCCCCCTTGCCTGGAGGTGACCCCTCCGCAGAACAGAGGGCTCCATTCTGGCATCCTCCCAGCTCTGAGACCCCGAACCCGAGCCCCATGGCTCATCCCCACACGTGGGCTCCGGGCTGTGGTCCTGGGCCACTGTCCCCACCCCTGAGGCCTGCACGGGCGTGGGGCCAGGCAGGGTGCAGACCCATGGAGGGTCAAGGTCCGCTGACTGGTGATGACGTCATGGCTGAATGCAAGAACTGGGCGTGAATTCTGATTTTTCACGGACGGTGGAGAGTGTGTGTACCCCCAGTTACGTGATTTCCTGCAGACGGACTCGTCCCTGGGATGTGCCTTCGTGACCCGCTGGTGCGGGACATAACCCCAGCTCACACCTTCGGAGCAGGACACGGCCCAGGACTGGGTCAGCGTCATGTGTGAACTGACCGCGGGGTCCTGTGCTTTCCCGTGAGCTCTGCCTGGGGATGTATATCTTGACAATGACTGTGAGGGGCCCCATGTCTTGACAGGCACCACGGGCAGCTCCAGGCCTGTCAGGAATGCGGGCTGGTTTCGAGAAGGGGCCTGGCCGGCCGCGGGACAGCCTGGGCCTGCACTGGTGGCCGGCACCCTGTCCTCGCAGAGCTGGGGAATGCGGCGTGTACACACACGTGTCTGCGACCTCCTGAGTCAGCCACGCAACACAAACGTGCAAGCTTTTTCAGCCTGTCTCTCCGGGAGAGGGGCTCCCGATGTCGGTGGTCCTCTTGTTGAGGACGCTGACTTGTGTGCCACCAGATAAAGCTGTTGGGATTCTGCCAGGGACCCGGGAGCTGCTGGCTGGCCTGGGCCCAGGCAGGCAAGTTTTCCAGCACATGTGGCCCGTCAGACCCGTCACAGGTACAGAGTCCTTTCCATGGCCCTGCGTGTTTGGGGCTGTGTAGGGGTCCCCTTCGAGCACACTGGTGACACAGATGAGAGAGGCTCTGGGGTCTTCAGGTCAGAGCCCTTACAGAACACATGGACCCTCCTTGTCCTGATGGGTCCGTGGCTGAAGGAGGGACACTGGCCGTGGCATCTTTGGTCTGTGAGCTTTGCTTTGGGATGTCCTTGTTCCCATGGCATCCTGATGTCACAAGAGCTATCTGAGGAAGACGGGTGGTCTCCTCACTCGTGAGAAGGTTGGCTGTGCTCCAGGCCCTGCTCACCTCCTCCCCACTGCCTCCTGCCTCCTTGGACGTGGACCGGCCCGGGCACTGGCAGCCACTGTGTGTCCCCGTGACGTCTTCTGATTAACACTGCTCGAAGGCACCGTCTCTGAGAATTACCGTCTTTCGAGCTGTCTCTCTTATTTACTTATTCTTGTCTGAATGTGGCCTGGATGACATGTAGTGAGGAGTGCAAACCTTCATTATCCCCTGAAATTCTGAACCCGAATTTTCTGGGAGTTTGTTAGCACATATGTGATCCCAGTTCACACCCAGGAGGAGGGCAGCGGGAGCCCGTGGGACCAGACCGTGTTTCTGTCCATGGCCACTTCAGTCTGCACACAGGAGCTCTGGGGAACCATGCTCGAAGGTTGTGATGGGGCCTCCGGTCTCCAGGATGGACATTTGCTTGTGGCCCTGCCAGCCGCACTCACACTGGCTTCCGTGTGAGCCACACCCACGTGTCGGATGCTGGTGCAAGCCATACCCATATGTTGGAGCTCCGTGCACCCACCGGTGACAGCCCACCTGTTTGCAGCGCGAGTGGGCAGGTGGCCTGCACCCCATCCAGGGGCCGACAGGGGCAACGGCACAGGGCCCTTGGTGCTGCTGACCGGCTAAGGCAGAAACTACAGAACTGGAGGGAGTTTTAGACTCCGGTCCGGCGCCCAGGCTCGCCCCTGTCCCGCTGGAACAGGGCAGTGGGACATGCACATTGGCAGCTTGGACAGACGACAGGCGCCCCGGGAAAGGACCCCTCATGACAGGGTCGCTGGGTTTCTGCTCCTCCTCAGCCTCAGTGGCGAGCGGAGGGAAGGGGAGGGTCTCACAGTGGAGAACCTTGGGGGACAGAGCTGGAAGGGGCTGAGGGAACCTGTGTAATCAGGCCCCCACCTTCTCCGTAGGCCCCAGGCGGTCTGTGGCCCTTACGCAGCCCCTGCCAGCCCTCATAGCTGGCCTCCTCCTGTGCCCCCTTCCTGGTTTGGTAGAGAGACTGTCTTTCTGTCGCCCCTCACCTGTAGCCAGGGGCATTTTAGTCCCAGTGTACCTCAGAATCACCAGGAGTTCCCAGACCCCTGCATCAAGACCCTGCTTCCAGAAGGTGAGTTAAATGACCTGACCTCATGGGTTTTTGGTGCAATTGCATTGAAATCTATAAGATGCTAGGAATGAACCAAACCAAAGAGGCAAAGAATCTGTGCTCAGAAAACTATACAGTACTCATGAAAGAAACCGAGAAAGACACAACGAAATGGAAAAACGTTGCATGCTCATGGATTGGAAGAACAAATATTGTTAAAATGTCTATGCTATCTTGAGCAATCAACACATTTAAGGCGATCCCTATTAAAATTCCACCAGCATTTTTCACAGAGCTGGAACAAATAATCCTAAAATTGTATAGAACCACAAAAGACCCTGAATAGCCAAAACAACTTAAAAAAAAAAAAAAAAAGGCAAGACAGGCAGCATCACAGTTCTGGACTTCAAGCTCTACTATAGAGCTGCGATCACCAAGACAGCATGGTCCTGGCACAGAAACAGACGCATAGATCAATGGAACAGAATAGAGAGCCCAGAAGTGGACCCTCAACTCTAGGGTCAATGAATCTTTGACAAAGCAGGAAAGAATGTCCAATGGAAAGAAGACAGTCTCTTCAACAGATGGTGCTGGGAACGCGGGACAGCCACAGGCAGAAGACTGAAACTGGACCATTTCCTTACACCACACACGAAAACAGACTCCAAATGGTTGAAGGACCTCAATGTGAGAAAGGAATCCATCAAAATCCTTGAGGAGAACACAGGCAGCAACCTCTTCGACCTCAGATACAGCAACTTCTTCCTAGAAACATCACCAAAGACAAGGGAAGCAATGGAAAAATGAACTATTGGGACTTCATCAAGATCAAAAGCTTTTGCACAGCAAAGGAAAAAGTCAACAAAACCAAAAGACAACTGACAGAATGGGAGAAGATATTTGCAAATGACATATCAGATAAAGGGCTAGTATCCAAAATCTATAGAGAACTTATCCAACTCAACACCCAAAGAACAAGTAATCCAATCAAGAAATGGGCAGAAGACATGAACAGACATTTCTGCAAAGAAGACATCCAGATGGCCAACAGACACATGAAAAAGTGCTCCACATCACTCGGCATCAGGGAAATACAAATCAAAACCACAATGAGATCCCACCTCACACCAGTCAGAATGGCTAAAATTAACCAGTCAGGAAATGACAGATGCTGGCGAGGATGCGGAGAAAGGGGACGCCTCCTACACGGTTGGTGGGAATGCAAGCTGGTGCAGCCACTCTGGAAAACAGCATGGAGGTTCCTCAAGAAGTTGAAACTAGAGCTACCCTATGACCCAGCAATCGCGCTACTGGGTATTTATCTCAAAGATAAAATGTAGTGAAAAGAAGGTACATGTGCACCTTCATAGCAGCAAGGTCCATAATAGCCAAACTGTGGAAGGAGTCGAGATGCCCTTCAGCAGATGAGTGGATAAAGAAGATGCGGTCCATACACACAATGGAAGACGACTCGGCCATCAGGAGGGATGAAATCTTGCCATTTACAACGACGTAGATGGAGCTGGAGGGTGTTATGCTGACGAAAGAAGCCAGAGGACAGTTACCGTGTGATTTCAGTCACATGTGGAATGTAAGGAATAGTGCGGAGGACCACAGAGGACGGGAGGGAAAATGGAATGAAAAGAAATCAGAGAGGGACACAAAGCATGACGGACTCTTAACTCCAGGAAACGCACTGAGGGTGGCTGGAGGGAAGGGGGGGATGGGGTCGCCGGGGGATGGGCATTAAGGGGGGCCCGAGATGAGCACTGGGTGTGTAAGTCGGGTGGGTCACTGAACTTTACCTCCGAAACGAATAATACAATATATGCTAATTAATTGAATTTAAATTAACAAAGCGAAAAAGAGATGAATGACCTGACCTCCTCTGGGGTCCGGGTGTTGTGGTGCTTGTTTTGTTCCAAATCCAGAGCCATGAAAACGGCACTCGTGACTCTCCTGTGACGCGTGGTTACGGGCTGCTCGTGGGGCCCTTGGGCCGGGTTCTCAGGACAGTGGGGAGGTTTGGCTTCTCGTGGCTGCGCGAGGCCTGCAGAAGGCACCACCACCTGGGCCCCAGGCTCTTGGCGGAGGAGAAGGGGGCCCACCCCTGCCAGGCTGTGTCCTCGTGGCGACTCTGAGTCCGGCCACTGCTTGGGTTGCATGGACTTGCCCTGGACCCCAGGGGTCTGCTTCCTGCCGCCCAGGTGGCTCCCATGGCAGAGTCCAGGATTTTCCTCCCTGCCCGATGTCTCCTCAGGGCCTTCGTCTTTAGAAAAGAAGGGGGAATGGCCTCCCCAGGGCGTCCTGGGACCTCTCGTGGCCTCTGCACAGGAGCCATGGGTGGGGACCATGGGCAGGAGACTGTGGGCAGGAGAAGGGGCCCCGGGGGTGTTGGGGGGGGCTGTGCTGGGGGAGCAGGCTAGGCCGCCAGCAAAGTTCGCACAAGGATCTGAAAATCTGGGTTCCAGCCTGACATCTCCTGATGTTAATGTACACTCCCCACCCCCCAAAGAAACAGAGTCCAAATAAAGCACATCTACAGCCCAGCTTACGGTCATTGGCCCAAATCTGCCCCTTGCCCTTACCCCCGCCCTCCCGCCCCCCGTCCCAAAGTCAGCACGATGTTTTCAGCACTGCTGAGCACCAGGCAGTCGTGGTGGCTCTCAGAATTTGTCTGGGGACAAGGTGGCAAAAGGCTCCACTCCCCGGGTCTCACAATCAACCACGACCTCAGCCCATTTTAGTGAGCACAGGGGGAAAGGAGGCTGAGGGTGGTGGGGGGCTGGCCCACCATGACAGTGGGGCAGACCTGGCCCGCTCACCTTAGCCCCACAGTGGGAACTGGCCAGACACCTGAGGTGGGGGGGGTAGGCCCCTGGAAGGCCCCCAGGGAACCAGCTTGTAGGGAAAGAGAGCTGAGAACCCGGGAAGAGGGGTTGTCCTGCGGGGCCTGGCGTCTGGGGGGCACAGGGGGTGAAAGGTGGTGACCTGGTCCCATGTCCTCCTGTGCAGGGCCCCTGGGGGCACTCAGGGCTCTCCCTCATGTAATTCAAATGCAAACTGTGTTTTGGAGCAAAGCATACTTTTAAGTATGACAAAATTAAAAAATAAATCGTCCTGTGTCTTCTGATTGTGAAATTCTGAGTTCGTCCAAAGCCAACTTTTCTTCATCTTTCCATGTTTTTGATTTTTTGACACACCTGTTCTGCTGGTGTCTGAGCACACGCTTGATGTACTCACTGGGCGGTTGGTTCCAGAACTGCCAGGTGGTCCCCTGGGCTGGGACTGCGCCTCTCACAGGCAATGGCCATGTTAAAACAAGTGTAATGGGCCCCGGGGGCCCCTCCCCCTACCCACTCAAGTGGCCTCTGGCCTCGTTCTGGGCTATAAGGTGTGGGGGATTCACCGTCCAGCCCGGTCATCTAGACTCCAGCCCTGAGGGCCACCGCTGGCCTGAGGATGCCAGGACCCCCCAAACCCTTGTTCCCCTGACTGGCCCCACCCAGGACACTGTCCTCTCCAGCTAGAGAGAAGCCTCCTATCCCACGAGGATGTCGTTCTCTCTACCCACGTGTATGTCTGTGGGCGTCTGTGCTATATAGTGCTCTGTTTCACTGTTTTGTTTTGTTTTAAAGAAACATCTACTTATTAACCATGCATCTTGGATGTTTGCCAAAGGTATGCCAAGAGACTTTAGCCAACCCCCGAATGTAGCGGCTGCTGGGATGTAGCGGCTCAGAGACATTGCGTGGCCTCCCGCCTCTTTGACTACCCACCCCGTTAGTACTCTGACCGAGCACTGCTATGCGAGGCCTATTTATGCATAAATGGTATCTGTAAGTAACTGTTCTAATGTATCTACATTATATAGAAAAATGTAGAATTTTACATGTGAAAAGACACAAAGTAAATACACATCAAAACAGTATTTTCTCTTATGTGCCATGAGTTTTCTTGTAAGGTCCCTGGAATTCAAACACATTTGGTAGAAATGCCAGTGGGTCACAGGGTGGGTCACAGGTCCTGACCTTGATCCCACTGGTAAAACCAAACCGAGCTATGCAAAATCTAGACATTTCCAGGATCTCCTAAGTCCCGGGACAAGACCCTGTAAATGCTGGGATTTGTGCATGTCAGTTTTTCTCATCCGAGCATGGTCCCCCTGAGTATGGACAACCCCCAGCACAGTTTTCCTCTTAAGTGTGGTCCCCTGACGAGTATGGACCCCATGAGCATGAACACCCTTTGAGCATGGATCCTCTCTGCCCAGAAGCATGGTCCCCTTGAGCAAGGATCCCCTAAGCATGGACTCCCTGAGTATGTTACTCCCTGAGCCCAGCCTCTTTGCAAAACAGTCTCTATTCTAAGTAGAGACTTAGGAAAGTTAAACTTGTGAATTGATTTATTAACTCCAGCAACAACATAGTCACACACCTTTACAGAGTGACCTATACCAGACTCCAGCAGAAAAATTAACATGGAATAGGAAAAAATATTCTAATAATTCTAAAAAAGACAGAAAGGGGGAAATAAAGCCATAAAAAATATAGGGACAAACAAAACAAATAATAAAGTAGTAAACATCTCCAAACATATTAGTACTTAAACGTAAATGGCTTAAGCATATTAATTGAAAAAGGCAGATTATCAGATTGTATTAAAAAAGACCGAGCTACCTTGCCTACAGGAAGCCCCCTTTAAACATAGCGACGTACCATGCAAGCGTCAGTATAAGGAAAGGAAACCCGCAGGGGGCTACACTGATGTCGACAAGCAGGCTTCAGAGCAAGGAAACCGTCAGTAGAGAGGGCGATGACATGACGATAAACGGTCCATTTACCAATTTGAAATCCCAAACGAGTACACACTTACGTATACGAGATACATGGACGACAACCTGATCGGTCTGAAAAAAGCAAGAGGAGTCAGTGAGCATAGATGGAGACGTAAACACTCCTTTGTCGGTAGGAAAGGTCACCACCTTTCACCCCCTGTGCCCCCCAGACTCTGCTAGCACAGAGTCGGTCCACCAGGACCAGCACCAGGAAGAGCAGAATAGAACCGCCGCTGCGCCTCTGAGGCGCGGACAGCTCTGTGCCTACAGCGGCAGCCTTGGCGTGTATCGTTCTCGGGGGTACGTGAAACGTCCGCGAAGTAAGCCACCTGGGGTTGTAGCAAACTGTGATAAATTTGAAAGACCTGAACTCATACAAAACATCTTTTCTGACCATAATATAATTGAAGTGAAGATTACGAAAAGAAAGATATTTAGAGAATCTGTAACTACTTGGAAACGAGATGACACACGTTGATAATCCACAGGGCAAAGAAGCCATTGTGAGGAAATGAGAAAATATTTTGAACTGTATGAAAATTGGGTACAGGAAGACAATAGAGAAAATGAATAAATTCAAAACCGATTTTTTGAAAATATTAACAGAATCAGCAAACCTCTAGCCGAATGATAAAGAAAAAGAGAAGACGAATGTAACATGAGGACGAAAGGAGGGCGTGTGGTCACGGAGCCAGGGCGTTCAGACGGCAGCAGGAGCCCTGTGAACAGTGCCGCACCGTGCTCCCGACAAGGTAGCTGGGACGGACGGTGCCTGAAGAGCTACAAACCGTTGAAACACGCTCAGGAAGAAACCGAGAAACTGAATAGTCCTGTATCTATTAAGGAAACGGATTTTGTTGTTAGAAATCTCCCAAAACATGAGCAGTTGGTTTCATTGGCGAATTCTGATTTCCAGCGCAATGATGTGTTTGAGCTCACACCGTGTGAGCACAGATTTCTAGATCAGCCGTACAGAAAAATGGGGCCGTTCTTACCAGCCCCTGATGGAGTTTCTTCCCTGCAATTTTCAAACTTTGATCTTCAAATGTCCTTAGGGTGTGTGATGGGAGAGTAAGTGTCCCCTGGAGATGCTCTCGTATGAATCCCCAGATCCTGCGGTTGTTAGTCTGCACGACAGGGGAGAATGGATTACGCTAATGCTGTCCATCATCTGGCCTTAGGGAGACAGCCCCCCAATATCTGGGTGGATGCAAGGCCATCACCAGCGTCCTCAAATGTGTCTGTGGGGGCGGGGGGGTGTCTGAGGGGTGGGATGGGAGACAGGCTCCGTGGCTCTTCAGGCTTTGCAGGTGGAGAAGGACTGGAGACAAGCCCCGTGGGCAGCGTCCAGCAGCTGGAGAAGATGATCTAAGGAAGGTCGTGCCCCAGCAGAGTTGCCCAGAGCTGCCGGCCCCAGGTGTGAACCTAGTGAGGCCCAGGTAGGACTTCTGGCTGCCAAACAAAGACACGCCCTTTGCCTTGTCGTGAGCCACAGAGTTGCTGTGACTTGACACGGCATCCTACCGGCTCCCGGCTTCTCCGGGTCTGGCCTCGAGCCCCATCCTTGGCACCCTCAGCTGTGATGAGAAACGAAAGGCTCCAGCCCGGTGCAGACTTGGGGTGGGGGTTCAGAAGCTCAAGGCCCGGGGCCCAGAGAGGCAGGATGGTTTCTGGCCCACCCAGGAGGAGGGGCGTGGATGGGGCCCAGGCCACCCTGGGAGCTCTCCAGGCCCACATCTCTGGGATCCGGAACAAATGACCCACAGCAGTGTTGGTTTCCTGTGAGATGATGAGAAAACCAGCCTCAGTCCAGGGCCAGGCTGCCGTCTGTGACCAGGTCCACAGCTCACCCGCCCTGACGGTGGTGTAGGTGTAGGCTTGCCCATGGGCCGAAGACACAGTCACCACGGAGCACGTCTGCCTGCGAGAGGACATCTTCCCCGCCCTGCAGTCACAGCCTGAGAGGGTCCCCGGGCAGCGCACAGAGACGGAGCGCCAGTCACGTCCCGGACACCCCGGTCCCACCTGCGCCTTTTGGCCACCGCTGCCTTCCCTCTCGCGTGTCCCTGATTCGGCGTGCAGGGCTGGTGGGGTGCAGAGCCTCGCTGCCAGACGGAGGCACCAATTACCACTCCGTCCCCTCAGGGAGAGCCTATCAGATGTGTTCTGGAGCTCTAACGAATGAGCTGGAAGGAAACGCTGAGCTCCTAACACCGTGTTCTGCACGCTCCCGTGAGCGGCAAATTCGTTAATGAAGCGCCAGGCTGGCAGGACGGCCCCAGTGGGTTACTGCAGTGTGCGCGGGCCCCCCAACCGAGCAGGGAACCTTCTGGAATCTGTGGGCTGGGGAGCATCCAGCACCTCCCACCAGAGGGACCACTTCTCCCTGGAAAAGTCAGTAGGGGCCTGCGGTGGGGGGGCGTCCTGGTGGGGGACTCAGTGTCTAAATTCACTGAAATGGAAAGACAGCACCGAGACAGGTGTGGCGGCCAGACACCTGCAGATGCTGAGGCTGCGGCAGGTGTGGGCAGAGGCAGGGAGAGGAGAACCAGGTGGGGTCACGTGGCAGGGAGGGAATGACGGTTGAGGAGCCGAGGGCCGAGGACGCTTTGTGTCCTGAGAGGGAGGACGCAGGCTTTACCGTGGACCTCAGGGCCCCACGCTGCTGGAGAGGCATGAGCTCCCTTCAGGCCCCGGGAGAGGAAGATGGGGTGCTTGCCCTCCCCAACCACGGTCAGTGACCCCGTCGGCCCCCCACCCTCCCACCCCCGGCTGGGCTGGCAGATGTCCCTCTCCACATCAGGCTTTCATCCTGGGCCTTCCTGTCTGGCGAAGGAGCTGGAATGTGAGCTGGAGTGAGCTTTGAGAGATGCGAGTCGGTCGTGCTGCCCTCCGGCTTGGAGCGTCCACAGGCCCACGGCCCCTCTCCTGGAGCCTGTCCCCCCTGCTCCTCTGCTGGCCCTGGGGGAGCCCACCTCACACGCGTCAGGGGGTCTGCACACGCTGATTCACAGGAGCTCCTCTCCTGCATTTTCGGCTATGATAGGGTTTCGCACCAGACGCATCACCTCGTCTGCAAAGGATCATCTTTGTCTCTGTCCTGTTTTTAGGGACCATTTCTTTCTCTTGTCTCTGTGCATCAGCGACTTGGTTTACACCGCTGTGTCTTAGCCCGTGTTGATCAGATTCTGTTTCCTCGCCTGGCGTAGCCTCTGTGTCAAATACACCAAGTTCCCCGCGACCGCCCGGTCCTCGGGGATGGGCATTCAGCCCGTCTTATCATCCCAACATTTTGGTATGATTTTTGGTATTTTCATTATGTCGTTCTCCTGCCATTCACACGGCCCCTGGTCATTCTGGCGGTGGTGGCCAGCTCCCTGAAGTTTACCGCCACCACGCGGCACCCTCGGGGCCAAGGGCAAGGATCTGATAGGATCCATTCAACTCAGTAGCCACTGCCCTCCCTCCTTTCAGAATACCGCACCTGCTCTGAATTTGGCTGTATTTCACCCTATTCTTTTTGGACAGAGCGACACCGCTCCCTGCACGCGGCTTCTGGCTGCACGTGTCCCTGTCCTCTCCTTCCTAAGCCACAAGACTCCCGTCCGGGAATGTGCCCATCCTAGGGGTCTCACCCGCCTCTGGGGAAGCAATCCCAGGACCCCACCCCCGACCGCGGGCATGGCCTCTGGAACGCTTCCCGCTTGTGGGAAATGTGGCCGTTTGAGGAGCCGGCCAAGATGTAAGGCCCCTGCCCCCCGCCCTCTGTTCAGAGACCCTGTCCCCTGAGGGCGGGAAGTCACGAGCAGCCCCACCCCCTGTGGGAGATTCTGGTCGCGGGAGACCCTGGGGGCCACCTCCTTTCATGAACCAGGACACCTGTTCTTTGGTCTAGGACATGTAATGCCATCTGAGCTTGGCCGCCTTGACACAGCTCAGGGCCCCCTAGGTGGTTAGATGCCAAGAAGTCATATGGCAGTAACTGTTTTTTTTTTTTTTTTAAAGGTTTTATTTATTTATTTGTCAGAGAGAGAGAGAGAGCACGAGCAGGGGGAGGGGCAGAGGCAGAGGGAGAAGCAGGCTCCCCGCTGAGCAGGGATTCTGACGCGGGACTTGATCCCGGGACCCAATCGTGACCTGAGCCGAAGGCAGACGCGTCCCCCAAGGAGCCCCCACGTGCCCTCACGTTCAGTGACTGTACGTGAGCCAAGCCTGGAGTCACAGCCCAAGTCACCTGGGGATGTTTCATTTTGCTGCAGGATCTCTGTTTAAAACACTCAACGGACCTCCCGCAGCCTGCCGGTGTGGCCCGCACAGAAGACCCGCGGGTGAGTGGCCGCCTCCTCGTCTCCGGGTGAGAATCAGGCCGCAGGATGGCAAGCGGGAGGCTCTGCCTGGAGCTGCGGTCTCCCCACCCCCCGCACCCGCGCGCAGCCTCCACGGAAGCCTCGGACTCCGCACGCCGTTCCTTCCACGTGGCCCATGAAGGGCAGCCCGGGGCAGCATCCGGAGCTAACCGGGGGCTCCTCGTGGGAAGGACCTGGCCCCTCTGTGGACAGAAAGGCCCCGTGGCCCCAGAGGGAGGTCAGTCCAGCAAGTGCAGCTTCGAGGCCCAAGTCCTCCCAGGCTCTGGACTCGAATCTGTCACGGCCTCTCCACCTGGGGAGGCCACGCTCTCAAGGGGCACCTCCCGTCAGACGCCCTCCTCTCGTGGGGGCTTGGAAGAACGGCCGTGCTGATGGAGAGATCAGAGCTGGTCGCTAGCCTTTCTACCCTCAGGGGCATTTTGAGGGGAGACAATCCATCCATTGAGTTTTCTGGGTTTTGGAGGACGAGTAGCGGTCGCGGTCGTGGTCACGTCGCTGAGAACGCTTACTGGCACCGGGAGGGTCGGTGTGACCCCTCAGGGAGGACTGGCTGTGTTTGAGGGCTTTGACTTCCACATGCTTGGCTGTCCGCCTGGGCCAGTACTGAGCAGGGACCATGGTCGTCGTGGCTTGGAACTCCAGGACGACCCCACCTGCTTCCGCCAAGCTGACAAGCCCCACGGAAGCCATCGGCAGCCGACGCGCAGGACGCGCTCGCTGAACCGCATGGAATTAAAGCCCAGGGCCGACTGGTCTGCAGCCGGACGCACGAGACCTCCGTTTGCAGGGGAGACAGCTTGATTTCCCTCCTGCTCCCACGCCGAGTCCAGGCCGGCAGCCCCCCGACCCCCGCCGCCCCTCTGTGCGCAGGACCCCTTTCTTCACGCATCCTGCTAGACAGCCCTGGGACCGCACAAGGAGACCTTCTCGCCAAGTCTCCGGGGGTTACCGCGGACGCCGCGAGCCCGGGATGATCTTCCTCTTGCTTGACAAGGAACAGCAGCGACTGTTCAAACAACTCACGACCTGCCCTTTGTGCACCGGCCCCGCCCTGCACCCGAGATTCTCACTGAGAACAGGGACGGCATGCGACGCTTCGCTGCGTCATCTGCAGCGTTGCCAGCGCCGAATCCCGGTACTTATTTAAGACTTTGCCAAGGACTTAACGTGGGGCTACGTTCGTGGCTGACTTTAGCCCTCAGCTCTCATTTCCACCCTCGAATCATCTGTCTATGATACTTTCCGCCCCTTCCTAACGAGACCGGGGTGGGTAAGGGGGAGCCCCAGGGCAGCCCCCAGAAAGGGGTGGGGGGTCTCAGGTTGCCATGCCCCTTAATCACCACCAGTCCCCACTAGGCCCGCATCCTGAGACGGGCCTTCCGCCCGACACGGGTACCCAGCATCCGGCTCCGTTTTCCCAGAGCAGGGGCGGCGTCAAGAGCCACACTGCACTGCACTCCCTCCCACCGGACGGTGCCCCCCGCAGTCGTGTTCGCGGCCTCTGGGCTGGAGACAAGGGCCTGGTTCCGTGTGCAAATGCCGGGGACCGTTGTGAAGCCCCCACAGCCCACCCCTTGCAAGGTGTCTGGCCTCTCCCCACCTCCTTCCTGGAAAATGGGCATCTCCCAGCTCTGGCGCCGTTTTGGTGCCTGCGTGTGATTGAGCAGTTTGTCCCTGGGCCGGAGAGCGGCCCAACCAGGTTGTTTTCTCTCAGGACGCATGGAGCACGTGGTCGGCCTCTTCATGTACTTTGTACCCAATAAAGTGATTATTTCAGCAACTATGAACTGACAGTGATGCGTACCTAGTGCCCGACTTCTGAGAATGTCTTTGCGAGTCAAGAAGACTGATGTGGGCAACGTCCAGCTGCCAGCCCAGTGGACTGCCCACCTGCAGCGACCAGCAGCCATCAAAACAGAAATTACATCCTCGAGCCTCTGGTACGGGATCCGTTTCTGGACGGAGAGCTGACATCACGTAGCAAGTTTTAATTCAGCTGAATGATCGTGAGACCACAGCAACACTTTTTACCGTCAGTATTGCGACTTCCTGTGCTAGCGAGAAGTTTGAGTTGTGTGACTTGATCATGGGGACGTGCAAACATGATGTTTTTTTCTCTGAGAAGAACTCTCAATCAAGATATACTATTTCAGATGTCTTCCATTTTGCTCCGTGGGTGTTCAGTTCTTAAAAAGCTGAATTATTCAAAATTTGGAGGAAAGCATACTCTTTTAAGAGACCTGTCGTGGGTATGAGGAATTCCGACTCGGGCCTCCACCTGGATCATCCCATGCTCTGTTCCCTCCCCAGGCACGACATGGCCTTGCACGCTGCCCGCAGCCGCGGCAGAGAAAACCAGAGTTATGACAAGTGACACGCTCTGTGACTTGGTCTTCCCTTCTGGCTGATGCTGTCCACCAGGAGGAATGACCATCTTACTCTTTGAAGAAGATATCAAGCAGAATTAAAATGACATCTGTATTCGCGACTATGAAGCCAGCTAACAAAACAGCAACCGAAGCAGGAGAGAATAATGGGTACAGAATCAGGTGTTTCTGGTACCCGTCAGGAAGAGGCAACCTGTGTAAGTTAAGTAGGAAACATGAGAAATACCACTTTATGCAGACCTCAGTTTTGGACCTTATTGGAGACAAAGTGCAGAGAGAAAACGTTAATATGCACATAAAAACAAGATTTATACTGGGGCGCCTGGGGACTCAGTCAGTGAAGTTTGCCTTTGGTTCAGGTCATGGTCTCAGGGTCCTGGGATCGAGCCCCGCGTCGGGTTCCCTGCTCAGCGGGGAGCCTGCTACCCACCCTCTCCCTCTGCTACTCCCCCTACTTGTACTCTCTCTCTATTTTTCTGTTCAAATAAATAAATACAATCTTTTAAAGAAAGTTTTATAGAAAATATTTGCCCATGTGTTTAAAAACCCATAGATGGTGCCAACGAACTCTTGCTCACGCCCCCCAAACCTCACGTACTGACGGGTCTCCCACGACTCAGTGGCTGAAATGGAGAGCTAGTCCCCATGGCGTGGGGACACTCCTTGTCTAGCTCTTCCTTTGTGCAGTGTCAATAAGACTTTGTGGAAGAGGCGAGCCCTCAAGGGACCAGCTATGCCGACACACAGACGCTCACTCTCCAAGGCGGCGGACTTCCGTGGGGGCAGTCAGCGACGGATCCCCCAAAGGCGGGGCAAGTTGCTCTTTCTCTTGAGTGAATGCCCTTACCCGGCGGGTGGCACGGCCAGGGTCCAGAGTGGCAGGGCCACGTGTGAGCCTCTAGGAGGGGACACCTGCCTGGCTGGAGGTTGGCATTCAGAGGTCACTCCGTGGACGAGCGTTGACTCTCTTGCAGCCACCCCTCCCTGAATACCAATTCTGCCTGCGTAGGTCCCAGTTTCTCTTTGCTGACCGTTCTTTTCTTCTCCTCGTAGCAGAGAGCTGAAAATGTTTACTCCATGTTCGATTAGCTCAGAGGGGAATGAGACTCTCAGACTCGCTTCAGCAAGGTCATTTGAAGGATGCAGGAAAGTGTCCGATTTTCTGCAGAGGTTGAAGGCCTGTTCAAAACATCCTCCTTTCTCTGGTTCTTTGGTCCTCCTGAGCCTCACTTGTTGGGAGGTGGCTTTGCTGAGGACATGAAATCACAGCCATCACCGTGGCCTCGGCAACCCCTGAGGGATCTGGGAGGAAGTGAATGGACAGTGGTCAGATTGGTCAGGACTGAACGTGAAGAAAGTGCTTTGGAGAGAGCTTTCTAGTGGCTGGAACAGGCCAGACAGGAGCACATGTCAAGAAAGCAGGTCACCTAGCCAGGCTGACAGAGCCTCCTGTAAACTATGGCCACACCAGCTGTGACGTGGTCACCAAACGGCAGCTCCTGGCATGCGTCAGGTTTGGACAAACCCGGGCTTGACTCCCCATTGTGCTACTTACAAGCTAAGTGGACTGAGCAAACCACTCTGTTCATGAAGCCTCTGCTTTTCTCGTCGCTTCATGGGCCCAGTCAGTCTCCACAGTCACAGTCTCCTTGTGAGAGTCTAGGAAAGGTCACTGACGAGTTCCACACTGATGACAGATCATCTCTTCCCTAGGGCAGCATTCCTCAAACTTTGGTGGGCAACAGGTCATCTGGGAATCTTGTTAAAATGAAGACAGCTTTGGTGTGTCTGGAGTGAGGCCCCAAAGCTCCCACATGATGCCCTGTGACGGGTGTTCGGGATAGCAGGGCTCCAGCACCTCCAGCTCGTCTCAGGTGTGCGCTCCAAGATGGCTGTCACAGTGTCAAAGTGTCGTAGACACCCATGAAACACCTGCTCTGAACAAATGAATAACTAGTAAGTGAGGTAACCTCGAGAAAGTAATATTGACTTTAGGAAGTGGTTCCAAACACTATGGTATAGCAACAGTGTGTAATTTGGTGATAACCCAGGTTTCAGAATCTGTGGTGAGAGAAGATGACAGGTGTTTGGGATGCCATTAGCGCTGTTCAGAGAGTTCTGTAAGGACAGCGTGAAGAGTAACTTACTGTGTTGTCACACACGTCTTCCCTGGTTCCAGCATCCAGGACAGAATAGAGTTTTGGGTGGGATCATTACTCCGACCATTCAACTCAGGCAAACACATCTCTCTGCTCAGCTGCTGGCTACCCCTGTGCCACTGAGTGAGCGTTCCGTTGTCCCCGTGCACATGGAGAATGCGATGGGGCTCAACAAGTATAATGTGAGTGAAAATCTAGGGATAAATTCAGAGAGAAATGAAGTAGGAGGGGAGTGATATGTGTTGGGTCAGATTTGAGTGAGGGATTGGAGCACATAGAGGAGAGAGGATGAGGCCCACCCTGGGGCTCAGGGCAGCTCGTGGTGTGCATAGCTGCCCTCAAGTCCTTCTTTTAAAAAAAAATTAACATACAATGTATTATTTGTCCCAGAGGTATAGGTCTGTGAATCATCAGTCTTACCCAATTCACAGTGCTCACCATAGCACATACCCTCCCCAATGTCCATCACCCAGCCACCCCATCTTTCTCACCCCCCTCCCCTCCAGCAACCCTCAGTTTCTTTCCTGAGATGAAGAGTCTTTTAAGGTTTATCTTCCTCCCTGGTCCCATCTTGTTTCATTTTTCCCCTCCCTACCCCTACAACACCCACCCCCCCGCCCTGCCTCTCAAATTCCTCATATCAGAGAGATCATGTGATAATTGTCTTTCTCTGATTGACTTATTTCACTCAGCATAATACTCTCTAGTTCCCTCCAAATCATTGCAAATGGCAAGATTTCATTTCTTTTAATGGCTGCATAGTATCCCATTGTGTATATATACCACATCTACTTTATCCATTCATCTGCTGATGGACATCTAGGCTCCTTCCGTAGTTTGGCTATTGTGGACATTGCTGCTATAAACATTTGGGTGCACATGCCCCTTCGTATCACTACATTTGTATCTTTAGGGTAAATATCCAGTAGTGTGATTACTGGGTCATAGGGTAGCTCTAGTTTCAACTTTTTGAGGAACCTCCATGCTGTTTTCCAGAGTGGCTGCACCAGCTTGCATTCCCACCAACAGTGTAGGAGGGTTCCCCTTTCTCCGCATCCTCGCCAGCATCTGTCATTTCCTGACTTGTTAATTTTAGCCATTCTGACTGGTGTGAGGTGGGATCTCATTGTGGTTTTGATTTGTATTTCCCTGATGCCGAGTGATGTGGAGCACTTTTTCATGTGTCTGTTGGCCATCTGGATGTCTTCTTTGCAGAAATGTCTGTTCATGTCTTCTGCCCATTTCTTGATTAGATTATTTGTCCTTTGGGTGTTGAGTTTCATACGTTCATTATGGATTTGGGATATTAACCCTTTATCTGATATATCATTTGCAAGTATCTTCTTCCATTCTGTCAGTTGTCTTTTGGTTTTGTTGACTGTTTCCTTTGCTGTGCAAAAGCTTTTGATCTTGATGAAGTCCCAATAGTTCATTTTTGCCCTTGTTTCCCTTGTCTTTGGTGATATGTCTAGGAAGCAGTTTGTGAGACAGAGGTCAAAGAGGTTGTTCCTGTGTTCTCCTCAAGGATTTCAATGGATTCCTGCCTCACACTGAGGTCTTTCATCCATTTTGAGTCTATTTTTGTGTGTGGTGTAAGGAAATGTTTCATTTTTCTGCATGTGGCTGTGCAGTTTTCCCAACACCATTTGTCGAAGAGACTGTCTTTTTTCTATTGACTGTTCTTTCCTGCTTTGTCAAAGATTAGTTAACCATAGGGCTGAGGGTCTATTTCTGGGCTCTGCATTCTGTTCCATTGATCTATATGTCTGTTTTTTGTACCAGTACCATACTGTCTTGATGATGACAGCTTTGTAATAGAGCTTGAAGTCTAGAATTGTGATGCTGCCAACTTTGGCTTTCTTTTTCAACATTCCTCTGGCTATTTGGGGTCTTTTCTGGTTCCATATAAACTTTAGGATTATTTGTTGCATTTCTTTGAAAAAAAAATTAATGTTGTTCTGATAAGGATTGCATTAAATGTGTAGATTGCTCTAGGTTAGCATAGACTTTTTCCCCCCCACAATCTTTGTTCTTCCAGTGCATGAGCATGGAACATTTTTCCATTTATTTGTGTCTTCTTTGGTTTCTTTCATAAGTACTTTATAATTTTTTGAGTACAGATTCTTTGTCTCTTTGGTTAGGTTTGTTCCTAGGTATCTTATGGTTTTGTGTGCAATTGTGAATGGGATCAAGTCCTTAATTTCTCTTTCTTCTGTCTTGCTGTTGGTGAATAGAAATGCAACTGTATCTGTGCATTGATTTTTTTTTCTTTTTAAAGGATTTTATTTTATTTGAGCGGAGTGTGCATTGATTTTATATCCTGACACTTTACTGAATTCCTGTATGAGTTCCAGCAGTCTGAATCTGCCATCAGACAACTTTCATTTCTTTTTGTTGTCTGATTGCTGGGGCTAGGACTTCTAGTACTGTGTTGAATAGCAGTGGTGATAGTGGACAGCCTTGTGTTCCTGACCTTAGGGGAAAAGCTCTCAGTTTTTTGCCATTGAGAATGATATTCACTGTGGATTTTTCATAGATGGCTTTGATGGTATTGAGGTGTGTACCCTCTATCCCTACACTTTGAAGAGTTTTGATCAAGAAAGGATGCTGTACTTTGTCAGATGCTTTTTCAGCATCTGTTGAGAGTATCATACGGTTCTTGTTCTTTCTTTTATTAATGTATTGTATCACATTGATTGATTTGCAGATGTTGAACCAACCTTGCAGCCCAGGAATAAATCCTACTTGGTCGTGGTGAATAATCCTTTTAATGTACTGTTGGATCCTATTGGCTAGTATTTAGGTGAGTATTTTTGCATCCATGTTCATTAAGGATGTTGGTCTGTAATTCTCCTCTTTGTCTGGATTTGGGATGAAGGAAATGCTGGCCTCATACAATGAGTTCAGAAATTTTCCTTCCATTCCTATTTTTTGGGAACAGTTTCAGGAGAATAGGTATTAATTCTTCTTTAAATATTTGGTAGAATTCCCCTGGGAAGCTGGCTGGCCCTGGGCTCTTGTTTGTTTGGAGATTTTTGATGACTGCTTCAATCTCCTTACTGGTTTTGGGTCTGTTCAGGTTTTCTGTTTCTTCCTGGTTCAGTTGTGGTAGTTTATGTGTCTCTAGGAATGCATCCATTTCTTCCAGGTTGTCAAACTTGCTGGCATATAGTTGTTCATAATATGTTCTTATAATTGTTTGTATTTCTTTTTGTTTGTATTTCTTTGGTGTTGGCTGTGATTGCTCCTGATTTTACGATTTTATTATTTGGGTCCTTTCTGTTTTCTTTTGGATAAGTCTGGCCAACAGTTTATCAGTCTTATTAATTCTTTCAAAGAACCAGCTCCTAGTTTCATTGATTTGTTCTACTGTTCTTTTGGTTTCTGTTTCATTGATTTCTGCCCTGGTCTTTACTTTTTCTCTTTTCCTGCTGGGCTTAGGTTCTTTCTCAGGCTCCTTTAGGTGTAGGGTTAGGTTGTGTACTTGAGACCTTTCTTGTTTCTTGAGAAAGGTTTTCATTGGTATGTACTTTCCTCTCAGGACTGCCTTTGGTCTGTCCCAAAGATTTTGAACAGTTGTGTTTTCATTTTCATCTGTTTCCATGAACTTTTAAAATTCTTCTTTAATTTCCTGGTTGACCCATTCATTCTTTAATAGGATGCTCTTTAGCATCCATGTATTTGAGTTCTTTCCAACTTTCCTCTTGTGATTGAGTTCTAGCTTCAGAGCATTGTGGTCTGAAAATATGCAGGGAATGATCCTAATCTTTTGGTACCGGTTGAAACCTGATTTGTGACCCAGGATGTGATCTGTTGTGGAGAATGTTCCATGTGCACTAGAGAAGAATGTGTATTTTGTTGCTTTGGGATGGAATATTCTGAATATATCTGTGATGTCCATCTGGTCCAGCATGTCATTTAAGGCCTTTATTTCCTTGTTGATCTTTCGCTTGGATGATCTGTCCATTTCAGTGAGGGGGAGGTGTTAAATTCCCCTACTATTATTGTATTATCATCCATTTGTTTCTTTGATTTTGTTATTAATTTGTTTATATAGTTGGCTGCTCCTGTGCTAGGGGCATAGATATTTAAAATTGTTAGATCTTTTTGTTGGACAGATCATTTGAGTATGATCTAGTGTCCTTCCTCATCTCTTATTATAGTCTTTGGCTTAAAATCTAATTGATCTGATATAAGGATTGCCACCCCAGCTTTCTTTTGATGTCCATTAGCATGGCAAATTGTTTTCCACACCCTCACTTTAAATCTGGGGTGTCTTTCGGTCTAAAATGAGTTTTTGTAGACAGAATATTGGTTTTTTAAATTTATTATTTATTTATTTATTTTTAAAGCTTCTATTTATTTGTCAGAAAGAGAGAAAAAGCACACAAGCAGGCAGAGAAGCAGGCAGAGGTGGAGAGAGAAGCAGGCTCCCTGCCGAGCAAGGAGCCTAATGCGGAACTCAATCCCAGGATGCTGGGATCATGACCTGAGCCAAAGGCAGTGTCTTAACCCACTGAGCCACCCAGGCATCCCTGATGTTTTTTTTTTTTTTTTTTTTTAATCCATTCTGATACCCTGTGTCTTTTGATTGGGGGCATTTAGCCCATGTACATTCAGGGTAACTATTGAAAGATATGAATTTAGTGCCATTGTATTGCATGTAAGATGACTTTTACTGTATATTGTCTCTGTTCCTTTCTGGCTCTCTCTTTGCCTAGAGGACCCCTTTCAATATTTCCTGTAGTATTGGTTTTGTGTTTACAAGTACTTTTAATTTTTATTTGTCCTGGAAGCTTTTTTTTTTTTTTTAAAGATTTTATTTATTTATTTGACAGAGAGAGATCACAAGCAGGCACAGAAGCAGGCAGAGAGAGAGAGGAGGAAGCAGGCTCCCCGCTGAGCAGAGAGCCCGATGCGGGGCTCGATCCCAGGACCCTGAGATCATGACCTGAGCCGAAGGCAGAGGCCTTAACCCACTGAGCCACTCAGGCTCCCCTGTCCTGGAAGCTTTTTAATCTCTCCTTTTATTTTCAATGACAGCCTAGCTGGAAATAGTATTCTTGGCTGCATATTTTTCTCCTTTAGTGCTCTGAGTATATTATGCTAGTCCTTTCTGGCCTGCCAGGTCTCTGTGGATAGATATGCCCTCAATCTAATATTTTTAACATTGTATGTTATAGACCTCTTGTCCCGACCTGTTTTCAGGATTTTCTCATTGTCACTGAGACTTGCAAGTTTTACTATTAGATGATGAGGTGTGGGACTATTTTTATTGATTTTGAGGGTGGTTCTCTGTATCTCCTAGATTTTGATGATTGTTCCCTTCACCAAATTAGGGAAATTCTCTGTTATAATTTGCTCCAATATAGCTTCTTTCCCCCACTTTTCTTCTTCTGGGATCCCAATTTTCTAATATTGTTTCCTCTTATGGTATCACTTATCTCTTGAATCCTCCCCCCGTGGCCCACTAGTTTGTCTCTCTTTTGCTCAACTTCTTTATTCTCCATCATTTGGTCTTCTAGATCACTAATTCTGTCTTCTGCCTCACTTATCCTAGCAGAAAGAGCCTCCATTTTTTATTGCCCTTCATTAATAGCTTTTTAATTTCAACTTCATTAGATTTTGGTTCTTTTATTTCTCCAGAACGGGATTTTATTTCTCCGGAAAGGGATTCTTTAATATCCTCCATGCTTTTTTCAAGCCCAGCTAGCACCTTGATAATCATCATTCTGAATTCTAGTTCTGACATCTTACTAATGTCTGTATTGGTAGTTCCCTACCTGTTGGTACTGCCTCTTGTTCTTTTCATCGAGGTTAGTTTTTCCTCCTTGTCATTTTATCCAGATAAGCATACATGAATGAGAGAACAAAATACTAAAAGGTAGCAATGACCCCAGAAAAATATACACTAACTAAATCAGAAGAGACCCAAAACTGGGGGGGAAAAGAAAGGAGGAAAAAAAAATTATATATACATATATATTATATATTTTTAATTTATTAAATATGTATTTAATTCATATATAAATGTTTATATTAAATATATAATATATAAATATATATTAAATTAAATATATATCATATGATATAATTATATATCATACACATAAAACATTTAATTATATAAATTAAATAAATATATACATATATTAAACCTATATAATATATATTTAAATAAATATATATTAAATATATATCTAAAAATTATATATATTTATATTATATATGTATGTTAGACTGGTTAATAGAATAGAGCCACACACTTGATTTTGGGTGTATTTTGGCCTGTTAGAAGAGACTGCTTCCCAAAATTTTAAAGAAAGAAAAACTTTATATATAGACAAAAATAAGGGTAAACATGCGAAGGAATGGAATATGACTGTAAAGATGAAAATTTAAAAAGATGCTAAAAAAGGAACTGATAAGTTGGCTCAAAAAAAAAAAAAAAGAGGAAAGAATGTGATCAGGCTGGAGACTAGAACAAAAGCGTGTGCTAGATTTAGGGTATATTTTGATCTATTAGAAGAAACTATATCCCAAAGTTTTAAAGAAAGAAAAACCTCTATGTATACAAAAATAAGGTTAAATACAATGAAGGGATAGAATATGACTACGACAATGAAAATTCAAAAAGATTTTTTAAAAAGGTATAGATAAGACAAAATAGTTTAGAAAAGTTAAAACAGGAAAGAGGAAAATTTAAAAAAATAGAATAAGAAAAAATAAAATTAAAAAAATTGAACTTTGCAAGACTAAGGGATCAGGTGGAAAAAGCCATGAATTCTCCGTGTTGCTTCCCCTCTCTGGGTCCGCAGCTCTCGCCGATCGTGAGCTGGTCCTGGTCCGCGCTCTTGCCGGTCTTCTGGGGGAGGGGCTGCTGCAGGGGCTCCCAGCGGGCCGAACTGCGGGTCCTTGCCAGGCGCCCGGCTAGGGGCCCGCTGGGGTTCGCGCTCGCAGCTTTTGTTCCCCGAGCGCTTTCCGTACCGCATTGGAGGCCAGGAACGAAGATGGCGGCTGCCCGTCCGCCGGGGCCTCCGCGCGCCCTCGGAGATGAGCCGTCCGTCCCTCCCGGCTCCCTGTCTCTGGCACGGCCCGCCTAGCGCCTCCGAAAGCCGCGGATTCCGGCCGCGCTCCCGCGCTGCTTCTCCCAGGGCGGGACGGCGAGTCTCCCGGATCCACTGCGTGTGCGGTCCCCGCGCGGGGGCCGTGGCTCTCGGCGCCTCGGATCGGAGTTTAAGGTGGCGCCCGCGGAGAGGCCCCTCCTCGGCCCGGTTCTGCCGCGGCGTCCCCGCGCCGCCGCCTGCGCGCTCCGCAGCCCTCAGACACGCCGGTCCTCCGACCCCGCGGGACCCGAGCGCACGCCGTCCCCGCGAGGGCCCCGCCCGCCCCGCCTCTGCAGCGACGTCCCTCCGTGGGGCGACTCGTAGAAGCCCGGGTGCTGCGGGGCGGCCCCGCCGCCCCTGCCCGTCCGTCTCCCGCGGCGGCGCACCCGCGCCTGCGCCGTCTGGTCTTCCGGAAAGGGTCGCCTTTCGTTCCTGGAAGGGCCGCTCCTCTCCCGTCTGCGGTGGGTCTGTCGGTGCGGAAGCTTCGGGACCATCTCGCTGAACTCCGGGGACCCCGCGGTGTTGGGGTCTCCTGCTCCCCGCCATCCCCCGGTCCTCCCTAATGAGCCGGCGTGGACGCCACAGGAAGCCGGAGACTGTGGCCTCTTCGTGCTCCTGGCGGTGGCCCCGGGGGAGGGAACCAGGGCACGCCCCGCCCCGACGCCCTGAGCCCTTAGTGACGCCGTCCCTGGTGTCGGCGCAGCGCTTGTCTTCTGTCGCCGCGTCTGTGTACACTCGAGTTCGCGGCCGGCTCCTGTTGCGGGAGGCTGGCCACCTGGACGTGGCACGGGCTGCGGGGTCCTGCCACCCAGCACGGCCCCCGCGGGGTCGCTGCTCCAGGACGTGGGGCCGGAGGCCGCCAGCGGGCAGACACCCTGTTTGGGGAGAAACAGGCCATCCTCCGACTCTGTCCTGACCTTCCCAGTGTTGCCGGTAACCCAGAGAAGGCCCGGCTCAGGGCCCCGAGCTGTCGGCCCCTTGAGCTGTTGGGGCCGCAGATTCCCAGGTGCTCACGGAGGCAAGCGTGGCTGACTGCCCTGGAGGGACTGTCCGGTCACAAGGCCCCACAGACCCTGAAGGAAGGGCCCTGCTTGCCCCAGGGAGGAGAGGGCAGAGGGGCGAGCTGGCCACGGGGGACAATAGGTCAGGTAAGGGAAGCTGCTGGGTGGGGGCCCCCATGCGTCCCTCCCATGAAGTGGGGGGAGGAGGTGCCACCGCATCCCCGGGTGGACGCCTGCTCTCCCGCGGCTCGAACGAGGCCCCTCGGCTCCGGAAACCTCACACCCGTTCCGGGTCCCTCTGTGGAACCGTCGCTGTCGGGACCAGCAGAGCCCGAGGCTGAGCCGGGACAGGGAGGAGGACAAATTCGAAATCATTTCCAGCACAGGCGACGGGACGGGTGCGGAGAGCACAGTCACGAGGCCGAAGGAAAGGGGAGGGAGGCCCCCTCAGGGCCAGTCTGGTCTTCAGGGGAGGCAGCGGTGGGCACCTCGCCTTGTCCTCGCTCTGGAAAGACCCGCGCTGGGGCTGGTTGCTGTCCCTCCCAGGCTTGGCCCTGCCCGGTTTCCCTCGAGTCTTTCTGTGGCCCACGGAGGCTGTGGCAGAGCCGACTGCTCCCGAACTCGCGGGGTCCCCCGCTGGCTTTCTCACACCGGTCCCTGTGCTTGTGCAAAGTCCCCACAGTTTTTCCAGTGGTCAGAGTGGAGGCCGACATATTCTAGGACCCGTCCCGAGGGCGCTCGGGACACGCTCTGTCTCTTGCCGGGGCCGTGGTGTATTTCCTCATCTCTCTGGAGGTCTCCGCGGTCCACTTTCCCGTCTCCCGTTTCGTCTGGAATGGCTCGTCCCTCCACTCACTGTGGGAGCGTCGGGTCCTTCTCTCAGACCCCAGGACACTGGGCCAGGCCTCCGGCAGGTGGGTCCGCTCCCAGCCCGCGAGCATGGTGGCCAGCGCCGACCGTGGAATAGTGCCCTGTGGTGGGGTGGCAGGGTCTGGGCGGGAGAAGCCACAGCTCCGGCGGGATCCTGTGTCCCATGACCCCGTCTCCCTGGGTGCTTGTCAGGGGAGGTGAGGTGGTCTGTCCTGCACCTGCCCGTGCCCCTCCTCACGGTTGGGGTATCCCTGTGGTCATGCCCCAGGCCAGGGCTTCTCCAGGGAGGAGTGCAGGGATGCAGGGACCACGCCGGTGTCCACGGAGTGCACAGGCCAGCGTCAGTTAAAAATAAAAATAATTAAGATGTGTTTTTTCTTGAAGAATGAGCCAAGGAGATACACACTTCACAGGTCACAGACGACCCTCACGTTTTCTGGGGAGTTCCTGCTTTGACGAAATGAGGCTCCCTGGAGCCCCAGTCTTCGCAAGCCCTTGGCTTTGCTCCTCCTTCTGGCGGACCCTCCCTGGCCTTCCCTCACCATGAGAGCCGAGCTCAGCCGCTGGCGTCGGCGCTTTGTGGCGCTCGGAGCCCCTCGGGCGCGTTCAGGACAGGCACCGCCACGCTCCTGCCCCGCCCACGTGCCCCATGGGGCCGGTGATGTCACTTGGTCGCGTGTAACCAAGCCCCCAAGAAGAGTGAGCCGCAGCCCCGATCCCGTTGAGTTTGACGGCGTTGCCTTCGCGCGTCGAGGCCGTCCGGACTCTGTCAGTTGGTCTCGGGCACAAAAAGGCACAGGAAGCTCATGGGAGCGGTCAGGAGCCGCAGTTTCCATCCTGGCCCTCCCGCCCAGGTTCCTTCCTCCTTCCCGTCCCAGCCCTCCGGTTCCCTCCGACTCGCTTCCCCTGGCAAACCTCCCACAGAGCACGGCTCAGCCTTCTGTAAGCTGCCCCAGTGAGCAGGGCCCTGGGCTCACGGGGCACAGTCTGGTCCCTGCGGCATCCTCCCCTGGGCAGGCTTGACCTCATCCTGCCATCTGTTGGGTGCAGGGCAGGGGCTGTGCATGGAGGGGCAAGTGTCTGTGCAGGGACGTCCTTCCTTCCTTCCTGTGTCTCACAGCCGGGTCGCCGTGGGGGCCCCTGGAGGCTGCTGGGGAAACCGGAAGGTCGTCCGCGTGGACTCGGAGCTCAGAACAGGCGGACACAGAGGTCACACGGAGGTCAGGTGCAGCAGCGACAGTAGGCCCCTTTCTTCCCGAACCCTTTACCTCCGAGCTTTTCACTTTTTGAATGTACCCCACGTAGAGCCAGAAGCACAGCGAACGCCGTCACCAGGTCCGGACTTGGAGATGCTGTTTGGGCTTGGGCCGTGCCCCACGTGGTTTCTGAGGGGCGGATTTTAAAATCGATCCCGGCATATACCGCCACCCACTTCTTTCATCTCCCTGACAAGTGAGTTCTTTGTAAGGAGCCCCCAATGTCACTTGGTCGCCGGAAACACAAGCATAACGCTGTAGGAACATGCCCACACGGAGCCCGTCGGCCACACGGCCCTCAGTCCCTCCCCGTCAACAGTGTCCTGGTGAAGAAACTCGGCTATTCTTCCTGAAGAAGTCTCCCCTTTCTGGACGTGGCTGATAGGATCCCGTTTTCTCTCTTCTCCGCTTCCTATAACTGGGTAGTTGGGGCGACACTCATCTGGTGTGATCCGGGCTCTGTCTCCGGCAGGAAGCCCTCGGGGGTGCCCTCTGCTCCCTCGTGCCAGGACGGGATGTCATGTGGACAATCGGCGGGAGGTGGTTTCTGAATGAGGCACAAGTCGGACGCTGCTGCTCGCACGCATGGGAGGTGCGTGTGTTTGCACACGGGCACAGCGCCCAAGGCCCTCCATCCACAGCAACACGCTAAAGCCGTCTCCCCGACTCCGTTTCCACCTCCACCAGAGCTGCCCTCTCCATCTGTCCCCCTCGCCCCGGCCGGCCGGCTTTTCCCCCTGCAGCAGACAGGCTGGACCGCTCTCCCCGCCGTGGCTGAGGATTCTAGAGACAAAGGCATTTTCTCACTTGTACTTCCTTCAGCTGGCATAGAGTGGACATCAAGGGTCACCTTTGTTCAGGCGCCTGGCGGGCTGTGGACCCCATCGGACAAGCAGCCTGTGTTCCTGTGTCCCCCTGAACCACCGCCTGGCCCTCTGTCTGGCTCCAGCCCTGTCGCTGCTGCCACCAGGGCCACGGGGAGCCCTAGCAGACAATCCAACAGGGTGTTGGGGACAGTGGTGTGGGGTCCACGCTCTCTCTCCTGAAGCTCTCCTCTCTTGGCTTCCGAGACACCTCTCTGTGACCAGACGCTGTTCCTCACGGGTCCTCATGCTGCCGTTTCCCCAGATTCCGTTCTCGGCCACCTTCCCTCCTGCCCGCACATCCTTCCCAACCATTCCTGGAGTTCTGACTGAGATCTATACTCCAGTGGTTCCCAAGTGCGCGTTCCTGCCCCAGGTCTCTCTCTCGAGGTCTGAGGTCTTCAAGAGTGCTGGATGTTGTGCTTTGATAGCACCAGGCATCTTGAACTTAAAATCCCGTTTCTGAACTCACCACCTTCCCCCTCGAGCCTGGCCCTTTGCTGGGTCCCACCTACAGTGAGCACACGTTGGTATTTCGGTCACGGCTGGCCTCGTGGTCCTTGCAAATGTGCCCCACAGGTGTGGCTGGGAGCCGAGAGCCTGGCTATGGTCTGTCCTCCAGGACGTGTGCCCGTGGAGACCGCGTCTAGGCTGGCCTGGCAGAGGGCAGCCACGCTGTGACAGGTCCCGAGGACTGGCCGGGGCGTGGTGCCAAGGAGGAAATGCGCGGAGAGAACAGCATGCCGCAGGCCTAAATCCCCTCCCATTTGCAAAAGACAAGATGCCGTGGCCCAAGACGGGGGACCTGTGTGGAAGTCTCACTCCCCGCTGGTTTTGGAACTTGAGTTTGCTGCGTGTGGACTCTAAGTCCGTGAAGCCTCAGGGCTCCGCATGTCCCTCCGGGAATCTGGCCCACAATGCTGCTGGATTTCGTTGGACCCATACTGTCCGCTCTTTGTGGTGCAGAACCAGGATCTTGTGAAGGTAGAGGATCGTCCCATGGATGAAACGCAGAGACTGAAAACTGTCCCGTGAACTGACCGGTTCCTGAGTCTGCGGTCATCTGTCTGCAAACCCTCACAACAGGAGCACTTGTAGTTGGAGACACGGCGCTTCTGGTTAGCGTCTCAGGTTCAATGTGGCCCATCAAAGTCCTTACTGATTTTTTTAATCTTCGTTTTTCTCACTGTTCGGTGCAACAGTCAGTTACGGGTCTGATGCTTTATAAACGCCACATGTGAGTGGGTTAACAGCAGACATGAGACGGCTGAGGTCATCTCAGGGGTCGGAGGGGCTGGATCCTTCCAGAAGCTCTGGGGGGGAATCTGCGTCCTTGCTTTTCTGACGTCTGGAGGCACCTGTGCTCTCTGCTTGTGGCCCCTCACCCACTCTCCAAGGGCAACCCCACCTCTGCTTTCAGGGGGACCTGGCCCTCTCTGATAGGACCCTCCTGCCTGGTTCCTATGGGTCGGACAGAGAACCCATCACCTCCCGACTGCAGGACCCTTTACTTAACGCCCTCTGCCACATGCGCTAACACGATCATAGGTTCTGGGGATGTAGACTCGGACAGACCCGGGGGAGGGGCTACCACTCAGCCCACCATAGTTATCAAATGCAGTAAAGACCAGCTCTATGACTTCACACCTCTTCAGTAATACCTCGGCCTTAACAGGCTGGGCTCCACCTGCTCTGGCTTCCTCATACTTCCCTTGCTGCAGACTCTGCTTTCCCTTGATCACCCACCCGGTTTCTGGCTTCTCCTGCTTGTGTGCCCGGGTCCCGCACGGAGCTGGTCTGCACACAGTTGTTGCAGAAGGACTTTGGGGTCTTGGTCTAAATGCTCAGCACCCCCACGGCCAAGGAGGCTGCTCTTGGTGCCCAGGAGCTCCCCCGCAGCTTGCATGGCCCAGCACTGCCCACTGCCTCTGCTGGGCACGCCTGGCTGGCCCTCTGTCCGCTGCGCGTGCGGGTGGGGACATCTCTCTTGTCCCTCCTGCGCTGTCCACAGAGCTCCCAGCTCTTCGTCCTGCCCTGGCTTCTTCAGCCTCACGTGGCCACAGGTCCCCTTTCCTTCTGGGATTCCTTGAAAGTCACTTTAATTTCCCGGCAGACACCGGCATCGAGGAGCGGAGGTGCGGGAGCAAATCTGTGCACCTGCGTCTCCCAGTGCGGCCACACAGGAATGAGGCCGCGTCTCGGTGACTCCTGCTGTCCGCTGCGGCCCTGCCCGGGGCCACCGCCCCCACCGAGCCCCCCAAGGAGACCTCGCTTTGGTGTTCAGCTATTCCTTAGGTTTGTGGCCCCAGCCCTGGCTCCCCTGAGACTTCCCGCTGGTGCTGATGCTCTCACGAGTCACAGGACGAACTCTTGACCGTCTCTTCCAACACCGGAGGCTCGTCAGGTAGGGGCACCCCACAGGAGGGCTGCAGGCTTTACAGAAATGACTCCTGCAGCACGTGCACAGTCATGTGTGCGTCCTGTGGATGTGTGCACGTGTTTGTGTGAGTCTGTGAGTGTACACATGGCCTGGGCACGTGCGGGTCTGCACGTGTATGAACGTATGTGTGCATGTGCACTCACACACCTGGGGCACATGTGCATGTGTGCAAGCCTGTGTGTGCTCTTGTGCTTGTGCATACACGGGTCTGCACGTGTATATGCCTGTGCATATGTGCACACTTGTCTGTGTGTGTATACACACATGCACATGGGTCTGCACGTGCACACACACGTTTCTTTGTGTGGATACACACATGTGCACACGGGTCTGGAGTGCACATGCATGTACACACATGTGCATTTGTGCGCACACATATATGTGCACATGTGCGCACACGAGTCTGCCTGTGCACGCGCACACATGCATGCTCTGGAGTGCTCGTCTCTGGGCAGGTGTGGGGCCCTTGTTGAATGCCCCAGACCTCTTGGCACCATGCCGTCATCCGACCCGGTGGGCAGGGTCCCTCCTGCTTCCAGGTCCCTTCACGCCGTTTTGAATCCTGTTCTCGACATCCTCCCGGATCGTGTGTCTGAATGCTAACTATGGACTAGCAGGCAGCTTTCCCAAGGGAGCCCCTCTGTTCCCTTGGAAATCAGGTCTGTACACAGAACAGTCAGAGGCATGTGGGGAGCAGGTCGCCGCCAGAGCCCCACATGAACGGAGGACGCATTTCTGGCAGCACCGTTTGTCGGTGCGCTCCGTGATGGCGACGGCGCCGGGCACGTGTTCCGGCGGTCCTGATGACTGGACCAGGCCTGCCTCACACCTGCTCCAACAAGCTAAAAGCAAATGAGCAAATGGACAGAATGGAAACCACAGAATTCAACGATACTGCTTTTGGAACAGACACGTCCTTTCTCTACCTTTACCATGGCAACAGGAGGTGATGTTGAAAAATCTATTAAGTTAGGGCCTGGCATGGCCTGGACACCGGCCACACTGTGTGGAGGCCAAGCCAGTGCTGGCGCGCTGTCCGGTCTCACGCACAGAGCTGCTTCTCTCTGTGGTCAGGGCACCGTCCTCAGAGAGCTGTCCCTGGCAGGAAAACAGCATGACCGAAATCCTAGCAACGCTGGAGTCACCGTCTCTGGGAGCAGGTGCTGTTCGGTTAGGTGGTGGTAGGTCAGTGCGCCCGGCTGTCCAGAAGTGCATGTGCAGCGGTGCTCTCTGGCTGTCAGTGTGGGGCAGGCCCTGCGTGGCCAGCGTGGCACCTGATATACCTGGTCTGAGTGTCCTCCAGGCAGGAACGGCGTCAGCTCTGCCTTCGTTGTGTCTCCATGTGGCCTCTCCTAGGGTCTTGGGTCATGGGCCTTTTGGAAGCCTGACCCCTGGAGAGCCACCTTACCTGCCATGTTGATCAGAACAGCAACGGGACGCACGGTGCGGGAACTACTGCGAGGGACAGGCGCACGCGACCGTGGGGCTGGCCTGCCCAAGCCCCGCAGGGTCTCGGGGTGACACCTGTGTGGCAGAAGGAGACCTGTTTTCACGCCTAAGACCTTCAGCGACTGGAAGAGACCCCACAGCAGCAAGTGCCGTCGGCTGTACTCGAAGTCGACTGAGTGCGTCGATCACGTCTGTAAACCCTGTCCCAGCAACACCCAGACCAGCGCTGACCTAACGGGCACCCCGGCTGGCCGAGCGGACCACAAAGTAACCGTGACACCCTCTCCTGGAGGCTTTCTTAGCGGTTGATGGGGTGCAGCAGGGGATGGGGTCGGACGAGTGCGCCGTGTCCACCTTCCCTCAGGAGGACAGACCGCACAGCAAGCTGCCCACATGTGACAGATTCTCCGTGTCCACTTGGCTGGGCCACGGCACCAAGACACATGACTACACATTATTGTGGATGTCGTATTGCGGGTGTGTGAGGATGAGACTCACATTTAAATCACCAGGCCGAGTCCCACGTTACCCTCCACGTGTGGGTGGGCCTCACCCAATCCGTTGAAGATGCCCAGCGCGCAGCCTGAGGCCGGGTGTGGAGGGGATTCTCCCGATGGGCTCCCTGGAGTGGCTGGCGGCCCACCCTGCAGATTTCAGGGGAGCCAGCCCCTTAACCTCCCCTCCTCCCTCCCTCCTTCCACGCACACACTCTCCATTGCACTCTTTCTGGAGAACCCTGGAAGTGGGGTTTGCATTCATCCCAGGCTCCGCCCCAGCGCGGTGCAGCTACCCTGCTTCTCCGCAGCCCTGCAGCACTGGGGGGCAGGAGTGCGGGTGCTGTCATTGTACGGGGGAGACAGCTGAGCCGGGGGTGGGGTGCCCTGTGTGGAGATAGCAGCTACCTTGGGCGACAGGTCTGGGTACGGAGCTCCTGCCCTCCATGCTCTAGGCCTAGTACTTGGTGTGTGAACCATGGGTCTCTCTCTGTGCAGGGCTGGACACGGGGCCTGTGAGAGCCGAGGGCTGCCGCTCGCTCGTTCGCTGCACAGAAGAGGCCGCTGTC
Organism: Lontra canadensis; assembly: GCF_010015895.1. Taxonomy (NCBI): domain Eukaryota; kingdom Metazoa; phylum Chordata; class Mammalia; order Carnivora; family Mustelidae; genus Lontra; species Lontra canadensis. The sequence continues at coordinate 7,453,718 of NW_022631091.1, forward strand.
CCTCACTGCCTCACGCACTGCCCCGGGCATGCGGCCTGGGCCGGACCCCATGTCCGACCGGCGGCTTGTGTGCGGCCTGTGCGCGGCGGTCGGGCCCGAGGATGGAGACCCGGTGGTGGTGGTGAGGCCTCAGGCGTGAGTTTCGGGAGATGCGCGGACCCTGCCCAGCGGTGGCCGGTCCCCCCGCAGGGGACTCTCGAGGTCCCGCACTTGGTAACTCATCTATTCCTTTTTCCTTTTTCCTTAGAGAACAAGAGGGAGGTGACGAGACTGTGGGACGAAGCCAGGCATGGCTGAGACGTACTTGCTGGGACTTTCCACGTGGCCCTTGCCCGTCGAACAGTGCCGGGAGAGGACCCGCCAGATTCTGCCTGCGAGGCCTCCCCCTTGGACACGGCCTCCCCCCGTGTGTCATGTGTCCCACACCCTCGGTAGTGGCCGAGTGAAGGGTGACCGCCTCCTGCTGTGCGCAGAGCGACGATCCGTGGGGAGAAAGGGCTTCCTAACGACGTGTGTCACGCTGAGTTCTGACGAGAGACCCTGAGCCCGCCCGGATCAGCCCAACCTTCCGTTCTAGAGAAGTCACTGACTGTTAGTTGGCTCAGGCAAGAATTTGGTGTCCTCTGGGTTATTGGGACATGAGGATGAGGAAACCCAGAGAACTGAAGTGAGGACTGGTTCTCTGCGGTCAAAACGCATTCTTTGCTGCCCCGGCTCTGGTTTCTCAGGGAGGCTGAGGACACGAGCCTGTCACCAGCAGCGGCTGAGCCAGCCTCTTCTCACAGCTCAGTGCTTCCTCTTTCTCCGGGGGACTCTGGACGTTCCCAGGGCGCCAGCCAGACCTCTCCATTCCTCCAGCTGTCCAACGACAGGGTGCCCAAAACGCATGACAACATACCTCACCATAGCACACAACGCCTCCCCAGACCTCAAACGACATACCACACCTCACCACACAGCACAGCGCTCAGTACCAGAGCACCTCGCCACACAACGCATGGCCCCCACCCTGTGCTCCTCCAACCGCAGCCCAGCAGTGCACTACCTGTGAGGACGTGCTGGGACCACCAGGGCTCCCAGGAGGGGGGTGGCCCCCCGCCAGCTGGAGGAAGAAACAATGTTTGTTTGCACAGTCGGCATCCGCTGCCTCATACAGCCTCTTCGGACTGGCGAGCGCTGTAATGTACACAGAAAGTCCTGTTCCTGGCGCGGTCCTAAATATTTACACGGCGCGCAAACAAGGCCGAGGAATGCCCTCCAGCCATATAGTGACTTAAATAAACACGGGGCCATTAGACAGTGTTTGTCTTGGTCACGCATGACAAGTTACTGATTACAGGAGAGTGACATCTGAAGGCCAAGACTGCCAGACCCAGAGCTCGACACGGCGGGCTGCGGCAAGGGGGATGCTCTCGGCACCGTTAGTCTCGGGGCACAGACGGCGGACAATGGGGACCCGGCCTCCCCACGCAGCTGGACGGGGAGCAGCTCGCGCCTGTGGCAGCTGCGTCCTGTTCTGCGGTGGGACTCGCCTTGTGCCCTGGGGCCACGGAGGGTCCCTGAAGCACCACCTCCCACGTGTCCCCCATCAGCGACTTCCTGGGCTCCCCACAGAGAGAACCGGGAGACAACGCTTCCTCCTCTGGGCTCGGCATTCTAGGCCCCGCCGCCCCCAGGCCACTTCCCTGTCGGTTTCCGCTATCTTTAGCGACAGAAGGAAAGCAAACACAGTTTCGCTTCTTCCCACAAAAAAGTGTAGATATTTCCGAGTGCGTGTTGCATTTGAAGATTGTTTGTCTCCGGGAGCGAGGAGGAGCCGATGAGCCCAGAGAAGCAGCAGCGTCTCCCGCACTCAGCCCCGAGGAGCGGCTTCCAGAAGCCTCACGCACGCCGGCTCAGGGCACCCGGCCACAGGCTTCGCTGGCTGTCGTGTTGGGCAGGACGTCCACACGGGGCGGCAGACAGCAGGCTCCGGAGAATGGCGAGCTGGCGACAGCCTGTGAAGGACGGGGGCAGGAGGAGGTGTGCTGTGCAGAGGGAAGCGCCCGCGTCGGAAGGTCGGGGACAGCCGGCCTCTCCGGTCCTGCTCCTGAGCATGAGGACGCGCGCCTGCCACCGGGAGACGGCAGCGTGGCCGGGGGGACGTGCGCGACCACACCCAGGTGCCCCAGGAGGGCTCCGGACCTGCCCTGTGCTTTCCAGGCGGCCTCAAGGCTGCTGCTCACGAGCATGTCCACGCCCCCACCTGTCACCGTCTGACCGCGGGGGCTGCGCCTGGTCCCCGGCCCCACCGTGCGCAGAGCGCGGCCCGGCCCGGCTGAGATGGGGTCACTCGCAGCTCGGAAGCGCCGGGGCTGTAAAGCGGGGCTCGCTCTCCCTCCCGCACGGCCACCGGCTCTTCTGGCTCATCGTCACCCCCACCCGCCCTCCCGGCCCGGCTGCTTCTCCTGCGGGGCAGGAACCGACACGGGACGCAGGTGTCCGGCGCCCAGAGCCGGGTCCCCCTGACCGCGAGGATGTCCCTTCCCATTTATTCATAGCTGCCCCATCCGTGCGGGTGGGGCTTGCCCGCGAACTTTCCCCGTGCCGTCGTGTCAAAGCATTCAAGTCCTCGTTCGTGGACGTGTGGGGTCCGGCTGCACGTGTGGAGTCTGGGCCCGGCTACCCACTCACGGGGACTCGCAGCAGCCGTGCTGGGACTGTGGCCGGTTCGTGAGGGCGCGGGTGTGCAGGGCTTGGGTGGTGCTGGACTCGACCCGCAGTGACACAGGCGGCCACGCCTACTCCACGCAGAGACGTCTCATCACACGTTTGGGACCCGTGGACCCCCATCCACGGGGCAGTCTCCTCCTCCGCACGACAGAATCCCATGTTCCCATCGGCTTTCCCTGCCCCTCTCTAGACCTTGGCCTCTGGCTTCCCTGTGTCCTGCGGAAGCCCACGGTGTGTTGGAAGCTCTGAGACACAGGACTGCACCCCGCAGGCCCCCACACGGGGTGAGGGGGATGCGCAGCTTGTTCACGGCCGGGCTGCCCTGCACCACGCTGGCCTTGGGCTTCTCAAGGCAGGGGAGACGCCCTCTCCGAGCCACCTTCCCAGCTGTCCGTGCCTTCCCAGGGGTGGGACTGTGTGCCCCCCGGCGCTGGGTCCTCTGGGTCACTCCAAGCTGGCGTTACGTCTTCACTTCGGCGGACAGCTCTCGGTGGGAAACCTGCTCTCCTGCACGGTGGTTCAAAGCGAGAGAGCCAGGATGTGCCATCACTGCTTATAAAACACGCTTTTCCTTTGGGGAGTGTGAGTACGTGTTTGCCGGTGCCGTGTAGGGAGTGGGCACTCTCGTTTCCGGGGCGTGAACGGCACACACCGTTCGCACCAAAACACCTGGAGCGCCCGCATGGATGGGTCTGGAAAGTAGAGCATCCGAGATTGGCGTGGAGAACTTCATCTCTGGAGTGGACGCTGGTTGGGGTGGTGTCTGGGTCCAGCTTGCAACAAACCCAGCAGAGGCGACAGCTTCTGTGGGGCGGGTATTGGCGGACCGCAGCACGTGGCTGGGGCAGATTTCGGCAGGCACCTGTCGTCTCTGGCTGAGGAGGGGCAGACAGTGAGGTAGAGACTGCCCTCGTCCAGCACCACGCCCCGCCATCTACGCTGTGAGTCTGAGGCCGCCCCAGCCCCTCGTCGCCTCTGCTCATCGGCCCCGCTCAGAATCCACGCCTGCCGTCCGCCCGCGAGTGGCCTGAGGACGTCCTGCCCCCGCCGCACGCCGCACAAGAGGTGCCACAGAGAGCCAAGGAGCCGCATGTTCGCGTTGGCATCTTTGTGTATGTGCCCGTGGAAAGATGAAAGACGAAGCTCGTGTTTAGGAAAAAAGAAGCATTTCTTCTCGGAACTGGGGAAAAAACACCCAAATGCCATTGCCCAGAGGCACAGATACCCATTACGTGTTTTCAGCTTGTCCCCAGGTGTGCATCCTGAATTTAAGCTTGGGCTCTGGTTTGAAGCCCACAGCAGTCTCGCGCTGGGGCGTGACTTTGGGGACCATGCATTTCGGGTCCTCGGTCCCAGGCTGGGATGTGAAATTGGGGATCCTGTCTTTCGGGTGCTCGGGTCCGGGCCCGGGCTTGTGCTGTGACCTCAGGGACCACTTGTTTTGGGTCCTCGGTCCTGGGCCAGGCTGGTCTGTAGCTGCTGTGCAGTGGGTGGGGGCGACGGGGCTTTGCACGCAGCTCTCTGCCCCGGCTGACGAGCTTAGGGACCACAGCCTGGACGCTTCACTCTGGGTTTTCCCCTGCTGAAGGGGGTCATTCCACCGCACAGTAGCTGGAGGATTCCATACGGAAACGTGCACGGAATGGAACCCCGACACAGGGTCAAGGGCCTGATGGAGGAGGGGAAGGAAGACCCGAGGGTCTCCTTGGTGATGGGGAGGCCGAGCACACAGACCTCACGCAGAAGTTCTCCCCTTTCTCTGCGCCCTGGTTAAAGGCCCGGTTTACAGCTGGGGGTGCCCCCGCCTGATGCTCTCAGGACGAACCTGCAATTCTTTACGACCTACACACGCCTCTCGGGTTCCCGTGCAGAAATGTATGTGGAAAGCCGTTCTTGATTACTTTAATACCTGCTCATTGTGTGCCTAGTGCGTGCTAAGGCCTGGGTATGAAGACAAGTAAGAACCGGGCTGCGAAGAAATGTCCAATGCCCGCGGGAGGGCTGGTCAGATGCCGTGGCCGAGGGGCCCCATGCGGGTCTCCCTGCCCCCGGCATCTCTCCTGAGGGAACCGTCCTCTTGTGGGGCCCCTCAGGGTGACCGCGCGACCAGGAGCGTGGGACTGTGAGCAGCGTGACCGGGCGTGATAGTGCGTGGAGCCAGAGGCTGCCCCCTTTCAGCAGCTCCAACGGGCTGAAATATGACCATTTCTGGAAGCTTTATGTTCCCAGATGCTTTTTATGGGCTAATAAAGTGACTCCTCCGTTCAAAAAAGGATGTGTTTAGGAAGTTAAACTTCGCTTTTTTGAAATGAGTGATCTATTTTACAGAGCTGCAAAGGATGTCCAGCCCTCCCGCAGTAAATCCTTCCCCAGCCGTAATGGGTAATGTAAGCAATGCGGCTGCCATTTAGACAGGGCTGGGGCCGGGGGACACAGGCAGCACCGTTTGAAACGCCTCCGTCATTAGTTCTAAACAGAAGCAGATGTCTCAGCGGCGGAGCTGCGCAGAAGTCGTTCTTCAAACAGTAGATTAAAACATCTGTCAGCAGGGCCTAGAGGGGCCCGGCCCGCGGCAGCCGCCACAGTTGGGCCTGCCAGTCACAGCGTCCGGGGGGAGCTGGGTGCACAGGGGGGGCCGGGAGGAAGCTACGACGCCCTGTCCCCTTTCAGCCACTTTCGATCTCACTGTCGGGGGTTACAGTGTTCTGCCGGCCGGCCCCTACCCCACAGCGTGGTCCCTGTCCTGAGCCCGGCCCCTGTCCACTCCCCCAACCTCTGTCCTGAGCCTGGCTTCTGTCCATCCCCAGCCCCTGTCACCCCCAGGTCTCTGTCCACCCCTAAATCCTGTCCCACAGCCCCACCCCTGTCCACTCCCCGCAACCCCCATCCACCCTATCAGCCCCTATCTACCCACCCCTGACCCTGTCCCCTGCCCCGGCTCTTGTCCCACTGGTCTCCGTGACCCTGCTGGCCTCCCTTGGGTCCTCTCTGAACATGTTCTTTCCCTGTCCTCAGGGCCCCTGTTGCTGAGGTCCTGGACAGGCTGCGCTCCTGGCGGGTCTCTCTGTCCCTGGCGTTGTGTGGGGACCCTGGGGGCTGAGTCCTGAAGGCATCAGTGTGGCATGGTGACCTTCCGGAAGTGTCACCCAGGGGCCTGGTTCCATCACGTTGTGGTCTAGTGTCTTAAAACCACCAAAAGAGATGGCGGGTCCCCACCTGTGGCCTGGCATGAAGGCCAGGATTCCGGGAGTCGGGGCAGAGGTCAGGAAAGAAGTGTGTGTGGGCTGCTTGGAGCCGAAGACGCCCTCCTTTCCCTGCCTCCTGCCCCTCCCCGGATGTGGCCCCACACCGGCCAGTGTGTCCTGCCACGGCCGGAGTTCGGGGCGTGGGGGCCCTCCGGCCTGCCAGCAGGTCCGTAGTGGCCCAGCGGGAAGGCGTGGGCAGGATGAAGCCCCTGGGCTGGTGGTCTCTGTACCCCTCCTGGGTCAGCACTGGCAGCCCAAGGTCGTGCTGCCCTGCCAGGTTCATGGGAAGCGGCTTCACAATGTCCCAGGGCTGAACCTTCTGGCTTTATTTCTGCTGTATCGTGAGAATATGTTTGGGTAGGAAAAGATACAGGCTTCCTTTCCACTGGACCATTTCTTCTTTGCTCTTTAAATAATCAGCTGCTGTGCCACTTCAGGCAGCTGGACTTGGAGGCCTCAGGTGGATGGGCAGCGGGAGGACGCAGGAGATCACCCCGGGAGCAGGCCACACCCCGTCCCATGCAGACATTTGAGGAGCTGGGCTGTCACTTGAAGGGTTGCCTCCCACCTTACCCCGTCTCCTCCAAACCTTCTGTACTTAAGACTGAAAATCGTGCCCTGACACACAAAGAGGACAAAATGCTCATGAGACACAGGACCAGAGACTCAGTGCTGGGGAGAGAACGTGCTTGGGACCACCAGCCCACCCAGCCCTGCCATTATTCCTTCCCCATGTCCTCTGCTGCTCCCCTCCCTGAGTGCAGCTGGAAATGAAACCTAGAGAAGCAGTGGGGTAGGTCAACAACAGCCTCTAGCCCTGGGGAATATGTTAGGTCATATTAGCAAATGTATAGGGTCCCAAAGAAAGGAGGTGAGAGAACCATTTTTTTCTACACTCAGGCAACTTCTGGAGCATTGTGCTCAGCTGTGGTCAATACAGAAGAAGGACACAGTCAGTTTCCTGGAGACCAGACCTAGTCATTCTCATACATCAAAGTGTCTCCTACACCTGGTGTAGTGTCGGCAAAGGGATACTCACTCATTCACTCAGTCCCTCACTCTTTTATTGATGAAATATATCCAAAATATGTTTTTGATCATGCGCTATGGATGAGGTAATGTTACAGGTCCTGAGATAACAATCACGGAGAAAAGACTGACAGTGATTCGTTGAGTGAACATAGGAGCATGTTCAGAGAGATAGAAATTTATCTTAAGGAATGGCTCATAAAATTGTGGAGTCTATCAGGCCTGAAATTTACAGGGTGTGCCAGGAGGCTGGAGACCCAGGAAGAGTAGATGCTTGAGTGTGACCTTCGGGAGGGGAGTTCCTTTTCCTCCCAAGGCCTCCTTTTTTTTTTTTCCTCTTGGTATCTTCAACTGCTTAGACGTGGCCCACCACATGACAGTGGGTCATGAGCTTGCTCAGAGTTGACTGATTTAAATATTAATCTCACCTGAAAATACCCTCACAGGGACATCTAGACAGGGATTTGACCAAACCCTGTGTGCTGTGGCCTAGCCAAGTGGACACATGAATTAACCGACCCCAGGGTGTAAGAGCTTATTAGTAAGATTACAGTAGTCAGGTACATGGAAGGACCAGACTTGTTTCGTGTGCGTCCAGGTGTTAAAGTGGGCCAGGAGCGGAGATCGTGCAGTTCAGGGAGCTCCGAGTGTCTGAGAGCAGCCGGTGACAGGACCTGCAAGGTCTGGGAGTGGTTCTGCGTTATTTGTAAAAACCTCCCCTGGGCTTTAGAGTGGAGGCGATAGAGGAACCTTGGTGGGCAGAGGCTGCTCAGGCCGTGAGAGTCAGGCTGGATGGGGCCTGGCGTGGCCTGGTGTCCAGAAGAGGAGGAGGGATGGGGCCGTGGACAGAGTCCCAGAGGCAGTGTCCCTCCAGATACCTGCTCCGAAGGCGGAGTCCTGTCTTGTGACAATGGCAGAGGGACTCAGGAGGAGAGGGAGCCCCTGAGACACTCAGGGCCACAGGGCGGTGCACCCCTTCTTCACCTCCTCTCCCCAGTCCCGGTCTCCCTGGTGGGCCAGGGTCAGCACCCGTGCAGCATGGACACATGTCGCGGTGGGTGGCAGGCCACTTTCAAGGGGGCTTTCCCGGGGTCTGCAGGTCCGCTCAGTGGGCTGTGCTCTGGCCTGGGCTGTGCTGATCCCGCCACGGTGGGAACAGTGTGGCCAGAGCAGGGGTCTGGACGCCTCCCCGCCTTGTCGGATGCACTCATCCTCCCTGGGGAAGCTGGGCTGGGTCTAGCGCCTCTTGGAGGATCTTGTTCAGGGGAGGGAGGGTGCTATCCGTGGGCTCCCCGGAAAGCGGGGCAGGTTAGCCCAAATACAGACCAGGGAGCCCCCAGGCTGTGGGGACCCTGACTGGGCATGGCCAGGGTCTGGGAGCCTTCAGGCATGAGCTCGAGCTTGGGGGTCTGAGCACCAGTGCTCAGGCAGCCACGGGCCCTGTTCCTGGGCTGGGCAAACCCAGATGCCTGTGTAGCTGGGGCCTGAGCTGCCAAGGGCTGGGCCTGCGGTCGGCTCTGCTGACCCTGTGGATGGATGATGGCACAGGCCGGCCCTCGCCCCTTCTGCCAGCGGCGTGTGTGGTGGCCCTGGGTGGTCACTGTGGTCTCAGCCCCAGGCCCCGGGCACCCGTCCTTGCTGCAGACAACAGCCCCACTCCATCCCGTGGGCCCCCAGCGCTGGACACCCTGGTCCCTGGCTCCTGGGCTCAGCAGGTCCTGGGACCAGGCTCCAGCAGATCCTTCCCGTCCCTCTGGTGGCCCCAGCCCTGTCCGTCCCTGTGCACTCCAGAGCTCAGGGCTGCTGCCTGAGCACAGGACCAAACAGGCCTTTCCTCTGATCCCTGTGTCATACCTATTTCCTCACCTTTGCAGAAAACAAACCGCAGTGTCCAGGCAGTGGTCTCGCTTCCCTGGGACTCTCCTCCATGTGTAACTGTGGGCTCCTTCTGTGCCATCCACCAAAGCCTCTTGGGTTAAACTGCCCACGGCTCCTTGTTGCCAGCCCTGTGGCCCAATTCTTGCCTCCAGCTATGTTCATACAACCCCCCCACCCTTCCCCGTGTGGCCATCAGGACAACAGATGCCACCCTGGGTGTTTAGAGACCCCCTTTATGGGGATAACAGAACTCTTAGCAGAACTGGGATTCTGCAGAAGGTTGTGGGTCCAGGGACGGGCAACGGTGGGGAGCCCTGGTGCTCTTGGTGGGCCTCCCAGACCTAGGGGCCCTAGGTTTCAGGTGCCTGCCCCCAAGGACACATCACCCCAAGGAGCCCACCTCCAGAACCCAGCACCCCCAGGAGCCCACTCCAGGAACCCCTCCTCCCAGGGACCCAGTCCGCAGATGCCCCCAGAGGCTGGGAACCCCACAGGATTACTGCTGCCCCGAGTGGGCTGCATGCTGGAGGCCGTCCACATTCTGAGCTTGTGTGGTGTCTGCACTGGCTGGCTGCCAGGAGAGGGCTGAGGAAAAGTCACTTCCAGGGTCTGACCCTGTGACCGGGGCCTGGAGTGTGGTGTGTGTGACTGTGGCGACAGCGGAAAAGTCCCCTCCTTCCCCCGCACAGCTCCCTGAGGGGGCTCTGGGGTCCTAAGGTCTCCTGCTCTCCCCCTTCAGGGAGGCCTGTGTTTGCAGCATTTGCTCTGACTCTGGCCGTGTCTCCACACATCTCAGGCCAATAGAATCAAAGGTCCTTCTCGCTGGGACTGTGCCTTTTCCAAGCACCCTGAGCCCTGCGGGCCAACAGGAGCAGGGGCCCCATTCCTGCCTCTGGCTTCTCCACTCCCCTCCCTCCTTTATAGTCCTGAATCTGTGAGCCTGCAGCTCTCTCCAGCTTGCCCTGCACAGATGCAGACCTCCCTGCCAGCACGGGCTCCTTTGGGGGCTGGCCCTACCCTCCTGGCCCATCCTGATGTCCCCCATGTCCACGCCGTGGCCAGCTGCACCCCAAATGCCATCATGTCACTCCTTTGCTGAGATCACCCCTGTGGCCATGTCCTGGGTCTCCAGGTGAACCTGACCTGTGGGGGGAGACACTGCTGTCCATGACTCCTCGCCCGAGGGTGCCCTTGTGTCTACACTCCAGCCACACCGAGCACCTCCCAGCTCCTCGACCCAGCTGTGCTGGCTCTGGCCCTTGCGTCTTTATCTGAGGGCCCTGCTGACCCTGGTGCTGGTTGACTAACTGACCCTGCCACCCGTCCGTGCCCAGAAATCTCTTCCCACAAGGACTTCTGGGCCCCCAGCTCTGGGCGTGTCCTTCTGTGTGGACGCCCGGCACGGGGTGACCCATGTCCCTAAGTGGCCGTACGCCCTGCCACACCAGCGCGCCGTGGCAGCCGTGGGCGGCTCTCGGCTCCTGAGGCCCTGTCTCTGCACCCAGTGTGGGTGGGCCGCAGCGGGCAGTGAGCCGTTCTGAACGTTGACCTGGGAAATCAGCGTGTGGGAGGAAGAGACCAGGGCCGTGAGGAGGGTTCCATCCACGATTCTTGGGGGAGCGAAGGCTCTTGGTCTCGTCTCGCTCGGCTTTGAGAAGAGCCTGCTCGGGCGCCCAGCATGTGTCTCTCCTCCTCCACGGGCTTTCCTGGACTCCTGGACTCAGCTCCCTGCCCGCTTCCCGGGGCCTCTCGCCCTCGACGCAGCCCAAGCTGTCTTGGAGACAGGACTCCGTCAGGGATCCCTGTCTGTGTGTCTGTCTGCCACCATTGTCAGTCCCGTTCCTGCTATTACAAATCTGCCGTCGATCTACATGATGCTGTGCTCCTCCCGGAGAGCCCTTGGGGACACAGGATGGCGCGGCGCTCGTTCGGAACCGCCAGTGTCTCACAAGAGCAGCTCACGGGCGTCGTCTGTCTGCCGTGTCTGCTGACCCTGAACCCGCAGGGGCTGGCGAGTCAGAGGCCTGGCACCGTCCGCACGTGCCCCCGAGAGGCCTGACGACGCCTGCAGGTGGGGCGCAGGAGCAAATGGCCGTGTGTCGTCTCCAGAAAGAGAAAGTCCTTCCGGGAGAGCATCGCGCCAGGACCGCGGGGCCCTGTGGACACAGCCCAGAATGTGGCGGAGGACTGACCAGGTGACGCTGAGATGTCCTCCAAACCAGGGTCGCGTGCTTGGCTCTCATCAGAAAGAGGAGTGTCCCCGCCGCCCCGGGGCCAGCCACGACAGTCCCTCCTGGCGGCCCAGCCGGGGCCTCCCGGTGTGCCCAAGCGCTCAGGACCCCGCCTGCTGGCGGCCGCCGCATGGCTGACACCCACTTCATAGTTTGTGTGGCTCCCTGCTGCCCTGCGCCCGAGGGCGCGCGGGACACTTGGCACGGTTTCCGCTGAGACAACAAGCTCAGAGAGGCGTCAGCAGCTGGAAGAGCGCGGGCCGGGGGGGCCCAGTCATCGCGGGCCCTGGGTCACTCTCGGGCAGCACGAGGGGCAGCCCCCGTGCCTTCCCCCTGCACCTCGCGCCCCGGCCCGACCTTTCCAGACCAGGAGGGTGCAACGTCTGTCAGGTCAGGGCGGTCATAGGTTCTGGCTGTGTTTGGGGCCCTCGCCGAGAGCTGGTTCGGAGAGCCGGCTTCCTGCCTTCAGCTGCCCGGCCGGCCTGGGGGGCACAGCTGTGGTTGTCCGGCCGACGATAAAAAGGACAAACAATGGGGGGAAGTGCCCATTGACCTGCCTTCTTTCTTAGTTATCACTGAAAAAATACCCTCCAAGCCCGTGGGGAATGCCCAGGGAGGCCGCGGTGCGGATGAGGACTGGTGGGCTGGAGACACCATGCACTCCCAGGGACGCCGCGTGCCCCAGGTCTCCTTGCTCTGTGCTCTGAGCCCCCACATGGCCCCAGGCGAGAAGACTCTGGTTTTAGCTCCATGAAGCTCCATGAAAACGGTTTTCCTCATCTCCGGGTTCTCCCATCCAGGCAGCCTCCTAGGGCCCCACTTAATGTGCCCCGGGCCCCAGGATGGGGTGGTCCTGCCCTCTCTCAGGACCCTGGGGGCCACGTGTCCGATGTGCTCCCCTCTCCTCCCTCCCTCTGACCACACATGTGGTCCCGCTGGGCCTGGGGCAGTGTACATCCGGCACCCTGAGCCCCCACACCAAGCGGACTGGCTCTTCTGTCTCTCTGGGGCTGCCTGGGGTGTTGGGGGCCCAGAGCCACTGCCCTGGGGCTGGCACACCTCCCAGCCTTGGGCATGGATCCTCCAGGCGCCAGGCTCCCAGGGGCCCTGTGCTCACCCCTCTGTCAGTGTGGATGCCAAGGGTGGGCTGTGGCGGCTGCTACGGGGTGTGTGCCCGTGGCCGTGGTGATAGGTGGGAGCTGGAGGGGCTCAGGCTCCTCTCTCTGCCGGGCAGAATGGGCCCCTTGGATAAAACTGGGCTCCTGTCAGGCTGCAAAGCGCTGAGGCCACCTTGGCTCCATTTCCAGCTGAGGATCCAGCCACCTGGCCTCGTCTCTGGCCCGGACTCTGAGCTCGTCCTGCCCCGGTCTTGGTGGAAAACCCCCTGCCCTATGGTTCCTGACAGGGCTCCATCAGGGTCCCGGCCCTCACGCCACTTCTTCATCGGCCCATGCAGGGACGTCCTCCATGCACGTGCCGGCCAGACTCGGCAGGGGAGGCACCTCTGAGGCCTGGTGTCCTGCTCTGTCCCGAACCCTGACCCCAGCCACGGTGCGCGTCTCGCAGGAGGAGCTGGTGATTGGGGCGTGTTTGGGGGTCTGCAGTTTTGGGGCTGATGTGGTGGGAGGAGGTGGGTGGAGGGATGACTGCTGACCCCTCTCTGCCATGGAATGACCCCTGACTACCCCCTGCCACGGGAAGTCCTGGTCCCTGCGCAGCCTGAGTGGGGTCACTGACCGGGTGGTGGTTTGGTTGGGCCGGGAGCCGGGAGCACGGTGGCGGGTCACTGAGCTCGCGTCACAGCCCATGCTGCAGCGTCCCCAGTGAAGGCGAGGGCCATGGCCCCCGGGAAGCACGCCCTCCTCTGGGATGGCGAGGGCTGTTGTGACCCTGGCCTGGAGCAGGAGAAGGACCGGACGAGCAACAGAGCTCCTTACCGAAGAGCAGATCCACGCGTGGGGGTGTGGGAGCCGGCGCCCTGTACACGCTCGCCCCCTAGTCTGGTCCTCAGAGCGATGCAGGCCCTGCTCGCCCGGGCCCTGGGGCATGTGAGTTCGCAGAGCGGCTCCCTGGAGGGCGTCGGGACGGAGCTCTGTGGCCCCGCAGCTGCTGTCCTGCTCCAGCTCCCCAGACACCGGCGCAGGTGCGGCTGGAGGGGTCCCAGGCAGCTGACCTGAGACAGGGAGGTTCCCCAGGTGGCCTGGCACCCCAGGAGAAGCGTCGTCCCGGGCAGGTGGCTGCCGTGGAAGCCAGGACCTCCCTGCACACGTCTGCTTGTGGGCGCTGAGCAAGGCTGCAAGCTGAGGGCCATCCCCGTGGAGATCAGGAGCCTGGGGCAGAGGGGGCCCCAGCCCCGTGCTCTGGGGCGGAGAGTCCCCCCAGCACGAGGGAGCAACGTGGTCTCAGCCTGCTGAGAGCCTGGTGTGGAGTCACCCTGTGGGGAGCCCTGGCTGCTGGCTCGCCCGCCCTGGTGACCACGGTGCCAGCTCTGATCCCACGGGGCAGCCTGGGGCAGATGGTGGGGGCCCTGGGCGGCTTGGCTGCCCCTCCGTCCTCTGGCTTCGGAGGGTGACACTGCATGTCCAGCACGGCCCAGGGTGTGCTGAGCGCCAGCCGGTGGCAGGACCGCCGTGGACCCCGCAGGGAGCCGCCGCACAGCCTTCCACTGGGCGTCGGTCACCCTCGCTGAGTAACGGCAGGAGGGGCCGGGAAGCCCTGGGCACACCACACACGCCTCACCAGGAGCCGCTGCAAACGTGCGTGTTGGGGAACGGCTTCAGCCAGATCGCCGTTGATCTTGGTGTCGACCCAACCGGGCGACCGACCAACACAAACACGCTTTGATGGAATCAACGTGTGACTCAGGCCCTTGGCAGGACGGTTCCTGTGCTGACGGAACAAAAAGAGGCCTTGAAAAGCGGCCAGTGGAAAAGCGTGTGTCACAGCCGAAGGTCTCCACACCCTGCCCCGGGCAGCCTGCAGTGTGGATATCCGCGTCCTCCCGGGGCAGCCCATGGTGTGGACGTCCATGTCCTCCCGCGGGCAGCCCACGGTGTACACCTCTGCGTCCTCCCAGGGCAGCCTGCAGTGTGGACGTCCATGTCCTCTCGGGGCAGCCCATGGTGTGTATGTTTGTGTCCTCCCCGGGTTATAGGGAGGCTGTCTGTGTCGGTCACTCTGGTCAGGAAGTGGTCTGCACCCACATATCACCTGAAGCTTACACACTCACGGTCCACGAAGCGGGTTGGAGCCAGGTGGGAGCCCCTGGGACGTGACGCTGGAGCCTCCCAGGTGGCGTGGCCTCACATGCCCCTCGTCCTCGTGGCCCCAGTCCCGCTGTCCTCCATCCTGAGGCCATTCTTACGGACTTCTTCATTCTAGTGACTGGACATTGCTTTCTTCCTGCGCAGGCCAAGTAGTGTGAAACCCCCGAAGGTTTGTGGTGTCTGGGGTCTGTGGGGGCTTGGCCGAGTCATTTCTCCTCCAGTGTAGACCCCGCCGCCTGGGACGCTGAAACCCTCGGAGGACGCCTGCGCGAGGCTGAGGGCGTCGCCTCTGTGGGGTGGGCTCCGAGGCGGATGGATCCGTCGGAGGGCGTCTGTTCCCACCCCCAACCCTGGTCATTCCTTTGGAAGTCCAGCCCACAGGGACGCCGGAGTGACAGTCCCTGGGGCCACCAGCGGTGGCTCCAATTCTCACTTCAGCCGAGAGTCCACACTTGCCTTCCAGAGCTTTCCCAGTGCCAGGAACTTTCCAAGCGTCAGGCATGTCGTGGTCGACAAGCAGCACCTTTCTTCCGGGAGCAAGCGTCCAGCTGGAGACACAGACGTGAGCCCCATGGACACACAGGTCATTTACGTGTTGGCCAAGATGGGCACTGGCAAGCAGCTTGCCCGCTTGGCTAGTGTCCGTCTCACACAACAGAGAGAAGAAGAAGCCGCAGAGTAGGGTGTCACCGGCACCTTCGAAGCCCGGGGGCCGAGGGCAGCGTCGGAGAGGAACCCTGCAAACAGGGGGCTCTGCCCTCTTCAACTGGAGAGAGCTGAGGTTTCCAGACAGAGTAACTTTCCCGAGCTTGAACCGCCGGAGAAATGATCTGCTGCTCAAAGCACCGCGCGGAAAGGGTTTTGCCTCAGAAATGGGTTTGCCTAATCCCCTATCCTGAAGGCATTATCATCGTGTCCTGAGCCTACAACAGTGACTGAGCACTCGGCGTCCCCCAGTGCTTGGGTCCCGACCCGTGACCAGGAAGAAGGCGGGTGAGGCTCAGGTCATGGTCTGCGTGAAGAGAGGTCTTTCCGGGTGGCATCGGCAGGAGGGACAGATGATGGCCCTGCTCACAGCTGGGAGCCAGCCTTGTTAGGAGTGTAGCCAGGACCAGGGGACCCACGGGCTCCCATAGGCCCTGCTCCAGGGTGAGTCCCCCCGGCCACTGCAAGGCCAGAGCTCTGGGTCGCACTGGAAGGAGCAGGGCTGCCCCCATGGTCCTGCTGGGCGGGCGGAAGGGGGAAGGCACTGGAGAGGCTTTCTGGGTCTGGGTGGGAGCACAGCCAATGCTCGTTCAGACACAGGAGCCCCCAGTCTCCTCCCTCCTGAAGTCCCAGGTAACCAAGGGGCAGGAGAGCCCCAGGGCTTGTAGACTATCTGTGATATGTGGAGTGGGGTGGAGTGGTGCCCCTTTCTCTCGTGCAGGAGGATGGTAGGGATCGACATCCTCGAGGAATCGAAGACCGTCTCTAAGCCCCTTCCAGGATCTATAGTAAGAACAGGCCTCCTGAGATCTGTGGCTTGGACCCACAGCCCCCGAGAGACTGGTGGGTTGCGTCCTCGTACCTTGGTGGACGCTGGGGCCAGACAGCCTTGTTTCCCCCAGGCCGGCCTCCCCAAGCACTGCAGACGGCTGGCTGCAGGCTGACCCCCTCCCTGCTCAGCTGCGCTCTGGAGCGCTGGCCCTCGGGAAACCACCTGCTGAGGGGCGTCACTGAGTCGAACCCCTGGCTGGCTTGAGTTCAGGGTCCGCAGTCCAGCGTGGGTCTGGACACCACAGTGTGCACACCCGCAGATTGGCGCAGGGTCTGGAGGCTCCCCGGAGAGGCTGACTCGGGGCTCAGGTTCTGGACTCTTTTCTGGGCAGGAAAGTGGGAGCTGCTATTCCTGCGCCCCTGGGGTTTACAAGGCCCTGCGTCCCCCAGGCTGCCTCACTTGGGAGCGGGGACCTGGGCCTGGGACAGAGCCCCCGCCCTTGTCGTGGGGGTATGCCCAGGTGCCAGGCCCCTCAGTTCCCCCCGGCCTGGACCAGCGGAGCAGAACCTGTCCCCACTGTGCTGCTGTGAGGGAGCCCATGACCGGGCTCTGCTGCAGAATGAAGCCCGAGGCTGCAGATCCTGCGGAGCAGAATCAGGCCGTGGCATGGGGTCTTATCGGGTCCTCATAAAGGAGGCCAAGGGCCATCCTGCACGGGGACCAGATGTGGTGGCCAGCTGCATGGACTCAGTGCTGTCCCCTCCTCCTATCTGGAGAGGTGGCCATTGGATCAGGACTTAGGAGAAGCAGATCCACATCCACACCCACACATGCACACGCCACACATGTTCACACGGGATTGTGAACACATGTGTGCCACAGGACACACATGTGTGCACACATGCTCATAGAGTACATGCACAAATGTGTTCACACGGGCTTGTACACAGGACACATGTGCCATGGGACACACATGCTTGGACACGTGTACACACAGCATGTGTGCATACGTGTCACAGGACACACGTGTGCACACACAGGGTACATGCACACACATGTTCACAAGGCTTGTACACAGGACACATGTGCCACAGGAGACACACACGTGCACACGTGTACACACAGCACATGCACACACACCATCAAACCAAAGGAAACGTTCTAGTTTCATCCTCAGTGACGCTCATGTGATCTGGAGCACGTGGGGAAGGACGCGTGCACGGTACTCGGCTGTCACCGCAGGTACTTTGTTGGACAACAAATCCCTGGAACTTACTCATCTGTATAGTTGATCTGTTTTTAAGAACAATTCTGGTTTAAGTTTAGGGAAGATTCTAGGATTTTATGCATTATGAGAAGTTATTTTTTCTGTTTATTAAAACAAACTATTTGACACAAATGAATGTGGATGGCCTCCCCGTGGGCACACATCGTGATAACACAGTGAACCGCAAGGGCCCTGCAGCCCCGAGCCAGAACAGAGCCCCACTGGGGCTGCCTGTGCGATCCTGGCCTCGTCCTGCTCCCGGGGGCCCCTCCCCAAACCTGCTGTCATGGCCTCATCGCTTTGAAACTGCTCATCCCATCGCGTGTGCGTCTGAGCATGTGGTGATGAAGGAGGGCGCTCGCCTCCGTGTTCTGCTCCAGAGATCAGTGGGACAAAGCAAAGGTCTCAGAAAGAGCCCAGATGGATGGAAATTTCCTACACGACGACCTTCAACACAGGGGCAGAAGTGTGAACATGAGCACACAAGGTTTTAGGGGCGTAGGTGGGGCCGTCTCAGGATGGGCAACTTGGGCACAGACGCCAAGCCCGGGGCCAGGAAGTTGAGTCGTCAGATGACAGAACTCCCATAAAATGGCGCCGTAACCCAAGTCAGCCAAAGTTGGGAGCAAAGAGGACAACATCCAGTCTAGGAAGAGTCAGCAAATGCATTAGCTCGGGACGAAACACCCAACAGGAACAAAAGGACAGAGGCCGGCACGGCGACTGTCAGGCGGATCTGAGCACGCCATGAAGACTCAGAACGCACAACCGAGGCAGCGTGAGACGTCACCCCACACCCATCGGTGAGAACCAAGACGGGGTCTGGCCACCACCAAGGGGCAATCCCAGCCCGGAGGGCACCGGGCCCCCCAGCGGGGCCTCGTGGCGAGGACAGCCCTGGCGCAGGTGGAGCCCCGAGTGGTGGGCAGACCAGGAGACCCGCTGCCCCTCTCGTCAGGGCGCGTCCGCCTCAGGGAAGCGGAAGGCTGGCTGGGCTCATGTCAGCGGCCAGTGTGCAGCCATCGCTCCGGTGACGGGACCTGTCCCAGTGGACAGGAACACGTTAAGCGAGGAAAACCAAGACACTGCAGAAGTGACACGATGCAGTTCTCTGTCTTGGACCAGGTACAAACAGCCTCTACACGCCATTGCCTACCCACACACGTACGTGTGCACACGCGTGTCATTGCAGGAGACTCACGGAGTCAAGGGAAAGCCCGGAGCACGTCTGGCTGCAGGTGCGGGGGGAGGTGGACCCAAGGCCAGTCACTGGCTTTCTGGGAGACTCCTGTGGCCGTGATGACGTCCCCACGTGCAGTGCTATCGCGTGTGCGTGACGGTGCGCTGACGCGTGAATGCTGGTCCTCGAGCTGCTCACCGTAGTTATGGATTTCTGGCGATTTTTCCTTTCTCGTACCTTAAAGCTTTGTTAGAATTTTTATACAATTTTTTTTTAATTTGTTACCAGAACAGAACAATAAGGCCATTTTACTGTGGGGAACAGCCATACAGGAGGTGAGGCTTGTAGGGTGCTGGCCCACGCCTGCTGTGGAAAGGCAGTGATGTGTGCACGGACACGGGTTTATCTGCATGGATGGGCGTGGACGGCCGTGGACACGGGCTCAGCTGTGTGGATGGGTGTGGACATGGTCTCAGCTGCGTGGACGGGTGTAGACATGGGCTCAGCTGTGTGGACAGGAGTGAACATGGGCTCAGCTATGTGGACGGGCGTGGACACGGGCTCAACTGTGTGGACGGGTGTGGAC
>NW_022631091.1:7472598-7563120 GCF_010015895.1 Lontra canadensis
CGGGCTCAGCTGTGTGGACAGGAGTGAACATGGGCCAGCTGCATGTACGGGCGTGGACACAGGCTAAGCTGTGTGGACGGGTGTGGACATGGGCTCAGCTGTGTGGACGGGTGTGGACATGGGCTCAGCTGTGTGGACGGGCGTGGACACGGGCTCAGCTGTGTGGACAGGAGTGAACATGGGCCAGCTGCATGTACGGGCGTGGACACAGGCTAAGCTGTGTGGACGGGTGTGGACATGGGCTCAGCTGTGTGGACGGGCGTGGACACGGGCTCAGCTGCGTGGACAGGAGTGAACATGGGCCAGCTGCATGTACGGGCGTGGACACGGGCTAAGCTGCGTGGACGGGTGTGGACATGGTCTCAGCTGTGTGGATGGGCGTGGACACGGGCTCAGCTGCGTGGACAGGTGTGGACATGGGCTCAGCTGCGTGGACAGGTATGGACACAGGCTCAGCTGCATGGACGGGTGTGGACACGGGCTCAGCTGTGTGGATGGGTGTGGACATGGGCTCAGCTGCGTGGACAGACGTGGACATGGGCTTAGCTGCAAGGACAGACATGGACAGGCGTGGACACGGGCTCAGCTGTGTCTACACGGGCTCATCTGTGTGGATGATCATGGGAGGTACTGCCTGTAACCGGGCTTACCGGCTGCACAGATGAGACCACGTCTCAGAAAGCCCATCCTGAGTCATCCCAAATGACATGTGCTGACCGAGCCCAGGACCACGCTCCACTGTATGATGTTCCCGATCTGACGGCATGTCACCCCCGGTTAAGGACGGGCTGCGCGCCCTCCCCGAGAGTATCTGCCCTTCACGGAACAGTGTTGGCCCTCACACGCCCATGGCCGGGCGCGCTTCAGACGACTGCTGCGCTCTCCCCAGATCACCTACGTTACAGAAGGGACAAGCAGCTGCTGCGTCTTCTTGGGTCTTTCTGGCTGTTGTCAATTTCTAAAATCCCATTTTCTATATGTTACTAACTTATTAGTATTGAAAACAACCACGGAACACTGTACGAACTGGAGGGTTATTTAATCCAGACGCTACATGGGCCAGTTTTCTTCCTTTAATTACCAGTGGGCTCCATGGAATGAGGAGGACTTTGGCCTTTTGGAGGCGTTACTGGGCGGCACTCCTTTCTAGGCCGTCACAGACAGGGAGCCTCCGACCGCTGCTCAAGGCGCACACGGAGTGGAAGATCTCCTCTCTCAGCTGGGAGCGCCACGGCCTTGCTGACGAGCCGGTGGCACGCGTCTGGTGCACACACATGAACAGGTACAGAGAGGCTGGAGGGAGTGTCTACAGATGCACACTAGGGACGATTAGAGCGGGACCAGGTCACAACTCCTCCAAGTAAGTGTCCGGGATCGTCTGCAAGACTGACTGCTCTCCACTTAACCAGAAAGCTTTGGTTTGAGCTCATCTCAATCATCCTTCCTGGCCCTTCCATTCTTTTCTTCTGTGGTCAAACACTGTTAACTGTGACTACATCTTGTTCCCCTGATACCAGCGTGGACAGCCTTGTCTCATGGACATGGCCATGCAGCTGCGTTTCCAGCCAGCGAAGGGCGGCATTCTTCGGTGTGTCCACGGAGCTTTCTGGTCGACATGGCATGGTAGGTGGAGGCCGTCACGGTCCATCCCACTCGTCGTGACGTCCTGGCACGACCACGTTCTCCTCCCGGCCTTATGTGCGAGTATGTGTGCTGAGTTTGGAACGCGGCCACGGTCGATTGGAGCAGGAGTCAGCCGGGTCAACCTCTGTGAAGTCCAGATAAAGCCTCAAGCTTTGCACAAAGTGAGAACTGCAGATAAATAGCAATCTGGAAGATAATGGGTTTGCCTGGCATTGTTGGGCCTGTGAATCATAACAAGACTTTACAAGATGCAGGAAGTCCGGGAATTCGCAGCTTCCCCCGGTTCATGATCCCCGTTCAAAGCTCAGGGTGTAGACTGCTTGAAAGTAGAATAGGTACTCGTTCTTAGCTCATGAGAATCACCTCCTTTTTACTACTTTTCAGAATGAACAGGAAAGAAAAATTTAAAAAAAACAGAAAACCAAAAGCACAAAACCTAGGAGTTAACAGACGTCTCCCTTGACAGACCGTGGTGAATGAGTGACAGGCATCTGTCCCCTGAGACAGCCCACATCCCGTGGGCGAGTCGCAAGGTGGGGTCAGCCCGACCCTGCCTCAGTGACGTGCACCGCGCACCTACACAAGCTGCATCGCGTTACCCGGAAAGGCTGTAGGCAAGATCCGTGGTGAAGGCATTCGGCGTGGTCCTTGCGACAAGATCGAAGGGCAAAGAAGCCACAACCAATACGGAGCCAGAGGAGACGGAAGGGGAGCCGTGCGAGAGCATGTGTGTGCACATGTGTGTGCACGTATGTGCGCTTGTGCACGCGTGTGTGGGCTCACGTGTGCACTTGTGCGTGTGCATGTGTATGGGCACGTGGGCACGCACTCCTGAGAGAGGGATTACATGCACTCGTCTCCTGCCAGGCCAGGAGGGGTGGTCCTGGCTTGTGCGCCACGGCAGGCCGGTGGGTGTGAGCGGCCAGCAAGGCTGAAGGCGCCCCGCCGTGCGCTGGCGCAGAGTCCTGGGGCTCACAGCGCCACGCTGGGCCCAGACTCGGGGAAATGGTGCGGCACCAGAATAAAAGCGAAACCACCATCGCCTGCAGAACATGAGTTCCGTGCCTTGTCATGCCGGATCGGCTGCGAGGCTCACAGTGCGTCACGTGTGGGTAAGTCCGCGGCGTCCTTCCATCCCCTCAAGCACACGAGGGGGCCTGGTTGTTCAGTGGGGCAGGACAATCACTGTGCAAACATCCCGGCTTCTGTGGGAAGACGACGGGGGTGTGACCCTGTGTGAGTCAGTGCACTGGTCCCACGGCATGGCGTCAACCTGGCCACACTGTCCGAGGGACCTGGAGGATTCTGCAGTCAGTCTGACCTGTGATGATGGCTGGGTCCCGTCGCCCAGCCGGCACATGGCAGTGGTAGCCCAGACACTCACGCCTGTGCTCCCTGGGTGTTTAATCGGAAGGAGCACTGAGACAGGCACGTGGGCTCAGCGGACTCAGTCGTGTCCTGGACGGGTGGACCGGAGGGAGGCTCAGAAGGGCAGATGCAGTTATGGCCAGGTGTCCCAGCGATGACACGCTACTCCGTGAGCCATCGGATGAAGGGGGGTGAGGTCTAACAAGAGCAATCCGGAGATCGTGCTCGCTCTGAGACCTGAGGAAGAGTGGCCTCAGCCGCAGGAGACGTGTCAAGGGCCGGAGAAGGTTCCGGACGCCGGCGGGTGTGAGCGCAGAGCCAGGAGCCGGGACTCAGAGCACACGGCCAGCGGAGGCGTGTGTGCGTGTGTGCGCGTGTGAGGAGACGTGTTCCGTAAGCAGTTTCTCTGCGGCTGGAGGACGGCACCGCCTTAGGAGGCAGCCCCCGGAGGACACAGGCTACTCCATTCCTTCTCTGTAGTGCGTGGCACTTCGTGGACGTGGACTGCGTACTTCTGTGTACGCCGTGCGTGTTCAGAGAATGTGTATCCAGTGGGAATCTGGACCCCCAAGTAGTAGCTGCTAAAGGTCCTAATTCTTTTCCTCAACACCGGTTGTCTAATTGGCTCTGACGCTGGAGGGGCACCAAGGGCCGGAGAGACAGACCCGTGGCCGTGGCCTCTCATCCACAGGACATCACACGGCTGCTTCCTCGTGCCTGTCACAGCCCGCCGGTGTGGGGGTGTGTCTGCGGGTGTGCACGCCCCCGCCCCCATAGCAGCCGAGTTCCAAAGGCGGCACAGGCTCAGTATTTGTTGTTTTGAACAGAATTGCATCATTTCCTGGGTTAGGGAGAGAATGGACTTGGGATTTTAACGTTGTAAGTTTGGCTTTGGGAATTAAACACTGAATGCAAGGTAAACATTTTTGTTCTCACTGTTGGAATTCCCCCACTTACTAAGACGCAGTCAGGGCCAACAAAACCCTTTGAAACAGCATTTACATCTTCATTGGTCCATAAGATCCAGAAAAGGAACCATTTTGATATGAAGTCGAGGAAGAATGTTGCAACATTTGGGCAGACCTGAAAGTAGATCCTTCCTGGAATAACTGAGCTGAGCCCGGTGCAAGGAAGCTTCTCTGCTTGTTTCCATCAGTCTCCTTGCTTCCAGTGCTTGTGATGAGGGCAGGGAGCTGTCATCAAAGACCTTCGCTCTGGTCTGCAGGAGGCCACCTGTACGGACAGACATGGAAATGCTCACAGTCACTACGAGCTCCTCCAAACGCCGACCGCGAATGCCACCCGTGAAGGTTTGCTGTCACATGCGTGCCTTTGACAGCTGAGCTCCGTGTGCTGGGCAGAGCTGTACCCAGCCTTCCAGAAGGAGCGTGTCCACTGCTTCAAACGGAAATCTGTCCAGCATCACGAACCACACCTTTTGGTAAATGTGGTTTGGGGGGTTGCCGCTCACGGTGACCTTTGGATCACAACAGTTGCTGGACAGGGACCATCTCTTCCTCATCCCCAAATGCCCGCTGCCAGCCATGTCTCTCACAAGTGAGCTGCCCAGGGAGGCCATCCACAAATCAGTACATGAGCGGGTGTGTTTCAGGGATTGTCTCATTGGTGGGAGGACCGCTCCTGTCCCCGGAGCCCTGATGTCTTCCATGAACCTGGGGAGTCAACGACCCTGTGTTGAGAGCACAAGTGTGCACAGACACCCACGCTGGGCCTGCCCTCACACACAGACTTTGCACATGTGGGGCGTGATGTCCTGAGTTGGGAGTGTCCCACGCAGGGAGAGTGTCAGGTGGGAAATTGAAGGGACAAGCCTGGCCTCCACAGCCTGCATCTCCTCCTGACCCTGGGAAGAGGGTCCCACTGCCATTGGGGCAGGGCCCTCCAACAAAAACATCTAATCTCACGGATCAGGGGCCCTCCACGTAGGCCTCCTGGTGCAATGTCACCTGTGCAGACCGCGACAGACTCCCTATCCTGGGAACGTTCCCTGCACGTCAAAGGGAGCGGGCAGCAGACGAGCTGTCCCCACCCGGAAAGCAGGGAGGCCCAGGAGTTACGAGCAGCAATGCCCACAGGCAGCCCGACCAGGATTCTTGGGTGGACCTGTCTCCCCGGAGTCAGGTGGAGCCGTCGGAACCCTCCTAAATTGAGGAGGCCTGCCGCCACGTGGACCACTCGGGCCGGGGGGAGTTTATCACAGCCCGAAGATGGGGCATTCATGTTAACTGGGCTTAGTGGGGGGATCGTCTCTCAACACAAACACTGAATCATCACACCACACGCCTGAAGCTGACACGCTCTGGGTCAACTATACGTCACTTAAAAACAAGCAAACAAAGAAACGAACAAATAAATCCAGAAGAGACATTCATCGCTTCCCGTTTCATCTGCTGATGGTTGTGATGCCAGCTGGGGACAGACCCCAAACGTGCCCCTTCCTGGCCTTGGTCACGCTAGGATAAACCAAGGCACAGACGGTTTCCCTCTGGGGCCTGGGCTGAGAGTTGAACTGGGAAATCCGCAGGAAGTGCTTAGCAGGGTGCTGGAATGGACACTGTGGGGTTCCCGGCAGCGCTGGGGGGACAGGGAGCAGCCGTGCCAGGAGCAGCTGTGGGGCCCCCTAAGCCCAGTCAGTGAGAGCCACTGAAGCATGGTGTGGCCAGCCCCGCGTGGTGAGCAGGTGCCAGGACAACAGGCTCCTGGCATCAAGGCCGCGTGCCCGGCCCCTGTGGGCTGTGTCCTGCTCAGACAAGCCCTGAGAGGGAGGGGGCAAATGTCCCACTGAGAGGCAGAACAGGCAGGTCTGGGAGGTGACAGAGCCCCGGGGCCCCCACAGGCCATGGTGCGAGCCCTCTAGGCACGATGGCCGCAGCGAGGAGCGCAGCAAGCCGGCGGCCTGGAGCCCGCGCTGGGCGAGGGCACCCATCATCGGCAGTGATGGCGCTGGGGGTGCCACGGGGCAGAAGGGAGTGGCGAGGGAGGGGAGGCTCCGCCGGAGCCCAGGAAGTTTGTTTTACGGCTTGCTTTTACACATTTGTTTAATCTGTTACCAAGGGTCACTGGTCAGGCAGCCACTCCTCCCTGCAGTGCCCGTTCCCAGAAACAGCTGCCTGGGAAGGAGGAAGAAAGGACTTTCCAGAGACTCAGCAAAGAGGAAGTGCCCTGGACACGTGGCCTGAAGGCGCTCCCAGGACACGGGTGCTCACCCAGCAGTGTTGGGGTCAGGAAATTGCTCTCGCCCTGTGGCAGTTCTGCTCAGTGTCCGCATCCCTGTGCTCGGGCCCCAGAGAGTACCCCAGGAGTGGCTCCAGGGGACGCCCTGGGCACCTGCCGCAGCCACTTCCTTGGCTGGGATCTGATTCTGGTCAGCTCAGATGGGGGAGGAAGCCGCTTCTCCAACACGATGAGGGGTCCTCGGTTGTCCTGTTGCCTGAACGAGCTCGTTGAAATTTTAAGGAAAGTCACACACATCAGGTATCACTTACTTTCTCTGAAAACATAAATACTTATTTTCAAGGCTTTCAAGACAGGGTCAGCACTTTTTCAGTTGTTACTGGAGTCTCACATCATTTTCCATACACAGGCCCCCATAGTTACGCCTCAACCAGGACTCCAGCTTCACTTCCATTACAGTGTGTCGTGGGCACGGGGCGCTTGTGGAACAGCCTGAGCCAGGGCCCCATGGCTTATGGGCAACCCCCCCCACCACGTCGGATTTGACATTTATGACACATGCACTTTTAAAAGGTCATTTTAAATACATCCACATTAGCTCTCATAGGAACAAGTCTTTTTTTTTTTTTCCCACGCTCATATAACAATGTTTTGTGTAACTTGTTAACTCAAAGAATATTTACTGCCTCTTGTGTGTCACACAAAATAAGAAATTTATACAGTTCTCCAAGGCATAAACTGGTTTGGGACAAACAAACACACATGACTTTACTTGGGGGCAGGCATACAGGGGCACTGGAGGGAAGCCCAAAGATGTGAGGGTTCCAGAGTCCTAATAGCACTGGGAGCTGGGCAGAGGAAAGGAGCTGACAAGGGACACTAATTAAAAGTTTATGTTGAAAAAATAATAAGATATAAAATAAAAGACTTTATGCTGTCCTCATCACTATCACCATCATCAACACCATCACCACCATCACAATCACCACCATCACCATCATCACCACCATCACCATCATAACCATCACTATCATCACAACCATCAACACCATCACCATCATCACCATCACCATCATCACCACCATCACCATCATAACCATCACTATCATCACAACCATCAACACCATCACCATCATCACCATCGCCATCATCACCACCATCACCATCATCACCATCATCAGCACCATCACCACCATCAGCACCATCATCATCAGCACCATCCCCATCATCACCATCATCACCACCATCACCATCACCACCATCACCATCATCACCACCACCACCACCATCAACACCATCACCATCACCACCATCACCATCAACATCATCACCATCATCACCACCATCATCACCATCACCATCATCACCATCATCACCACCATTACCATCATCATCACCATCACCATCACTATCATCATCACCACCATCACTATCATCATCACCACCACCACCATCACCATCATCACCATCACCACCATGACCACCATCATCATCACCATAATCACCATCATCACACCATCACCACCTCCATCACCATCACCATCACCATCATCATCATCATTACCATCACCACCAGCATCAACATTATTGCATCATTGCCATCATAAAGGCTAAGAGTTTTGAGCATTTAAATTAGGTTCCATGTTGAGAACATCACATGCACTATGTCTTCTAATCCTCCTGCAACTCAATGGCAAAGATTTTGTACATAGTTTCCATTTTAGATATTGGTGCTTGAATTCAGATAGGCCAAGTGACTTACCCAAAAGTGTGTAACCAGTAGGTGAGGAGTGGAGTTGAAGGCAAGCTGGCCTGTGTGACACTCTCTCTCAAAGTGCTGCTGCCACAGTCCTACGGTTTGAGAAACTGGATCACAGATAAGCCAGGCACCTTGCTGGCTTGTTGCACAGCTGGGAGGTGAGGGAGCTGGGATCAGAGGCAGCTTGGTCTGACCATAGGACCCGCAGTCTTTCTACCTGGCCTCCTGTTTCATGCAGCTGTTCCCTGTTGGGAGGATTCTCAGACCCTGAGCTCCCTGAAGCTCCTGCCCAGCCTCTCAAGGCCCTGTGAACCCCACCCCTCCCTTGTCACACAGCACAAAGATGATCAACTGGTTTGAAGGGGCCATGCCCAGGGGGGACCAGGGCCCTGAGAAAGGGCTGTAAGGACCATGCTGGGCCAGCAGCCATAGGAGCTGTGAGTCTGGCTCCGTCTCAGGGTAGTTATGCATATTACTCACGAACCATCCATGCCTTCGGGATTGATTTTAATTTCACATATGAGAAAGGAGAAGGAAGAGCCGCCCTACAGCAGGGCTTGGGCGCTCACCCAGCTCTCTCTGACTTCAGTGCCTCTGCTCCTCGCTGTGGCTGCTGCATTTCCAACCCACGTGCAAGGGCCGCGGTTGTCCTCTGGAGCCCAGGCCTCACAGAAGGGGGAAGCAGAACTGCATTGGGTTAATTTCCCAGCGGGAGGTCGGATAAGCCTCATGTTTCTCTGTGGCATCTGAGTGAAGCATTTCTTGTGTCCACCGTGTTGGCTCCATCAGTAGAAGGAACCTTTGCATCCTCTTGGTCCAACTGAAAATCTGAGATTTGAAGTGAAGGCTGAGTCCAGACCAGACTCCAAGATCCTTATCTGGGAACTGACACCCTGCCAGCTCCCCTGAATTTGGACCTGCTCCCTATACCCTACAGCTGCTGTTGTCTGTCATGGGCAAGGAGATGACAGGCCACTCACAGCTTTGTTGCCACTGCCCTCCAGACATGGACTGTTTCCCACTAATAGCCTCTCTCACTGCCCGCCTGTGGTCTACACGAGTCTCTCCCCCTAGGCTTGAGAGAACCATGCCTGACCCGGCTCCAGCGAGCCCTGCAGTGCACACCCCTCAGACCCAATCCCACTGTCCTGGCTTCTTCCTCCACCGTATACTCACACATGTATC
Source organism: Lontra canadensis (assembly GCF_010015895.1). Taxonomy (NCBI): domain Eukaryota; kingdom Metazoa; phylum Chordata; class Mammalia; order Carnivora; family Mustelidae; genus Lontra; species Lontra canadensis. The sequence continues at coordinate 7,481,750 of NW_022631091.1, forward strand.
AGCAGTCACACCCATGCTCACTCACACACATGCAAACACACATGTAATCACTTATGCTCATGCCCACACACATTCAGACACACAAGGACACTCTTCCACACACATGCCATCATGCCAACCACCACATACACGCACACACAAATACACGTGTGTGCGCACACACCTGTGCACACTTCTCTAGAACAGGCAGCCCTATCACATGTCACAGGTGCTCAGGAAGTCATCGTTTAGCCAAAATGGCTGAAGTAATGAGTTATCTTAAATAAACATTTATAAAGTTAGATGCTCAAATGAGTATCTTTCAAAACACTGTCTTTTCAGAAAGTCAATTTCTTGGCCCAGTGACGGCCAAGACACTTCTGGGATTCACGGAGGGCGCCATCACTATCCACGCGGGGCTGGCTGTCCACAGCTCGTTACCATCCCACAAGCTCGGGCTGAGAACAGGGGTCTGTGGTCAGGACTCTGGTGGCAGCTCAGCTGGGCCATCTGTGAGGCCTCCGCCAAGCGCCGGGCTCTCCTCTGGCAGCTCGCAGGCTCTTGGCAGGATGTGGGTGCTGGAGGGTTATCAGTCAAGGGCCTCAGGCTGTCGCTGGTTGTTGGCCTCGGGCTGCCTTCAGTTCCCGGCTAAGGACACCTCCCCATCTTGGCTGCTTTGGTTGAAATCAGCATGGAGGAGAATACCTCGGCAGGATAGACTGGACAATTGTATATAACATGATCGCAGAAATGCTAGCCCCTTCCCACGGCCAAATCCCATTGGTTGGAAACAAGTCACAGGGAATGGCACCTTTAAGGGGATTCTGCCCAAGAGAGCCACAGTGGTTGGCCTTTGGCCCTTCACCCTACCCAGCCTGGTACCTGGAAGGAGTTTGGGACTGGGGCCAGGTCTCTCCTGTGAGCTGGCTGCTTCTAACTGGCTGTGTGACTCGGGACAAGGTCAGCGGCCTTCCTGCCCCGAACCCTGAATCAGGGCGATGACACCTGTTTCGGGTTTGAAGCAGCGTCTCGGCAGGAGTCCCCATGTCTAGTGCCCTGAGTGGCCCTCAGGACCTCTTCCTGGTACCCCTGGGGTCCTACCCAGCCCCCTTGGGTGCTGCTGCCCCCTCAGGCGTCTTGCAGGGACCCGGAGTCAGGGGGACACCCAGCGGGCATCTGCTGTGTTCTCCAGCGTCAGTTCTTGCCTTACTTAACTGTCGCGGGACCCGCGAGTGTTCCAGGGAACCGAGGTCACCCTCATGCACACCTCAGAGGCATCTTGTGTGTTTACTGGATGCTTAATTCATCAACAGTGTGACTTTGATTTTTCCTTTATTTGTTTCTTTAAGTTTTTATTTATGTAAACGCTACGCTCGATGTGGGGCTGGAGCTCATGACGCTGAGATCAAGAGTCACGTGCGCCCCAGACTGAGCCAGTCAGGCACCCCAACAGTATGACTTTTACAACACTTTTTTTAAACCCGTAAGTGTGACTTACACGTTCCAATTTACTTGTGAATACAGTAATTTCGTATTAATGAGAGTACTCTCTTTCTCTGGGTCATTGCTTAATATTCAGCTATACATTTTGAAGATAAAGTTCAAATAAAAGTTTTATTTTGAATGACTGCCTTTCTCCAGATGTCATGCTCCAGACCAGCATTATAAATCTGACATATCTGGTTTCCTTGGACATTTTAAACTCTTCTAAGAAAGATGTATAAATCTCATAAAATAGAGGTCATGTTCGTGGGGCTCTCAGTTCGTCTCGGGTCTGACAGGAATTCGGGGTAGAGGATCCATCTGCGACAGGGAGGCCCTGGGCTCCCGGGAGCGGCAGTTCTGAGTGGGGCCTCTGCCTGCGTCGCCGGGTGAGGACCTACAAGGTCCGGCCAGGCTCAGCCTCCATTCCCACCTCCCTCCAGCGCCTGTACACACTGTTCTCTCCTCCCCTCTCCAGGGAGCGGACGGACTTCCCCCCAGAGAAGCCCCGTGGGAATCCTCGTCCTGGGTGAGGAGAGGAGCCCACCCAGCTGGGCTCTCACCTCGGCTCGCGGCAGGACACCTGCCAGGGACCACAGGAGCCCTGACGGAGCCCCGGGTGCACACTCCACAGACGACGACCCTGATTTTGGCAATGGCGGTGGCGTCTGTGGGGGAAGGTGGAGGCACTCCACGTCCTGGGACTCGTTTGCTGTACCTCCTGTCGGTGAGGAACTTCACCCTGAGACCAGCCTAGCCGAGGTCTGGCGGGCGCGCGCAGGAGCCTGCCCCAGACAAAACCCTGTCAGGCAGACGGGGTACCCAGACGGGGCTTCTCCCAAGTCCCCAGCCGACGCCGCCGAGCGAGGGAAGGAGCAGCCCTGTAGGACCTTCCGTTCACCTAACGTGGGCTCCCGAGCAGTCCTGGGGGTTCTCTGTGTTCTGCTCGGTGGGACGCGGGGGCACGTGGCAGCCGGGTCAGCCGGGCACGCGGGACTCGGGGCAGGAGACGGCACAGAGCAGGAGCCATGGAATCTGGGACGTCTGCGACAGGGTCCTGCTCAGGCAGCCTCAGCTGGGTTCCTCCGGCGTCGGGACTTCCACCGCAACCCAAGCCGCAGTCCCTGCTCCTGCACGCTGCATTCCCAACGTAGATGTGCGGGACCCGTGGAGGCAGCCGGCAGGGAGCCGGCACCCAGCTCTGAGGCCACGGAAAGCCACTCTACACGCAACCGTGGCAGTCTGTGCACCCCACCGCGCCTCAGGGCCACGGTGGAACCAGAGAAGTCTCCGGAAGGAAGTGTCTGCGCGGTTTCTGTAGACCAAATCGTGACCCCCTCGCCCCCCACGATTCATGGCGTGAGGCCCCCGGCCCGAGTGCACTGGTGTTGGGAAATCAGCCGTCAGTCTGTCCCTTCTGGCCGCTACAGCACAATGCAGAACGCTCAGAGGAGTTCATTTCCCTGGAGACCTGCTGCCCGGGGCGGAGGCCGGCTGAGTCGGAGTCTGGGGGACCCGTCCTGGCATCACAGTTGGCCACCTTCTCGCTGGGTCCTCACACGGTGGAACGGACGAGGTCATCTCTCTGGGATCCCTTTATAAGGACACTGATCTCGTTCCTGAAGGTCCCCGCTCACGGCCTAATCACCTCCTGGTGCCCTATCTCAAACGCCATCACTCTGGGTTCAGGGCCTAAACGTGCGAATTTGAGGGCACAGACGTCAGTCTCTGGCAGCTTAAGTGAGGTCAGAGGGTGGCCCTGACGGCATCCACGTCCTTGTAAGGTTTCCCAGAGAGATTCTCTCCCTCCTCCTTGGGGGACCAGCAAGAAGGCAGGGTCTGCAAGCCAGGCAGCGGGGTCTCCCCAGAACTGCCTGTGCTGTCCCCCTGACCTTTGTCTCCTAGCTTCCAGACGGTGAGGAACACATGCCGTTGTTTACGCGGCCAGCCCGTGGCATTCCTTGAGGCAGCTGAGCACCCGGAGACCATGGTCCTCATCAGTTGGAGGAAAGCGAGGGGGCCAGGAACCCACAAGGACCATGTGGACCTAACGGCCCTGGTTCTGCTCAGGACAGTGACCTTGCTTTGTGACAGGCGAGAAGCACAACCCGACATTTAGGAGTAAAGATGGGCTGAGCTCTCCATGCCGCAGCGGTGATGTGACCCGGCCGGGGGGGAAGCTGGCGGCAGGAGGGGTCCACCTCCTTCTGGTCCTATATGGTCATCAGGCTCTGCCCTCGAGCAAAAAGTCTTTAAGTCCTGACACTGTCAGTCTTAGGAAGCGTTTCCGTATCCGCTGCTGTGATTCATGGCCGTGGAAAACCCGTTTCCCAAGCACACGCCACTTCCAGCCACGGCCTCCTCGTGTGCGCACAGCGCCGTGGGTTCTCGGGGCCGGCGGTCCCGTTTGCTTCTGTAGAGAAGACCCTGTGCGTGCCCGGCTGGCCCAGCCGCGGCCTTTAGAAGGGGCCACCCCACTGTCCTCACGGCCACTGACCGGGTGGCCAGCGCCGTGTGAGCCCACCGTGCGTGACTAACTAGATTCTCACCTACTGTGGGTGAACCCGTAGCCCCTGAAAACCTAACACCAGAGAGCGGCTTTCCGGAATGTCTGAGCACCAGCCGCATGGACGCGGCAAACTCCCCTCTCTTCTGAGACACGCGGGCGAGAGCACAAACACGGCCGGCGAGCCCCGGGCCCCGCACGCGGCCTCGGGAGTGGGGGGCGCACAGGGTGCCGCAGGAGGAGGCCGAGGGCTCGCGGGGGTGAGGCGCTCCGGCCGGCAGGCTCTGGGCTGGGCGCGCCCCTGCCCGCCTTGCAAGCTGGCTGTTCTGCCGCCCCCGGTAATGCCCCTGCGGCTTCGCTCGGCTGAGACGGACGCTGCCGTCTGACCCTGCGCGCGGGGGGGCTGGGGGTGCACCCCGCAGCCTGGACGCCCCGCTGGGAGCCCCCCTGCCCCCCACCCGGGCCCAGCCCTCCCGCAAAGCAGATGTGTCTACTGGGCAGGAAGGGAGGACAGGATGTGAGACTTCCCGGGGAGGCTGGGCCAGGCCCCGTGTGCAGGAAACGGAGTGGCCCGCGGCGGGAGTGCCTGAGCACAGGGTGGAGGCCGGCCCTGGCTGACCCCGGCTCTGGTTTGCTCTCCGGCTCTCCACGTTAATACTGGTCCAGCGAATCCGGGGAGGAGCCGGGGGAACGTTCGGGAACGCCTGGTTAGAGGTGCCGCCGCCATGCGGACTCTGTGCCCTGGGGAGTCTCTGGGGGAAGGGGCACGTTTCAGGTTACCCCTTGCCCCCGTCCCGCTCATTCTGCCCGTTCCCTGACCTCTGAGCAGGCGAAGCCTGGGTCAGGGGGCGTCTGATCGCGACCTCGTGGGCAGGGACGCGGTGGGAATTGAGGCCAAGAAGCCGCAGGCCCCGGCCGGGCTAAAGCCGGTGTTGGCAGGAGCACCGTGACAGTCCCGCAGATGCAGGGACCCACTCCCAGAGGCCGGGCCACAGAGCACGCCCCGAATGCGAGCACGGTGCGGGCAGGAGGAGAGGGACCTCCAACGCCCTAGATAAAGAATGCAGATAAATGGGGCGACTTGCGAACCCAGGAGCTGGAGCCGATTCCCTCCTCGAAGGGCCCGTGGGAAAGTGCTGGCGGCCCTGGGCGTGGCGTCCACACGGGTGCTGACCCACTGGCGTTGGTGCATGAGGGGCAGAGAGCAGAGAGGAGGAAGGAGGCTGGGCCTCTGGCCTGAACACCAAACCCCCTTCCCCTCCAGGAACAGGAGAGGAGCCAGGCAGTGAGGTCCTGCTGGCTCAGAGGTCCAGGACCCCCAGGCAGATCTCAAGGCTCTTTGCACAGGCTTTGTCACCGTCTACAGCCGTCCTCGTTTGTGTCCCATTGATCAGCTGCCGGCACAGGTGGGGCCTCTTCCTTCCACGGGGCCCCCTTCCCAGCAGAGCTGACCACTGCTCTTCCGCCACGGGCCTGGCTGTGGGCTTTGCCAGGAGGAGGGGCCGTCCCCGGCAGAGGCCGGCCGTCAGCGGCAAAGGCCCTGCCGTTTCCAGGGCACAGACCCCTCTTGCTGAGCCGGGCTGGCCCCCCTCCCGTCGTGGCGATCTTTCCTTGTGTGTTGAAAATCCCACGGTGCGGATGTAGTGTCCTCTCGGGAGTGACCGCTGAGACATCACGGGGGTTCTCACACGGAGAGGCCGCGTCGAGTTCCTGGGCTGCTCTGGTGTGGCTGGGCCTACCCGTGGTGCTGAGGCAGGTGCACGGCCAGGGGACCTGTGACGGGACCGACACTGTCTCCATTCACAGTCCCTGTGATGTCGGCGCGGACGCTGAGCTAGGAGCCACTCCTCCGGGTCACGCAGCTGCAACCCCAGCTGGAGTGTGAACACCAGCTTCTGGCTCCCTGCTCGACGCCCCTCCTGGGAAGGCGCCCCACCGGGCAGCCAAGGGAGGAGGCTCTCCCTCTGGTGACCTGCTGCTCACAGCCACAGGCCCTGTGGGCAGGGCCACTTCCACGGGACATAATAACAGTGGCTCTCAGTCTGCACGCCCCGGAGCGGAGGGTCCCCGCAGGGCTGCAGGTGCCCAGAGGGACCCACCGAGGCTGGGTGCTTTGCAGGCCCGTAGGTAGGCCGCGTGCCCATTTGGTAGACAGGAAAATGGAGTCTTGGGGACTGGCAGTGTGTGACGTACGGCACGAGGGGGGCATGTGGGGTCGGGCTGAGGTGCCACGTGAAGCCGGCTCAGCTCTCCCCACCACCTGGGCTCTCAAGAACGAGCATTCTTGGCAAAACTAGGAGTGTCCTTCCAGAGGTCGCTGCGTGGGTGCCGTGCACTGCGGCCAGTGAGCACAGCAGGTGAGGGGCCGAGCTTGCTCACAGATGCCCCAAGGCACCTGCCCATGTGCCCCCTGGGCCCCCCGGCCCCCCGGAGCAAAGGCCTCTCCTGCAGGGTCTCCAGGCCCAGATTCCTGGGCTTTCCTGAGCCCAAGCCAGCCCCCAACTCCGCAGGCCCCGGGTGGGGGATGGGGCTCCAGAGAAGGGGCACGCCGAGCGAGCGGGCAGTCATGGTCCCTGGGCCACAGGGTGGGAGGCCCCACCTGCTGCCGCCTTGGCGCACCTCGCCCTCAGGTTCCCCCACATGGTAATATTCTTTCTAGCCCGGGCCGCAGAGAAAGTGGGAACTTCCCCAAACCACGCTAGGCCCTAGTCTGAGACAGCCCCCGGAGTTGCAGATGCAGTCTCTGTGAGCACCCCGGACATTCCTGTCCGTGTCTTCTCCGGGTCCCCTCCAGGGTGCATGGTCACACACCAGGGGGTCGCACGTGGTGTCCAGCGGCATCGGACACACTCACTTTTATCTGGGTACCTGCTGTTCCACGGTCCAGGCAAACTGCCCCAGCCTGGCCTCTGGGATCAGGGGGCCGTGGCCATGTGCACTGGCCTGGCCTCATGCCTCTTGGGGCTCAAAGCCAGATGGTAGCAGAGGGGACAGCGGAGATGTGCTCTGGCTGTCTCTGCTCTGCCTCTCCTGGCATGACGGGGAGGGGACCTGCCTTCTCCGTGCATAACGGGCAGGTGTGAGGACTGAGTGGGGAAGTGCTCATGGTCCTGACCTGCGGCGCTGACCTGCGGCCTGGCCCACGGCGCCTTCTCCTGGCCTGACCCCATGCGCTCTCCCCGGGCCCCTCCTGCTGACTCCTCGCCCCTCCCTGTGGGCCTCGGGCAGACAAGTGTTGCCCCAAGTAAAGCAGGAGGGGGAGGCTGTGATGAGTCTGGGTGCAGCCTCTTCCCGGGCCGGCCACTGCCCCGGGCCCGTTCTCCTGCTTTTTGCAGAGAGTGTCCCTCGGCCAGCAGGCGTGGGTCTTCCTTTCTTCACTGTGTCACTGTGACCTGCAGAACTGAAGGCTTTTCTAAGGAAGCCCCTTCCCTGCTCCTGCCCCATCACGAGTCCCGGGTCCTCAGTGGGTCTGGGGTCTTGGGAACACCTGCCCTGGTCTGGGCTGGCCTTGCTGACCCCATCTCCTGACCACTCCTCCACTAATGCTTGTGTCGTGGAGACCAAGGGCTCCGGTCTTCAGACATGAACCCCTCATTATTCTGCTCTTGCCAAGCGTTGGACCCCTTTGGGGGAGGAAACACCCAGCTCTGTCTCGCAAACACCATCTGCCAGGACACACGAGGGCAGGAGTCTGGGAGGCTGAGGGCTCTGGGCGGGTGCAGAAGGAGGACGGGGCAGCAGGGGCCGTGGCATCTGGAATTCCCTCTGGCTTTTCAGTCTTAGTGGGTCTGTGTCCCATCCGCTGCCCAGGATCAGGACATGCTTGGTAAGTTGGTGGGATGTGGACCTAAGAAAGTGTGAAGGACAGCCAGGACCAGAAAGCATCATCTCAGGGCCACTAGCACAGAAAGCAGGAAACAGGAGCCGGACTGCCCAAGCAGGGGCAGATGGGGAGGCTGGCTGGAACTGCCGGCAGGCAGCTCCCCACGAGGACGGCCCCCGGACGTGGCTGCAACAGCGAGCTTGCTGGTGCCTCCAGGCCACGCTCTGGTGTGCGTGGATGCCTGGCTGGGGCCGTGGTGCCCTGGCCTCATGTGTGGCCCAGAGAGACATCTCTGCTCAGAGAGGCTCTGAGCTCCCCACAGTGCCCGGTGTGGATAAACGAGGCTGTGGTTCCCGGGAGGGACTCGGTACGTGGGGTGTGTTTGCCTGGCACGGAGGAGCAGTGGCGCACTTGCCAGGAGGGGACAGGGCTGTCAGGTCCCCTCGAGAGTCCACTCTGCAGGTGGGCCTCTGGGTCCTGGAAGTCAGTGCAGAGGTGACACGTGGGGTCTGCTCACGGAGTTCACGGGGGACACAGCGACAGAAGGGCAAGACCTGAGATGTGTGCATGCAGGAGAGCGATGGGCCAGATGGGGGGTCGGTGACTTGGCCTGGAGCCGCAGGACAGGACAGGCTTTCCACGTGACCCGGGACACCCACACACTCACAGGCACAAAACCCGAAAGCTTCGCGGGAAAATAGCAACTCCACCGGAGGGGGGAGGCATTCTGATAGTTTCTCTTCTGTTTTATTTCATAAAAACAACAACAAAAAAACACCAAATGCCCACGGGCCCTAACCTGCTCAATTCTTCCATGATTTTCTAGCCACCGTTCGAGACCGTGGCCAGGAGGTCCTCAGAGGAGGTGATACAGATGCTGACATCCACGGAAGCCCTGCAACCTGGGGTCGTCTGTGCAAAGGGCCTGTGGCTAGGGCGGTCTGGGTGTGTTTGCAGTCCGGACGGAGCAGAAGCAGACGAGGCAGAGCCGCTAAGGTACCCTGATGGGAAAGGGGTCGAGCTGAGTTCTCTGGAAGTGATCCAGTCTGGGGGCCGTGTTCAGAGGCCACACTGACTGCCACTTTCTGTTGAGTCTGCCTGGGAAGGGGGTCATCTCTCTTTTACTCATTGACACGTTACCATGTGCCTTTTGCATGGCAGGGCAGCTCCAGGGCCTGAGACTAGGGCAGTGGACAAATCTGGTGGATTTGCCCATTCCTGGGAAATGTACATCCTCAAGGAGGGTAGACACACACAGAACCCTCCCTCGTGAGAACCTCAGGCCCGGTACACAGTGACCAGGACTCCAGGACAGAGACCCCATCGTGAGATCAGGCAGGTATGGGCTCGACTGCCCATGTTCCGTCACTTGCTCTCTTGGCTGACCAACTTGCTGGACCCTGGGCCCCTGGCCGGGAAGACTCCTGATTCTCCCCGTCCTGTCCTCTGGGCCCTTCCTGTGGGTGGCGGGGCTCCCCTGTTCATGCTCCACCAGCCCCTCGAGGCTGTCATGTTGCCCTGATGGGTGTGGCTCTTGGCTCTAAGCTCAAACAGCCATGCTGGTGGGCATCTGGTGGGCACCCCAGATTCAGCCCAACGGGGTCCAGTCATCCTAGGGATCCCGTTCTCCGGGCAAGTGTCCCTGAGGTCACCCTTCCTGTCCTTCGCTGGGGGATGATCCGGGGTCTGTGGAGGGCTCTTCTTCCGGTTTCCTGCCACCCCAGAAACACCCCAGCGGAGAGCAGAAGGCAGGAAGGGCTCCAGGGTCCTTGGTGGTGGCCGCCCCCCCATGCGGGGGCCTCCCCAGGCGATGAGCTGCTGGGGGCACTTCTGATAGGACGTGCCGGCGTTGCTCTCTTCTCGCAAGGGTCTCCCACAAGCAGTGCGTGCAGCCATGATGGGGAGGGAGCCACGAGGCAGCCACGATGGGGAGGGAGCCACGAGGCAGCCACGACGGGGAGGGAGCCACGAGGCGGCCACGACGGGGAGGGAGCCACGAGGCGGCCACGACGGGGAGGGAGCCACGAGGGAGGACAGGACCATCTGAGCTGAGTTTTCATTCAGCTGTCCCAGGCTTGTTTCTCCAGTGCGCTTGCCTCTCACACAGCAGCGTGGCGGTCCTGGTCTCCTGCTGTTCCAGTGACGGTGGACTAGGGGGCCTGTCCCCAGCACCTGCGCTCTCCTGAGCAGCGGCGAGATCGCCTTTATGATGCGCCTTCAGACTGCTCACACTTGAACTTCACAGAGAGCTCTTGTGTGACTTCCTGGAAACACGAACTCCTCACGTCCTCTCATAACAGGGACACGCGCAGACGTCCGCCAAGTCGCTCCCAGGATACCAGCAATGTCCCTTTGCTGCCACATCTTCCTCCGGGAAAATATGGAGACAAATTACGTTCTACACTGGAGGTAATGCTTCCCGATGGTTTATTTAACCTTCCCCTTAACGTTGCGCGTCTGGGCGAGCCCAGGAGCCCACACACGTGTGGTCACAGCACTGGGGTCGAGCACCTTTGGGCTAGGACCCTTATTCTGTTCTTGGACTGATTTAATCCCACGATGCTCTGAGGCCATCCCTGAGTGACCAGTGGGAAGACTTCTACCCAGGGGACCAGGTAGCTTGCTGGGTGTGGTTGTCTCCCGGGCCACCGTGATGGTCCTGGGTGGGGCTCCCTCAGTTGAAGTCCATCCTCTCACAGTTCCGGGGCCAGAAGTCTGAGATCAGGGCACAGGGAGGACTGGCTCCTTCCGGAGCCCCAGCCCCCCACCCCCCGGCTTCTGGAGTTTCCTCAGCTGGTGGCAGAATGACTGTGGTGTTCATGCAGCGGCCTCCACGTGTGCACGTCTGTGTCCAGGTATCCCCCTTCATAGGGACGCAATCATACTGATCAGGACGACCTCATGGCAGCATGACCTCATCTTAACCAACACCTCCCGCAGGACCCCATTTCTAATAAAGCTGCTAGCTGGGGTGCTGGCGGCAAGGACCCCACAGTTTGACCATGGGGGGCACAACCGACCCCTGAGACCTGCAGACCTGGGGGCCGAGGCAGCCGGTCCGCCCTGGACGGGAGCAGGGGTCACCTGGACCGCCACCTGCCTGTCACTCACGGTACTCCAGAGTGGGGCACAGACGCCTGGGCCTGCCTACCGCCGCTCCCCGGGGCTCATCTTTCTGGGGGTCCACTCACTGCTGTTCGCAGGTCGGTCTCTGGAACTCTGCGCACGTCAGCCTTCAGGGGCCGCAGGCAGGCAGTGAGGCGTCTCCGTGGGAGTTTGCACAAGATACCAGGCTGGGGATGTCTTCTCCAGATCATCTACCTGATTTGTTTTTCCAAAAGGAAACCAAAAAAAGGTGAGGGTGTCTGGTCTGGGACCACAGAAGAAGCCAGAAGGAGGTGGAGGTCATGCGGCGTGACCCTGCCCTCCCAGTCCCTGTAAGGCAATCACAGGGGAGAAGAAAGCCAGTGAGTCTGCGCATCACGCGTGTGATGACAAGGACCCGCTGACAGTCGGCGCCCTGGGCCTCTGAGGGTGCAGAGGCTGGGATGGGGGAGGGGACGGCCACCTGCAGCCTGAGGTCCACGCAGCGTGGCTTTCTCTGCCGTGGCCTTGGCTCCCAGACGGCCCCGGGAGGCGCTCCAGGAGGGAAGTCTTGCTTCGGGCTGTTACTCGGCTGGAGGCGAGCGCGCAGCTGGCAGGGTTCTGAGCAGCCTGGGAGCGTGACTGTCATAGCTGGTCTCTAGAACACGCCTCCCAGCCCTGATGCACAGACCTCCGGTGCCCTGGGTGGGTCACCACGTGTCCCAGAAACGGCTGTCAGGGAAGACCGGGAGCGTGCCCACGGCACGCCTCTCGCGGACACTCACGGCACTGAGAAGGGAAGCTGGGAGGGGGCGGTGGCTGGAGGTCCCTGCACCTCGCTTGTGGGCGATCCGACCCTCTGGGTCCGGGAGTTACTCAGTCAAAACTTCATCCAAGGAGCTAAACCAATAGAAATAAGCACGTGAAATCGTGCTCAACGCTGCTAGCGATTAGGGAGATTCAAGTTCAAACGCATGAGGTTCTCCACGCCCGATGAGGAACGGGCCACTCGGAGGTGTGGTTGGAGGTGCGGAGCGAGGGACCCTCACGGTGGCTGAGGAAGATGCAGAGGGTACGGAGCCCGGAACCCCCGGCAGGTCCCGTGCAGCCCCCTCCCTCGCGTTCACACGCAGGCGGCCTTGGCGGACACAAGACAGAGCAGGACGAGGGGTGGCGGCGCGCGCAGCGGCCCGGACACTGGAGAACGTTCTTCTGAGCGAGGGGCCAGACGCCGAGGACCACTCGCTGTGGGATCCGTTTACGTGACACTCCGCTGGGCTTGGGGAGGGAACCGGCCGGAAGGGGCCGGAGGGGACGGGGCTCAGACACGCTCTGTGCGGCGGCCGCAGCGCTGAGTCCCTCACGGCGAAGGTGCTTTCCCTGAAAAGCTGCGGAGGCCGCAGTGAGAATTGGGGCGTTCCCTGTATCTAAGTCACACTTTGTAGTACGGATTTTTAAGGCAGGGAACCGTCTGTAGGAGTTCAGCTCGGTCCTGCTTCTCCGCCAGCCCTTCCACCCCTCGCTTCCTCTGGTTTACGGCTCCGCGGCCACAGCAGCCGCTCCCTCTACTGCATACAGGGGTGTGCGTGTGTGCACAAGGGCACGTGTGTGTTCTGTGTGGGTGGACACGTACGCGCACGCACGCACACGGGTGTCCCACAGAACTGCGGAACAGACTCTGAGCCCGCCGGGTGACCGGCAGGAGGCCTGCCCGTCGTCGGTCACCAGAGCCACCTCGTGCTGGTGCAGCCATTCCAGTAGCCTGTCGGGGAACATTCAGTGAGTGGCCATTACCCGTCTGGCCTCAAGGTCAAACACACGCCAGGTGCCCCCTTGGACCTACTCAGCCATGCCAGCAAGAGCTTCCAGTCCAAACTGATGGGACAGAGATGGGGTGAGACGGGACGTCGTGGAGCCTCCGGGGGACCACAGGCTATTCTGGAGAACACGCATGTTCTTCAAGATGGGGAAGAAAGACCCCAAGTGCGAATCAGAGGCCACCCGGCTCCCTCCCTGTGTTAGGGGCGTCGCCTCCATCCCACTGGCTGGACAGCCGCTGCTTCAGGGCTCCCAGAGGCTTGGGGGCTCAAGCCCACCTCCAGAGCCACGGGGACAGAGCTGGAGCCACAGAGGCTCACTCGCAGGCTTTTGGATCTAGGGGAATTTGCCTTCCCAGGTTTTGGTTTTTTTTTGTTTATTATTATTATTATGTTCAGTTAGCCAGCATATAGTACATCGTTAGTGTTTGATGTAGTGGCCAAGGACTTAGTTGTGTCTGACACCCAGTGCCCATCAGCACATGTGCCCTCCGGAATACCCATCCCCCGGTCAGCGCATCCCCCACCCTCCTCCCTCTGAAACCCTCAATTTGGTTCCTGCCTTCCTAGGTTCACACTAGCTTGGAACCCAGTGGCCCTCTCTCCCTTTGGACGTGGCAGTGCGTATCCCACGCCTGTCCCACCACTGTATTTTGGATACATGTAATATGCTGTCTTCACAGGGTCACTTCTGCAGAGGACTTGGCCTCAAGATGACTCTACCCTGAGTGTTACTTACACAGAGTTCAGAGGTGACTCAGGCTTCCAGCTGTTGGGCTGGAGTGAGTGTGTTCGCAAGAAGGCCATGAGCTTGGGGGGCAGGTGTGGAATGTTGTGAACTGGATGTTTGCGTCCCCAGATTCATATGTTGATGCACCAACTCCCAGGGGGACTGTGCTTGGGGGCAGTGTCTTTGGGGGGTACCTGGGCTTATATGAAGTCCTGAAGGTAAGACCCTCATGACGGTGTTAGTGCCATCACTAGGGGAGGAGAAAGGTCTGCTTTTCACACGCGTGCATGGTAAGAAACCGCTGTTTACCAGACAAGACAGAGCCACACAAACAACCAAATTTGCTGGTACCTTGATCACAGAGTCTTAGCCTCCAAACTGAGACAGATTGAACCACCCAGTCTATGGTAGTTTGAGATGGCAGCCAGAGAGGATGGAGACACAGCCCAAATGCTGGCCAGCTGATGGATGGATGGATGGATGGATGGATGGACGGACAGAAGATTGGATGGATGGAAGGATAAAAGGATGGTTGGATAGATGTATGGAAGGAAGGATGGAAGGATGGATGGAAGGATAGAAGGATAAATGGAAGGAAGGATGGATGATGGAAAAAGGCATGGTGGATGGATGGGAGGATGGATGGATGGAAGGAAGGAAGGGTGGGTGGAAGAAAGGATGGATAGATGGATGGGTGGGTGGTGGAAGGAAGGATGGAAGAATGAATGGATGGTGGATGGAATGAGGCCCCTCTATACGGTGCAGCATTCCTTAGCCATGTGAGGGGATGAAACACTGACACACGCCACAACAGGGACCAGCCCTGAGAACCTTGCACTCAGGAGAGAAGCCAGATGCAGAAGTCTGCGTGTTGTCCAAATTTCTTCACACAAAATGTCCAGAATAGGCAAATCCACAGAGAGAGACATTAGTGGTTCTTGACTGGTGGAGAGGATGGGGAAAAGGCCACAGGGTTTCCTTTAAAATGCCGATATTCCAGAACCAGACAGAGGTGGTGGCTTACACAGCGCCATGGACGTACTAACTGTCCCTGAATTGTTCACTTTGACATGGTTAATTTCATGCAGTATGAACTTCAGCTCAAAAAATTGTTTTAAAAAGTTTTAAATACATGGGTCAAAACTCAGATTTGCTGCCCACTAACCGTGGTCTTTGGGCATTGTGACACCCGACTGTGCTGGTCCCTCCATAGATGGGATGCTCTGGAGACTACCCCACCTGTGTCCCCTGCCTGAACTCCACCATCAGGCCTGCTCCTGCCCCACCTCTCTGCACCCCTGCTTGAGCTCCCCCACCACTCCTGCCCCTGCCCCGCCCCCGCTCCCCTCCACCCCTTCAGAGTCTGCTCTGTTCTGGGGCTCAGTTGAAGGTTAGCGCAGGCTGGGGAGGGCCGTTGGGCAATCTCTACGATCCCACCTACATGGCCACCCCTCGGGCAGCCTCCCAGCTGCGATGCCCCTCAGACCCGCAGAGCCGTGCAGGGAGGTCTGGGAGAGCAGGGAAAACAGCTGCGCTCAGTCTCAAAGAAGATGTTTCTGTGAAAATCTAATACAAAGGCGAGGCTGGGCCGTCAGTCTGGCGGGAGGGGGACGGGGTGGAGCTGCCTCAGGGCCTCCCTGTCCGGCAGGAAGCCAGTGGCCTGGCCTGCCCCGGGCTGAGAGGACCTCCAGGCCTGGGAATTCCAGGCCGCTTCTCCATCCAGCGCTGAAGGTGGCCCAAACGTCCCACCAGTCGGTCACTGGGAGGGAGCGACACATAATTAATCTTCGAGCCCAATCATCGACTAACCTCCCTGACCTTGAGGGAAAATTGAAGACGCAGCCTCCGGTTGTCAACCTTTAGACCAGTCCGAGCTAATCACCCGGGGCTGTTGGAGTCATTAGCCTGTGGGACAGGGCTCTGCGTTCATCTGTGGGGAGAGTCCCCAAATGCAGAAGGGAGAGCAGGCCTCGAGAAGGAGGGTCCGGATGAAGGAGGCCCCATGGTCGGCTCTGCGCGGGCTGGTCTCCCACTTGCGGGGTTCCCCAGGAGCGTCTGAGAACGTCTGCGGAACAGAGGGATGGTTCGAGCAGCTTAATTACACACGTCTGTGTGTGTGTCCTAAAACACGATTAGCAGAGTGCAATTAAAGAGATTCAATTTAGATCAATTTGGCAAAACTTTACTGAGTGCCCACTCCAAAGAAGGTTGTGAAAAGGCCAAGATGAACAGCTTGTAAAGAAATGTATGTTCTTTTGAATTTCAAATGATTGGTTTGGTGTTAGGAACAATAGGAATTCTGTAATCGCTCGTCCAAATAATCAGAAGTAATTCAGGATTTGATGGCAAACCGTCAATTGGTGAGCAAAAAACACGAGAAATAATTAAGCATGACAAGAAATGCAGTTACACTTAACTTGTGCCATTTAAAAAAACAAAAACAAAAAGAGAAGCTTCATCTGGAAGGCTCAGTAATTCCAAAACATCAGTTACTAACGGTGCTTTCCTGCGCCTAAGGAGCTCATGGCGCTGGAGCCCCTCCCCCTGAGGGAAGCCCGGCAGCCCCCGGGAGGGGCAGGGGGCGTCCTGATGGCGGCTGCCGCCCCAGGGGGAGCAACTGCCCTCCAACCGCAGTGAGACCCGAGCTGGTCACTCTCAGCCATGGTCATCTGACATTTATTTTTAAAAACAAGCTTGAATAAAACATGGTTCTTTTTCCACTTTAGTTTTTAAGTACCAGGTATTTCTCCTCCCAAACGTGGTTAAGGTGCTGTGGTGACTGGTGAGAGGGACGGCCAGCCTGGCCAGTGAGAGGCGCCGCGAATGCAGTGGGACAGCTGGCCGGCATAGGCCCGTGGTCCTCAGGGGCCACGTCCAGGGCCGTTTTCCCAGCAGCACCCGGACTCCTTGTGAAGAGTTGCCACTCTCACTGTGGATAGTCCAACCACGGTGCCCGGCACCATCCCAGCCACTGGCTGGCCAGTGGGGCTGTCCCAGGACTCAGGCACCCTTGGGTCCTGTCTCAGGGGTTCCTGGGTCCCTCTCTGAGGACCTGACCCCATGTGAGCAGGGCTGTGATGTTCTCATCTGCCTCAGTACCCCCAGATCTCAGAGCCGTGTTGACTCCCCGGGCGTACTCAACAGACAGGGTGAGACCCTCCTGAGTCCGTCCCAACTCGGAACTACATTCTGCTTCTCACACCAACCCCTCCACCCACCTGTGCTCCATATACACACGTTTTATTCCAGATCCCGTCCAGCGGGTCCCGTCCAGCAGATCCCATCCAATGGGTCCCGTCCAGTGGGTCCCGTCCAGCGGGTCCCGTCCAGCGGATCCCATCTGGGAGGTCCTGTTTCTGACTTGAATTCCACACGTTGTCAGAGCACTGTTCAGCCCTCGTCTCCACAATGACTACCCAAGCACGAGCTCGTGCATGTATGTGTGTGCCCACACCTGAGTGTGTGCAGGTGCCTGAGCGTGAGTGTGTATGAGTGTGTGTAGGACTATTAGCCAGGATGAACGACAAGAGTCGGGGCGGAGCAGGGAAGGTGACGGCGCAGCTGTGTGACAAGCAGCCTGGATTCCGAGGCTGTTGCCTGGGTGGCATCCCGAGGACACACGTTGGAGCATTTCAGCAGCCAGGCCCCCCGGACTCACGGAGCTGCTGGCTCTGCCCCTCTCGAGGCCCGAGGCTGTGTGGGCTCCAGCAGCCCTCCCTCCGTTTGTCCCCGGGGCCATTTGGCTGCTGCTGCCCCGGCTTGTCCACTACCTCCTGTGCGGGCAGCCTCAGTGCTGGGCTCGGCGCAGGGCTGTGTATCATTGTGGGCCTGAAATGGGGACGCGGTCCCGGGCCCTGACTCTGCCCCCAGGATGCTCTGGAGTTCCGGGTCTCCCCTGGGGCTCTCTATCCAGCTAGTCTTACCCGATCGATTCTGAAAAGGCACCATTCGAAATTTATTTTGGGAATTATAAAACAAAAAACTAACCTAGAATAGAGAAGATACATCCCAGGATGGAAGACATTGGTGTTTCAAGATGCGTAAACACAGACACCCAACATACAAGTGAGTCTGGGAGATGACGGTGACTTTTCTAAGCCAAACCCCTTCCCTCTGAAGGAATATAGGCCTGGGGATTTGACCCTGGGCCCTGATGGTCAGTGCCAATGTCAGGGGCCAAAAGACCCCACAGGCAGCAGCACCCAAGGAAGGGGGGCAAGCAAGCTGTCCTCTGAATGTTGGGGCACGGTCGAGCAGGTGTGTGGCCAGCGTCTGCTCTCTGGGTAGGCCTTGGCTCACTGCCCACAGAGGGCTGAGACCAGAGGCCCCATCAGAGCCTGCGCCCTGGACAAGAGTGTTGTAGGAGGAGACACCTGACTGCTTTTCCTCATGTGGACACGCAGGCATCAGCAGACCCTTTGCACGGCCATCAGACACTCGCCCACTGCCTAACGGTGGTCTCCACAGGCACCGGGAGGGACATGGGCAAGAGAAGGACAGCCCTGCCTGCTGGGGGCCTGCAGGGACAGCGAGCCTAACAACGGGGTGCGTTTGGGTCCGGAGCCAAGGTGAAAGGCTGAGACTGAAAGACTCCGCTTCCCGGAGGCTGGGAGACGCCCGATGCAGACGACAGCACTTCGGTCCACGCCCCCACACCCCCAAGGATGGCAGGACCCTGCAGCGAGATGCAGGGCCCAAAGGACATGAAAGAAGCTCCCAGGTCCTGGGAAATAAGGTGTTTCCAGAGACACGGGCTCTGGGGAGGCGTCTTGTCTCAGGTTTCAAAGACCACACAGGCCTCCCTCAGGAGAAGCTCTGCGAACGTCCCCCTGGAAATCCGGGCTTCTGTGTAGACAGGGTCACTCTCCACTGCCAAGGGAGGACTTGGCCGTGTCGTGCCTCGTCTTTCTTTCCGGTCTTTCTCTGAGGGCCCTGGGTTGAGCAGAGAGCTGGCGCCTGAGGGCCCTACACAGCGTTTCTGCTCAGTGTGAGCCATTGGGAAAACGGGGCTGTGGTTCCTCCTTCTCTCGGAGTATCCCGTGGAGGTGGTCTTGGCTTTCCCACCAGGGAATCTGGCCAAACCTCACACGTGGGGAACTCAGCCCAAGCAGCTGCCCTGAGCCACAAAGTGGCCACAGGACGGACTTCACTTCTGAGAGTCACCTACAAGGACCACAGCTCTTGTAGGTGTCTCCTCGGCCTCTGTCTCTCTGTCTGTCTCTCTGTTGGGACGTGAGGACCCTGGGGCGGCCATGGACAGACCCATATGGTGGGAGCTGGGGCTGCCAGCAGCTGTGTGAGGGGGACTGGAGTGAAGTCTCCTCCCCATGGGAGCCCTGGGCTGCAGAAGAGCCTCCCGAGTGGTGAGCGTCCCCGAGCTGGTGCCACGGGGGTGGGCGTCCCTGAGCTGGTGGCACGGGGGTGGGCGTCCCCCAGCTGGTCCCACGGTGGTGGGCGTCCCCGAACTGGTGCCACGGGGGTGGGCGTCCCCCAGCTGGTGCCACGGGGGTGGGCGTCCCCCAGCTGGTCCCACGGGGGTGGGCGTCCCCCAGCTGGTGCCACGGGGGTGGGCGTCCCCCAGCTGGTGCCACGGGGGTGGGCGTCCCCCAGCTGGTGCCACGGGGGTGGGCGTCCCCCAGCTGGTCCCAGTGGCTGCGTGTGCACCGTATGTGGCTTATCACTGGTCAGTTGCCCCCGAGGGACGGTTGGCTGGGATGGTGGGACCAGCTCAGGGAAGAGCACGGCTCGGTGTGGGTCTTAACGTCTCCGTGGGGACTCCATGGGCGGGAGAGGCGCAGGGCACCAGGACGCACTAGGACAGGTCGCAGGGCGAGCGCGACTCTTCTCCCGTGGGGGGTTGAGCGCCGGACGGACAGACCCCGCGCGCACACACAGTGCAGGTCAGAAGAAGCCCACGGGAGGAGTCAGTGTGGACCATCGAGGTTGGCCTTGGAGAGGACAGAAGGGGCTGGATCCCTGGGCAGGACACCGGCGGTCAGTGAGGCGAGGAGACAGATGACCAGGAAGCAGAGGACAGGCTGGAGGCAGCGTTCTGGGGCCTGAGGCCGAGAGCTTGTGGGGTCACGGCCCGCTGACTCCCCAGAGGAATGGGGCCGGCATCACATGCCCGCCTGGCTGTCCTCAGCAGCTCTCAACCCAGAGAGAAGGAGAACCATCGAGCGGCACCTTTCTGCTGTGCCGTGTCCACTGGCGGGCCTGGCACGTGGGTCCTCGCCGCGGCCGGGCATCTGAGAGAGGGCAGACCACACGCTGGGCTTGCTCTCTTCGGCCCCACCTTGACCTCATCTGCATCCGGCTTACCTACGACCCGACGCACAAAGTCTCTGTCCCCAAGTCTTTCCTGCAGCGAGGCGTGCTGTTCCCGCTCACGTCTGCCGTCCTGTGGCTCTGTGGCCTGCCGGACACCGAGCACAGGACGCTGGAAGTGCCACTAGAGCTTGTCAGAGGCACTTCTGTCAACACTGCAAATGTCTGGTCACGAGGAATCATCTCCCACCCGGAAACCCGTTGTGCTCCCGTGTCAAGAGTCTGCGGGATGTGGAGTGACCGGTGTTCATCACTGGGGGACGACGAAGGTGTGAACCCAGTTGCACTAGACCACAAATGTGAAAAATACAGAGCAGTATCGCAGCTCCTGAAGTAGAACTAAATCCACTAGTCACCGAAAAACTAAAGAAAGTGTAGTCACAATTAAAAGCCTGTACTTGGACATCTTCGGATCTCAGACGTGTGAAAGCCCAGACTCTGGCCCTGTCTGGCCTCACCCTGAGACCTGTTGCCCTCTGGGACCGCCAGGCCGCCCACCCCGGCCTCCTATCCGTTCTGCCTCCAACCTCCCCACCAACACGGTCCTTCCCCGCGTGGGGTCTCTGACTGTGGTGCACGACCCGGAGCTTGAATCAGGAGAGGGTGGGTCAGTGGTCCGGGAGGCCTGTGCGGCGGCCGTCGCCCCAGGCAGGTGGGAGCGCGGGTGGCAGCCTCGCACAAGCAGGAGGTGGGAGCAGAAGGCTCCCAAGGACTCTGCAAGCCTCGGGCTCCCTCAGGGAGGAGGTGTGGGCACCCTGAGGTCAATGCCCCCAGGAGGCCCCGGGTTTGCTCCGTGTTGAGAGTGGAGAAGAGGGGATGGTTGGATCCACCCGGCAGGCTTGAAGTCAGAGTCTATGACAGGCTTCCTTGTGCTCCGGACACGTCACCCGTGGCCACAGCGGATCCAACCCCTTCGCCTTCTCCAGCCCCAGGGCAGCTCTCTCCACAGAGCCCGGCGTCCTGCCGGTCACCCGCACAAAGGAGCCGCCGCGGCAGCCTGCTCCGATGGACTAACTGGGGCCTCTGGCACACGTCGTGCTCCTGGGCTGGTGGCCGCGGCCCTCGCTGGCGGATGCCGCGCTCCTTCCCCCTTGCTAGGCCTTCCACTGCGAGTGGCCCCCGAGCTCGGCTCCTTCGGGTTTAGTTTCTTCCCCGCTCCCCCCTCGGGGCTGGCTCTGTGCACCCTGAAGGCAGGCTGTGTGGGGTCGGGAGCGCCGGTCTGCGGGGTGCTGAGGAAAGCAGGTGGGGTGGCGAGGGGGTCTGGGTACAGGATGTGGGAGACCCTCGGGCACGGGCACCCAGTGCCACCTGCCACACATCTTTGGGGACAGTGTCTGCAAAGGACCCTTAGGTGTGCCCTTGGTGGATTGGCTAATGACCCCGAATCACCCACATTCCACAGGGGAAGGCGAGCACAAGAGGGGCAAAATGGTGGCCTCCCTGGGCCATCAGGCCACCTTGCTGTGCCGGCTGTCATGTCTGCTGTCACACGACGAGCCCATGGTCCCCAAGGAGCCACGGCCCAGCGGGGTTGGGGTGAGCTGGGCTGGCAGCACAGGTGGCTGGATGGGGCAGGCGGGGACCACGTGTTGCTGGGAAGAGGGGTCTCCCCGGACCTGCACCCTGGCCTCCCAGACCCCAGGGCATGTTTGGACGTCTCTGTCAGGCTGAATGAGAACCGCTGGTCTGCGAAAGATGGAAACCCGCTCCCGCCTGTCTGGTCAGGCCTGCCTGCGGAGGGGACAGCCTGCCTCCTGCTGCCATGGCGGGCGTCCACTGCCAGACTCCTGCGACAACGGCCCAGACGTGTCCCCTGGAGGGACACTGGAGAACCACCTTCCCTCCAGTGGCTCCTGGGCCGGGCTGCGGCAGGGCCGGTCTCAGACCTTTTGGACGGCCTCCGCGTGACACAGGGCCGTAAGCCACCTGGTTTTCTCTTGTTCTCAACGCCTTTGTGCTGCACCGTGGTTTGTTTTATTTTGTTTTTGTTTTTGTTTTTAAGGTTTTGTCTGTCTGAGAGAGTCCACACAAGCGCGGGGAGCAGCAGAAGGAGAAGGGGAAGCAGGATCCCTGCTGAGCCAGGAGCCCAATGCTGGACTCGATCCCAGCACCCTGAGATCATGACCTGAGCCGAAGGCAGACGCATCACCAGAGGAGCCCCCCAGGCGCCCGTCCTGTGTCCAAGTTTAAGAACAAACCGTGAGATTCCGAGAGACCTGTGATGGCCACACTTGATCCCAGAGCATTCCTACCCCAGCTTCTCCCAGCGTCCTGCCCCGACATGTGGTGCACCTCCCAGCAGACCGCTGCCCTGGGAGGGCATGCTGTCCCCCCCTAACGGGTGAAGTCTTGTTGTGCAGGGCTGTGTGACCGTGTCTCCGGGTGGCAGCCGCGTGGGGTGAGTGGGCTGCTCGGCCCCCGGACCACACACTCGATCCTGCTCCTGGAGGCTGGGAAGGACTCCCCGTGAGCCTCTCTGGGGCTCCTGCCACCTCCTTCTGACCAGGGACTGGTCAACGGGCACCAGCATGACGCCCCTTTGGGTGGGGGCCTTTGCTCTGGCGGGGACAGAGCTGCCATCTGTCTGAGGGGCACACAGGGCACAGATCGGGGGGGCTATTCAGGGAAGGGGAGGGCTGCGGAGGGGCTGGTCAGCTCAGGACCAAGTAAAGACAGTGCAGCGAGCCGTGCACCGGGAAGCCCTCCCATGTCCCCCAGGCCCATCCAGAGCCCACCTGCTCCCTGGAAGGAGCCAGGCTCCTTAGGGGGCGGGAAAGAGGGTGGGGCTGGGGCCGGCTGGGTGGAGGCCCGCGGACACCCCACTGCGTGGCTGGGGGGCCAGGAGCTTTCCCCAGATGGGCGGTGTGGCCTCTGTTCCCCCCACAGCCACTCTGTGGCTGCTGCGTTGAAGCCTCGGGACCTGCAGAGCCTGTGACCGAGGTGGGGCCGTTCACGGAGCCGTGCTTACCGCCATGAGGCTTTCCCACTGGCCTCAGCTTTGCCCCCTGGACTGGCTCATCATCGCTTTCCATCTGTTTTAGTTTTTTTCTTCATCAAAGATGTTGATGGTGTTGCGCCTGGAGAATGGTGATGGGGGAATGGGGAAGTCGCTAGCGGCAACACAATGTCACATTCGCTAAGGCAGCCGTGGTGCCGGGGGCCGGGGGGCTCTCTCCTCAGACCCAGAGCAGCCCTGCCGGGGAGCCCACCCCTGGCTTCCGCCGCCACATCGCAGGTGGCTTCCTCTGTGTCACACAGAGCCTGGGCCCTCCGGGTCTCAGCCGTGTTCTCTGGGGCCCCGCTATCCTGGGCAGGGGTTCTTGGGCAACTGTCATTTGCCCGGTCCTGACGCCTGCCACTGGGGGCTGTGTCCTAAGTCCAAGACGTCCTGCTGAGCAGCTGACCTTTCCTCTCATTCACCCCTCAGAGCCCCCGTGCCGTGAGGTTGGCCTGACCCTGGGTTATGCGTGATCGCTGGGGCCGTGGGGCCCGGCGTTCTGTCCCTAGAGGGCAGCGATGCCCCTAGAGGTGACTGTCAATGACTGGCCAGCTCCCTGGCCTAAGTCGCTAATGGGCTGCCGTGGTCATCCCGCTGCTGCCTCTGTCGTGTCACTGGCTTTGCGTCTGATAGAGACTGGACAGTGACCACCCCAGGAGGCCAGCTCAGCCGCCTGCGTGGACGCCAGCAGGTGAGGGCCGTCTCTCCTCCTGGGCCTTGGCTTCCTGCCTTCAAAGACAAGCACATTTGAAGAAGAAGAAGCCCTGAATCTGCAGTGTCTTTGCCTTCTAGAGAGTCATGGATGGTTGGAGTTAATAAGACAGTGAGGAAATGCACTTTGGAGAAGAGACAGAAACTCTCACACCTCCTGGGACAAGCACAGGGGAGCCGCTCTTCGGGGCTCGCGAGTGAGCCTGCTGTCAGGATGCCAGTCTTGGGGAGGGAGAGCCAGGAGGGTGGCGGGAGGCTGAGCCCGCACGGCAGGGCCGTCACTCACGTGGGCCGTGCAGAGCTGACACCTCTGGCGGGCGGCCCCGGTAGCCAGGTCGTCCAGCTGTGCTGGGACAGCGTGTCCCTGGGCACAAGCCATGTGGGTAGGCCTGCGGGGCTGGTGTTCCAGGAAGCCAGGCTAGCAGGTGGCCAGACAAAGGACACAGGTGCTAGGACACCGCCCGTGGGCATGCCCACACGACAAGCCTGACTCAGGACTGGTGAGGGCAGGCCCAGCCGGGCAGCTCAGCGTCCTCACACCGCCAGGGAATCCCCATACCCAGAACCACCGAGAACCAAGCACTCCCTGTGTTGGCCCCGATAGTCCCCCGGGCCGACATGCCACCCAGCAGGGGGTCATGCTACTCCACTCAATCGTGGGGCTGGGGCCGAGACGCCTGTTTCCCTCACAGGACGACTGGGGGAGGCTGGTGCCTGAGCTCAGTGTGCTGTGTGACGTGGCTGTGTCCTGTGTGTGCGTGGCGGCTGTGTCCTGTGGGACTGTGCGTGGTGGCTGTGTCCACTCCTATAGACTGTGGTATCTTGCCAATAATTAATGGTTGTTTTATTTTTATAGCTACTTTCTGTTTGTGGAAAGATGAACATTTGTCGTAATGATACAAGATCCATCCTTAGCATACCCTCGAGTAGAATCTGTACAGCGATGAGGTGAGAACATTGACTACAAGATTGCCCAGAAGTCATCCGTGAGGGAAGGTGTCCCAGGGCAGGAAGGGTGCTGGGAGGGTGTGGCCCCATCCTCTGCCCGCTGCCGCTGCCCCGGCCACCGGCGATTGTCAAATGCTTCCTCTGTGTCCCAGAGAATGTGTGAATGCGCTTGGAGGGCCCTGGTCCTTCCGTCACTCCCCCGTGCAGTGTGCGGCTCCCAGGGCCTCAGGGGCAGGGATGGGGCTAGACTGGCAGCCGGGAGAAGAGGACCATGGCGTCTGTGTGAAGAACCACGGGCAGCTCTGTGCGCTCGGTGCCACAGACACAGAAATAATTTTCTCTTGACCAAAAATAAGCCAGCACAAAAGTGCTCTTGGGGACCGCGGCTGACGGCAGAGCAGATTCTGTGCCTGTCCCTCCGGGGGACCCCTGGGTTCTAGTCGAGTGTCCACCCTTGGACGGCTTGTGGGAGAGAGGAGGAAATGGGGGGGCTCTCCGGCAGGGCACGTGAGCTGTCCAGAGCAGGAAGGGGCAGCCCCTGAGCCCTGGCCATGCCTGCACATCCCCGACTTGCCAGCACGCTGCCGCTCTGGGCGGTGGGATGTCGCTGAGCTGCGTGGCTGGCACGGACCCCAGGCTTGCCCGCTGCGGTGCCACCCATGAGCGCAAACTTTCTCTCCTTCTGAACCAGGAGCACCAGGCTCTTCAGGGCCGGGAGGGAGCAGAAACGGCCTCCAACGCGCCCTGCAGCGTGCACCCATGCACGTGCGTGAGTGCGTGCGTGCCCATGGAGGAGGGGCCGGGAATGACACCTGTCTGTCCGTCTGTCCGTCACACATTGGAGCACCCTCTCATCAGCCACCTTTTCTGAGTCTCTACAGGCTGTGGGGGGAGGCAACTCCCTTTCTTGGCTCCGGGGTCTCTTGTAGACGCTGGATCGTGCCACCAGCTCCGGCTTTCCCGCACCTTCACTGCAAGCCTGGTTACGCAGCAAAGCATTTTCAGCTCAGAGACACTGGTTTGGTTGTGCTGGGAAGCCACGGTGCCCTCCCCAGTGTGTCCTGCAGGGGATCCCGGCGTGGGACGATCGGAGGCTCACAGGCTTGCCGAGCGGCTGAGCTCGAAAGCGTGCCCCACAGGGCTTCTGTACCCACATTGTTTCCCATTTTCTCCACAGATGAGCACCCAGGCCCCTTGTCCAGGGGAAAAACACGCTCAAATTGAAGCCCTGTGGGAGGGGAAAGGGCCCCAACACCCACACAAGTCCTCCACGTCCCACACACCAGGCAGGACGGCTGTCCCGGCTTGTCCTCGGTGGACAGAGATGCCCCTGATGGGGGAGCCTAGTTCTGCCCCTACTTGTCCTCGTGCCGGCTGTGGGGTCTGAGCTATTCGAGGACCCCAAGTGAGGTTGGGGGAACTCTGCTCTGCTCCCTCCAAAGAGGAAGTCAGTGAGGAAACCTTCTGCCCCGGGTCTGACGCCAAAAAAAACACCAGAACTTCAGGTCCCAAGGATCCAGTTTGGAATTTGAGATTCAGCGTGAAATTTTACGTGTCTTTACCTTTTCCTCTCCTGTAGGAAAAAAGCTGCCCTAGGTAGAAGAGAGCTGTGGGGATTTGAGAGAAACCTCTACTGGAGAGAAAGCAGCCCAGCAGAAGGCTGGCAAGCCAGGTCCTTCTCACAGAGGTCGCACCCGTGCCCCCCAGAGCCCTGGGACCTGTGGGGAAGGGCCGTCTGCTCGCGGGATCCTCGGGGCCAAATGAACCTGAGAGGTAATGGGCTGTCAGGTGCGTCCCAGAAAGGGCAGTCGCTGTGCCCTCCATGCCTCGGTTTCTCCCTCTGTGAAGCCAAGGCACAGGGCTCCCCATGACCCAGTAGGGCCGAATCAGGGAAAGCAAGCCCATTCCCACTGAGGGCTTTCCTCTCACCCGCTAGGGCACTCCTGTGAGGCGGCAAGCCCAGGACCCTCCGGGAAGAGGTGCAGCAGCCCCGCTTCCCGGGGGTGCTCAGAAAGCACTGGGGATGAAGGAGGACAGCGACCCACAGCGGTGCCGACCAGTGTCCGTGCGCGGGACCGACCAATTCTGCAGGGCTGTCCCAGGAGCCCCGTCGGGCGGGAGAGAGGCTGGAGCGCCGGGTCAGCCGGTGCTGGAAGCCCAAGGACCAGAAGCTGGTCTGGGCCTCCAGTGTGGCTGCAAGTCCATTCTAGTCCCAAGCCCAAGTCTGACACCCACAGCTCTGGGGTTCAGCGAGGCTTGGGCGGGACACCCCATGGGCTGACCTTCTCCACCCTAGCCTCCATCGTCCCGGAGACGGGCCGCCAAACCCTGCCCCACCCCAGGAGACACGGAAGACGCGCAGGCATTTGAAGTGAGGGGCAGGAGGCCAGGGGGGTGGGCTGGGGCGACAGCTGGTGAGTTGCAGCCACCTCTGTGGAAGCCATCAGCCCGGAGGAGGGAGGTAAATCAGGATCCCCGAGGTCAGACGCCGGTGCATCCAGGAAGGCCAGCAAACGCCCATGTGTCCTCGTCACTCAAAGGGCCCCGGCCCCTGGAGGCAGGGGGGGACAGAGCGACTGACCGCCCGGGAACACGAAACCCGCAGGAAGCCGCCGCAAGTGCTGGTGGAGTCCGGGGGGATTTAGATCAAAGGATTGCAGCTGGGTGCCGGCGTGGGGGCGGGCGTGAGCAGCTGAGCGGGGCTCAGCCCAGGGTGGGCCTTGGGGGGCCGCCCCATGCCCCTCTCCCCGCATGTCCCTTCTGCTGGAGGGTCCCTGGCGTGTGGTGTGTGGGGCTCCTTCCCCCGTGCCGGGAACCTGAGCTGTTAGGCCCACATCCAGGCGCCTCCTGGACTCCCAGCCTGCCCCGTGGTGGAGACTTTGTCCCTGGGACAGCAGCACAGCCTGAAAAGGCGACACTCCCTTGCAGGGAGACTATGAGGCCGGAGAACCCCAGGCCTCTTTTAGGGGGTGGCAGAAGTCCCTCAGACGCCAGGGTGGTGTGTGGCAAGGGGCCCCGGGCTCTCTGTCTGGTGCCCAGGAAGGAGCATCGGGGAGGAAAGACATTAGTTACTTCCTTTGAGACTCGGTTCTGGACTCCGTGAAATCAGTTAATCAAGAGTATGCAGTGACCACCTATGTCCTCCCGGGAGCAGAGAGCCAGGCCTGGGGCTGCGTGAGGGGGCCCAGGATGAGGGACCCCTGCCTGCCAACACAGGTCCCTCGTTGGAGCCAGTGTGGATAGCAGGGACGGCATCTGGGATGAGGCTGTGAGTCTGGCCAAGGTCCCGTGTCTGTACGGAGGAGCTCGGGGGCTGTAGCACAGATCCCATGAGGTCCCATGTCCAGGCCTCAGGGGCCCAGGGAAGCAGCAGCTGAGGGCTCCTCCTCGGAGGGCTGACCGTCTGCTGGCAGCCACAGCCAGGGCACGGTGACCGTGGCATCCCTGAGCCACACCATGCAGGGTGCTCTGGGACCACGGAATGCTGCCAGGGTGGATGGGGACTGCTGGAGGCTGGGCAGGGAAGGATGGGGGCACCTGGTGGATGGAGGACACAGGGCGAGTCTCTGGGCAGGGGCCCCTCTGCTCAGGGGACCAGCGTGGAAGGCTGGGCTCAGGGAGCAGTCTCCCCACAGCTCACAGACACCTGGTGGAGGTCATGGGGAGACCCCTGCCCGGGACCTAGGGGTCTGGAGGCCCGAGGCTGCCTCACAGCCCCCACCTGGGGGCTCTCCAGCCTCTGTCACCGAGGCCAGACTGGGGCCTGTCAGGTAGGCCACGTCCTCCGGAGGCCCCCAGGAACCCTACTGCGGGCTCAGATGATAGAACACAGCCAGGAACCACTGCCTGGGCCCTTGTCTGACCATAAAGCTGGGAACGAGGAGGTTTTCCATCGGTGTATCCAGGCCTGCGAGAGGGCCGAGCTGGTTGGCCCTGGGCAGATGCTGCAATGTCAGGACGGCTCTAGACAGACGCAGGAGGGCCCGGCTACCCCATCCACACCCCACTTGAGACCTGACAGATGGTCCATGAGCAAGGGCATCTGTGTGTTCCCGACCAGAAGCCCCAGATCTCAGCCTTCTCTGCCGGGAGGTGACTTCTGTGGTCTGGTCCCTACTGGGTCTCCTGAATCCTGGGCTGGGCCTCAGTTTACCCACTTTTGGGATAATGCCAGGTGTCCTCAGGGTTCCTGAGAGCAGGAGCCGTGTGCCTGCTGGATGGGGACTTGTCCCTTTCGGCACCTCCTTTCCTTTCCACTTCTTCCTAGAACCCACCTTGGTGGGAGTCTGGCGGGATGGAGGGCGTGGCCTCGGAGGCTCCCTCCTGGCAGCTCTGTCTGCATTACTGTTTCCATTATCTTTCTGGATCCCACGGGTCCTCCCTCCCCTGTGCACATGGACACTGCCTGCCTGCCAAGGCCACTGCCCTGTGGGCTAAGTGACCACACTCAGGTCACGTCCCACAGGCCTGGGCCACAGTCCCGGCAGCCCTGAACGCAGCTGGCGCTCTGGTAGCTGTGTCCCCTTCTGATCGAAGCCCAGACGCCCCCCTTCAGGACTGCCGTGCCACAGAGCCTGTGGCCATCCGGTGATCGTGCCCCCTGAGGCTGGGAGATCCGCTGGTGCAAGAATCCAGAAAGATCCCCCGGACCTCAGGCTGCCACGTGGACCACGGTGTCACAGCAGCATTTGGGAGACGCACTCTGCGCTCTCCCGTCCCATTTATGTCCAGAAACGGCGGCGGCCCTGGTGTCTGGACTCCCTGAGAGGCGTGCGGTCAGGTGGGCGCTGGACCCAGAGCTGGTCCCCCATCCCAGGGGCTGGGGCGTACCTCTGCCCACCGCACCTGCAGGATGTGCTCTGCCTGCCCAGGCTGGGAGGGTGTGACGGGGCAGGTGTGGGTGCTGTGCACGTTCCAAAAACTTTTCCTGACCTTTGGCCCATTTGAATCCAAGGAGAGGAAAGTGCCCTTTGGTTTACCTTGTTTCAGGTAAAGAAACCCCTCAGCCCTCCTCTGGCCCTGCTCTCTGGCCGCACCCCTCTTAGGACCGGGGTCTGTGGAAAGTGGTGGGAGGGTTTGGGGCCCACCCCCAACCCCGCTAAACTTCTCTCCGTGAAGCGAGCCTGTGGCCCCAGCTGTCCAGCTCTCGTGGGGGCTG
Organism: Lontra canadensis; assembly: GCF_010015895.1. Lineage (NCBI taxonomy): Eukaryota > Metazoa > Chordata > Mammalia > Carnivora > Mustelidae > Lontra > Lontra canadensis. Next base: position 7,511,313 of record NW_022631091.1, read on the forward strand.
TGGATGCCAACCGGTTCCCGCCGGCCCCCAGGGGCTCCGCGTCCCCTCTCAGGAACCGGAGGAAACAGACACAGCCAGGCCCCGTGTCGCTATGGGTGTCCTGTCCTTGCCCCAGGGCGCTCAGCCCTACAGACCTGCTGCAAGAGAGAGATCACACCTTGCCTCTTGCCGGCCGCCACACCGGCCTTCATGTGCCCCTGCTCTCTCCTCCTGTGGACGCCTGTCACCAGCCCCCGACGTCCACTCCCCTCCGGGCTCCACTTGAAGGGCAGCCTGTCCCCATGGCCGTGCTCACTCCAGCCTCTGGCAGCCAGCTGCGCCCTCCCCGCCTGCCCTCCAGCCACGCCACTGCCGGGGCGCAGTTCACTGCCTGCTGCCCTACTGCGCGACACGCCATGCATCTCCTCCCATGCGGAGCTGACACCGGATGTCCACGCCGTGTGTGTCTGTTCATGTGTGTGTGCAGGGGGCACTGCCCGTGACTGTAGTGCTGGGCTCCCACGGCGCAAGAAAGATACACCCGGGCACTCCCCACCCTCACGCAGCCAGAAGGGTCGCCATGACGCCACACAGCAGGACACGAGCCATGCGGCCCACACGTGATGGCCGCCAGACGGCTCCCTGGAACCAGACAACCCAGTCCGAGGCGGCATGCTCCGAGGACAGTCACTCCCGGGTCCCAGAACCCTCTGGACAGCCTTTGGTCCCTGTGCAAGAGGCAGGGGAGAGGGTTCAAGTTTGCTTCCCCCTGAACACGCCGTCCCCACGGGGTTGGACTGTGGACTGAGACCAACAGTGCTGGAGAGACAGTGGGACTCGGGAGCCACTCTGGCTCACTGGCGACATCACTGAACGTGCGTCCGGGTCCTGGGAGGCAGTGTCTCCTGGAATCCGTTCCTTGCCCAGGATGCCCCGAGGAGGGGGGGCCCCGAGACCAGCCCAGCTGTGCCCCCAAGAACCGTCCCCTCTTCCAGCAGTGGGAAGGCCCTGGGGCTGGCTCCCGCCCTCATACCCCGAGACTGGCAGGACAACAAGGTGCTGCCCCCAAGAGCACTGGGCTGCTCGGCCTGGGATGCCGGCGGGCAGGAGGCAAAGGTGGTGCCCTTCTCCCCAACACACACGGGCTCCCTGTGGCTCAGACATGGCGGGGAAGCTGTGGGATGCGGTTGACAAGGGCGCTAATTGCTCCGGCGACATTAAGCTGGTGGCCCGTGTCTTCCCAGATAGCATTTACGTGGACTTCCTCGTTATCTCCCGGCTGTCCGGGCCCGGACTCCTGTGGGAAGGGCCGGCCGGTGCTGTGTCTCCATGGCAGCGGGAGATCTGGCAGGAGGGCCGCAGCCGAGAGAGGTGGTGACAAAGGCATCTTCGGTGCAGGGACCGTGCAGAGGGACGGGGTCCAGGAAGCCCGTTTCCAAAGGCTGCCCAACCTCCAGACGGAGGCTCTTGGTTCAGCCTCTGAGCTGGCTTTTGTTGCCCGGGCTGCGGAGGCCCTGCCACCCGGTCACATGGGCTCCGTGCTCTGTCTGCGAGCCAGGCCTTTTGTGCGGGTCACCTGCCTGGCTCTGCTGGCACGGCCCGCTGCCATCGCATACAGAGGCCAATTTAGCTCCTCGCCGGCACAGGGTGGAAGCAGGGGCCTCGCGGCAGCTCTGGCTGCCCTCCCGTGCGGCCACCAGTGTGCTCAGTGCCGAGAATGGGAATCGCCAGCCTGCCCCGGGCGCCACCCAGCAGCTACTCCTCCTCCTGAGACCCCGTGTTCCCACTCGGCCAGGACGAGGTTTAGATTGTGTCCGGTGCCCCACGTAGCCCCGAGAGCACAGCCTGCAGAACAGAGCCGTCCCCTGTGGATGCCAGAGCCCCACGTCTCCCTCCCGGGCTCCCTCACTCCTGTTGGCACAGCCCAGCACCCGCCTTCCCTGCGTCCGTATGAGGGGCATCCCCGACGGAGTTGTGCTGTAGCTCTGGGAGCCGAGAGCCCCATGACCTTTTCGCTGGGAGGCAGGACCCCCCCGAAGTGCTGTCCGTGACCGTTCATGGAGCGTGACCGTCTCCAGGAATGGAGAGGTGCCAGCCCAGGCAACAGAACAGGATGGATGTGCCCCAGCAGGCGGGGGAAGGGCCGGGAGGCTCTGGAGCAGGTGCTTGGTGTTGAGAAGGCCTGCGAAGCCCCAGACAGGGTTGCTGAGGGCCGGGGCAAGCAGCAATGTTGGGGGCTGGACCCATGGGACTCCCAGCCTCCCCAGCACCCGAGAAGGAGCAGGGTCGAGGCAAGAGCTGGACTTTTGGGTCCTGAACACACAGCTGGGGGTGCCGGGCCATGTGAGCGGGGTCCTGGGACCGGGCTGTGTGGTGAGTGACCCAAGGAGAGCCGTTGAGGTCCCAGGCTGAGCTGGCGCTAGGACACAGGAAGCTCCTGGCTGGGGTCCTCTGGGGTTGGGGAAGCGTTTGGGGTGACATGCAGATGGAGACTGGCTGAAGGGAAAGGCTGGGGGGAGATGCTCGAGGGATAGGCTCTGGGCAGGTGCACGTTCCCCCGGAAGAGAGTGCTGGCTGCCATCAGGTCGGACGTGGGGGATGGAGCGGTCAGGGCGTGCCCAGGAGGAGAGACGGGGAGTCGGAGGGAGAAGAGATGCTGACGGGCGCTTGGAGGTAGACGACCCTTCAGATGGGGCAGAGGGTGTGGAGGTTGGAAGGAGCTGTAGGGAGCAGCTCCCAGGAGACCAGCTTCAGCGGCATCCCTGAGCGTCCGGTGCCTCGGGTGCCTGTGAGTGGGACGCGCCCTTCAAAGGCAACAGTAACATCTGCCGTGTCCCCGGGTACAGGATCCGTCTCTGACCAGCCTGGAGGAATGGCCCTGGTGCTCACGCACACGGCCCCGGGGGCCGGCCCCGCACCAGCCTCTGTTCCCTGCTCGGCGCCGTGGGTCTCTGGAGCCTGGGTGGGCCTCTCCCAGGCCCCGGCCAGAGGTGCTTCCTGCCTGAGCCCCCCACCCCCCACCGCGGGCCTCTGCAGACCCTCCAGATGCGTGAGGAGGAGGAGGAGGACCGTCGTTCGGCTGCAAAGTACCAGGGCTCCCCTCGGTTTCGCTCTTGACAGCGTGAGCTCCGGTGCGCCAGTGGGCCTTCCTGAGCCTCAGGTCGGACCTGCAGCACGGGGACCCCAGCAAGGAAGACCCCAGGGCGGGCGTCAGGGAGCTCCGCGCTTCAGTAAACCTCAGCTCGGGCTGCTCAGAGCGGCTGTGCCCACGGGGTCCCAAGCCGGCCCTGGAGTCGTGACAGACGGGGAGCCCTGACCAGGGCAGCCCTGGCCCCATCGGGGACACCCCTGAGAGGTCCCCCACGCGATGGCGCTGCAGGGCGTGAGGCGGCACCGTCACCCGACCTGACGGGGGCATCTTCGAGGCCCTCATTCCGCCGTCTGTATTTTCGCACGGGAAGGCCGGCAGCCGGGCCAGACGGCTCTGGGGTGGGTGCCAGGCCTGGGGGCGTCCTCCTCGACCACCACCCACTTTCCCAGCACCAGGGACCCTCCCTTGTTTCTGGCTCAGCTCTTGACCTTGAGGCCTGCTCATTTCTGGGTAGTTTTTAGTTCCAGCCATGGGGGATGGCCAAGGCCTTGCCCCTCCAGAGACTCTGAGCCCTGGGCCCAGAGCTCAACTGACCCCCCCACCCCCGGCTTTCTCTCTTTCTCTCTCCTCCTCTCCCAGGCTGGGTCCGACCCAGTGAGGCCATGGGCCGGCCACATCCAGGGGAAATGTATCTTGAAAACCAAACCCCGCGTCCTGCAGAGCTGTTTAAAGTGGAGAGCGTGGCCATGTCCACAGCCGTGTGGACATTTTGTGAGTAACCCTAGGCCAGGTCCCTGGCAGGAGAACAGGATAAAGCCTCCACCCACATCCTCTTGCTCTCTTGGGGTCCCAGGGAGGAGCCCCATCAGTTTTGCCTGTGGGGCCTCAGCCGCCAGGATGAGTCCTGCCACCCTCAGCACCCTGACCAGTCCCCTGAAAGAAGGGAGGCTCTGTGGTTGGCGGGGGCCCAGCGCAGCTGCATGGAGCGCCAGGGAGCCCAGCCAGGTGCCTGTGGGAAACACACACCCCAGGAAGGAGCCACAGTCCCAGCAAGACAACAGCCTGAGTCCTTCAAAGCTGGGTAGAAAACGAAGACCAGGACGCCCTCACAGAATGTCCAGTGGCTACAGGACGGGAACGGGGGCAGGAGTGGCCGGGAGCGGGCGGGCGCGGGCCGTGGGGGCAGGAGCGGGCAGGAGCGAGGACCTCGGCGCCGGGCGCCCCAGGCCCTGCTCGGCGACAGGACCTGACAGTTTCTAAGGAGGGAATTAGGCCTTTGAGAGCCTCTTTAGTCTGGTTGCTGTTCCTGCTATGATGGTGCTGGAGTGGCGGGCAGAGCCTCCCGCAGGACCTTACCCAGCGGTGTCTTCTCTCGGCCCCCGTGGGACCGGCGAGCCGCCACCCAGGTACAGACACTACTGGGCAGAGCGCCGCTCCCTGCTGGCCTGCACAGCCCGTGAACAATTCTTCTTTGAGTCAGGCTTCTGTGGTGCGCTAAAGTGTATTAACTTTTATTTACGTTACAGTATTAAAAACAGATGAAACATCAATTGATTCAGTGGGTGTCCTTCGGGGGTTACACACAAAATATTTTGAAAGGACTTTTTAAATGTCTTTTAACTAAAGTGCCAGATGGTAGTTAAAGACGGGTTGAGGGGAGTCTGTGTAAATCAAAAGGGCAACAACAAACATAACAACAAAAGAAGCACGTGCACAAATCTGTGTCCTGATTCGTTTATTCCTTAATGCAAAGAGCATGTCTCTGCGGCAGGACAGTCGGGCGAGCGTCCCACGCCCAGTTCCTCCTCACCCTCCCACCTGCGCACCCCAGACTTCTCCTTTGTAAAGGGCAGAAAATGGGGTCCTTGGCAGGGCTATTCGGACATTTAAAAAGATAATGACTAGCTAAGAAGGAGGCAAGTTTTCATTTATAACATCAGCCTAAAAATAACACAAATGTGCTCGGCCCACGTTAACTCCCCATATTTCCAAGACGACCGCCGCAAGTATCACGTTTGCTTGAAGACGGCGACTGCCGGTCCACAAACAGTCAAAACTAACTAATGTATTCAGCGAAATTGCAGTACATGAGACCAACACACAAACATCAGTTATGCTTCCATAGTGACACTGGACAGTTCAAAAAAGAAATAAATAAAAACATGCATTTACAATATCATCAAAAAGGAATAAATAACCTGAGAATAAACCTAGCCAAGGAGGTAAAAGACTTAGACACTGAAAACTGCAAAACGTTGCTCAAAGAAAGCAAAGATAGAACCTAAATTGACAGAAAAAGGCATCAGTGTTTATGGAGGTACAAAACCAACTTGTCAAAATGTCAGTACAGGAGCACCTGGGGGTCTCAGTGGGTTGAGCCTCTGCCTTCAGCTCAGGTCGTGGTCTCAGGGTCCTGGGATGGAGCCCTGCGTCGGGCTCTCTGCTCAGTGGGGAGCCTGCTTCCCCCTCTCCCTCTGCCTGCCTCTCTGCCTGCTTGTGATCTTGGTCTGTCAAATAAAAAAATAAATAAAATAAAAAATAAAATGTCAGTACTACCCAAGGCGACCCACAGATTTAATGCAATCTTGATCAAAATCTAAAGGAAAAATCTACCCTCAAATTCATGTAGAACCTCAAGGAACCCCAAAGAACTAAAACAATGCTAAAAAGGAAGAACAAACCAGAGGACTGACACTTCCTGATTTCAGAACTTACTACAAAGTTGCAGAAATCAAAACAGTACCCCTCTGGCCAGAACCCCGAGCAATGCAGAAGGGGGGATCCCGGGGGAGGCCTCGCGGGCACGGTCTCATGACCTCCAACAAGGGGACCCCTCGCGGGCACGGTCTCATGACCTCCGACTAGGGCGCCGGGAAAGCGCCGGGAAAACCGACAGCCACACGCCCAGGAACAAAGCTGGTTCCCCACAGTACTCCACGTACAAAAATTAACTCAAATAGGTCAAAGACCTAAAAATAAGACTCCAGAGTATGAAACTCTTAGAAGAAAACATGGACCAAAGACATTGGATTCGGCAAGAATCTCCTGGATTTCACACCAAAAGCAGAGACAACAAAAGTTGAAAATGGGTAAGTTGGATTTCATCCAAACTGAAGACTGTGCATCGTGGGGCTGCTGTCGACCAAGTGCAGAGGAACTGGAAGGCCGTGCAGACTGGGAGCAGACACTCGCTGATCGCGCCTCTGGTGAAAGGTTAGCATCCGGAACCGGTAACAGCGTGTGCAACCCAACAACAAACCACAGATAACCTCATTTAAAAATGAACAAAAGACCTAAATAGACATTTCTCAAAGAAAACACGGACGTGGCCGACAAACACGTGAAAAGTTGCTCAATGTGGCCCATCATCCGGGAATGCAAACAAGGCCGCGGAGAGGTACCCCCTCACCCCGCTGGGACGATTCCTCCCAAATATACCCAGAAGACCGCATGTGTCTTGAACGCAGAGAACTTGGAGCCCTGTGGCTGCCAGTGGGAACGCTGAGCGGCGCAGGGCTTGTGGAAAACAGCACGACAGTTTCTCAGAAAATTAACCATGGAATTACCATATGATCCCGCAATTTCACTGCTGGGTACGTCCCCAAAATAAATGAAACGGGGGTCTCAAGAGGGCATTGGTCCACCGTGTTCCTGACAACATTATTCCCAGCAGCTAAAACACAGAAGCCTCCCAGTGTCCACTGATGGGTGAGTTGATAGCAAAATTCATACAACGGAAAACTATCCAGGAATGTTAAAACGGAAAGGAATCTGCAAACATCACAGCAGGGACAGATGAGAACATTACACTAAGTGAACTATGCCGGTGCCCTATGGGTTCTGCACGTGTGCAGAACCCATAGGGCACGCTTCCACTCCCATGAGGCACGCCGGTTAGTCAAGTTCATGGAAACAGAAAGCAGGATGGTGGTTGCCGGGGGCTGGGGATGAGGGGATGGGGAGCGGATGGTACCTCCCTGAACGGTACCCTTAGAAACAGGTAAGACGGTCCATTTCATATTGTGCATTTTTTAGCACAAATAAATTATTGAATGTCCATAAAAGGTACTGAGTATGTTCACAAGAAAATTATTCCTGCCTTCAAGGGACTCACCACTTAAAAAGGAAAGCGGGCAGGTGTAGTCGTGGAATAAAGCTCTGGCACTTCCCGTGAAGTCTCCTTTTTCAGGCGTCATGGGCTGTGAACGGGGTCAGCCAGCCGACTGCGGCTTCTCCTCATTTTGTCCCTTGAAGGGACGGCAGCACTTCTCAGTGACAAACGGCACCGAGAGTCCCTTCCCCAGGACCTCCTTCGGCTCGTCTCTGCATGACTGTCTCAGGACAAGCTCCCAGAGACATAGCCCTGCGGGAACAAGGGGACCATTACAGATGGAGCCAAGGGAGTTAGACGTTGTGCTGAGAGGCTGCAGGTGTCGTCCTGGGATCTTCCTGCCGTCTCCAGCCTTTGAGGAAGGTTGGGAGCCGGCAATGTCACCCCCAAGCCAGGGATGACTGTCACGGGGACAGAATTCCCCAGCACCTGGGCTGGACAGGGAGCGTGGCTTCCCGGAGGCCCCGGGCACCAGGCCGAGTGGGGACGCCAGGAAGGTTGGGCTGGTGCAGACTTGGGTTCTTCTGCCCCGTCTCCCTGCTGCTCCGCACCGCGGGGTCCCTTCCTCACCAGGCCACGCCCGGAGGCCGGGTCAATGGCTCGACCTCGGGATCGAGCGCCCAGAAGTCCATCCAGGCGGTGGCTTCCCGCTTGTGTCCCCGGAGACGGAGCCGCGAGAGCGGGCCTTCACCATTCACGGAGAAACAAGGAATCGTGGCCCATCAGCGACTTCTTTAACCGCTATTTTTAAAGATTATTTTGAATCACACTGAAGAGTAAAAGGGCTCAGGGCCGTCCCCGCGGGGGAGGCTCTGCCTGGGGTGACGACGCTCGTCTGGGAATGGCCTGTCCACCTCCACCGACCGCACCTCGACACCCCAGCCACTGCCGTCCCCGCTGGCCTGGGCCCCCCCACGTGGAGTGTGGACACCAGGCTGACTGGTCCGGACGGCCCGCTCGTCCCTCCACGCCCCGCCAGCTCCCCCAGGACCACCCTCAGGGGCGAGTGAGATGGGGCTGTGACCGGGGGCTGGGGTGGGGCCCTTCCTGTGCGTGCTTGGTCCCAGCAGGCCCCACCCCATTATCGCGCTGTGGGGGCTGCCCCCCCTTTCCTCAGGTCCACCACTTTGGATTCCAGGGGCGGAAGGACTGAGCCTGGGGGAATCGTGGGGCCCCCTCCCTCTCCTGGGGCGCACCGCACGTCTGCTCCCAGGGAAGGGGCAGTGGCTGCCAGGCTGCTCTGCTCTGCTCCCTCTGGCCAAGCAGGTGCTCCAGGACTTGGGCGGGGTAGCCTGGTGGCTACGGTTCCTCCTCGGGCCCTGGGACCACAGGTTCCAGGCACTTTGGGCAGGCCTCCCGTCGGCCCTGTTTTACCAGGGGGACAGCAGTGCGGCCTGGTCTGTGGGGGGGCCTCAGGGCACAGACAGTGTGCAGAGGAGAGGGGCGTCCACACCCGACCTTGATCTGCCAGGCCTGGAAGAGAGGGTGCCTGGGTCTGTACCCACGGGCATGCTCCTCGCAGCACCACAGACACCACACGAGTCGATTCTTGGAGGATTTGTCTCCAAACGTCTCAGTCCTGTGCCTGCTGGCTGGCTCACCTGAGGAGCGTGGGGTCAGGAGGCTCAGGGTCCTGGATCTCTGCATCGCCTCCTTGGAAACCCTTGAAGGACACTCAAGGGCGTTGAGCCCAGCAGTGTGGGACACCCACGCATGCTCTCCCCGGCATTAATCATGACTCTGCACGTACCACCGGAAGAGCCGAGAGCTCGCCAGACAGGCCAGAGGACCAGCTTGTTGGGATACTGAGGTTCCCATGAGCTGAGTCAGTGAGTCTTAGAGGAGAAAAGCTACAGCTGGCAGCTCTGCCAGAAGATTCTGGCTGGGCCCAGGCTTTGAGAAGATTGACATTCCTGGGAAGAGAGGGTCACTGAGAAGGAAAAGCTGCTTACGGGGAATCAGGACTGGGTGGCAAGGAGCGGTTTGCTCCCACGTTTGCTGAGTGTCTAATGACATGAAAGAGGTTTCTGGAATCCCCGGAGTCAGAATGGTCCATGCAGACTGGGTCGGAACCCCTCCAGCTTCCCAGAGCTCAGGGCTCGTCAGAGCTGGACGCCACAGAACCCCTCCTTGCAGAATTAAGATTTTTAAAATTAAATTGAGTAAATGCATTGAATTCAGACCATAAGAAAACTTTCTTTAAACCGTATTATGTGTCAGTTTCTTTTGGGTGAAAATCGTCACTTGGGGAAGTTTTGAGCGAGTGCTCAGAAGAGTGGGTGCGTTGGAATCGGACATCGAGGCTCACCCACATTTGGCTGCGGTGAGGACCCCCTTGTTGCACTGATACTCCAGAAGTTATCTGGAGGCACAGATAGTTTGGGCTCAAATAGACTCTTTGTCCCTGTAATTCCTGCTCCAGGTCCCCAAATGGCTGAATTCTTAGTCTCCAGAACACCAATGTCATGAGAGGGACTTGGTCATTCTTACTCAGACACGTGTCCTCAGTTCCTAAGACCTGATAATCACTCAGCAAACACTACTGAGTGAGTGAGTAAGGCACACGTATCACACACACACACACACACGCACGCACGCACGCACGCACGCAGTGGGACGTCTCTCTAGGCCGCTCCTGTGTGGGACGTGCAGAGAGGGAACAGCCTGCCCAGCCCATCCCGTGCAGACATTGATGGACTAGAAGTGGTTCTTGGGCTTCGTTCTAGAATTTATTCTCAACGAGCCGCAGCTGTAAGGGTGTTCATACGACCACACACAGCCCAGATACCCCGGAGAAGAGACATCCCGGTGCCACGCAGCTCAGCAGAGTTTCCGACCCCAGTCCTGGCTGTTGGTGTTTCGTAAGTCTGCCTTCGTCCTGGCAAGTCAGGTGCGTCCGACCAGGGAGTCCTGCCCCTCTAGAAGCCAGCGGGCCCACGGCCGGCCCAGGCCCACATCCGACACCCAAGCTGCCCACCCCTTCCCCGCATTTCCCGTCAGGCACGGAGGTTCCCTCCCTGGGAACTCAGCGTGGACCTCGCCGCGCCCCCAGGTCCCAGAGGCTAAGCCTGTGAGCGAGGCACAAGGAGGAGCTCCGCCTGGCCTGGGCAGATGGATACAGGCCCTCTTTCTCCAGCCCCGTCCAGCCTCTGCTTCCTCCCCTCTGCGGGCACATCTTTGTCAGCACTTTGGTCCTGGTCCTGCAGCTCTGTGAACTGGGACAGGAAGGGTGGGGGGGGAAGGAAGCAGAGAGGATGGGGGAAGGGAGGGGAGGGCGAGAAGGAGCGGAGGGGAGGGGTAGAAGGCAGATGGGGAGGGGAGGAGAGGAGGGGGAGAGGGGAGGCGGATAAAAGTGGTAGAAGGGGAGAAGGGGGGAGGGGAGGGGACTGAAGGGGCCGGGGAGGGGATTGCGGGGGAAGGGGGAGAGAGGAGGGGAAGGAACGAGCCCCAGAAGAAGGAGAAAGGTGGGAGGCAGGAAACAAAGAAGGAGCAGTCCCCTCGGCAAGTCCTTCGGAGCCAGGCCCTGGAGGGCAGCACGGAGGGCAGCCACCCCCCACCTTCGTTTCACCCAGCAGCTTTCAAAACCGACAGCTTCATGACTCGCAGGAGCTGCGGCAGAGGCGAGAACAGCAGGCAGAGGAGGGGGCCTGGTGCCCAGAGAGGCTTCTGGACTGACCCGAGACCCCAGGCTCTCTGAGCCTCACCCAGGCGCCCACAGGAGTGTCTGAGACAAAGAATAAGGAATGTCACAGTCATGGCAGGCCCCACCCCTGAGGGTGAGCACAGCTGACCCGCTCCGGGCCATGTGCGGCCCCCGGAGGGTGCGTCCTTCCCCACCCGTTCCGCAGTGACGCGGGACCGTCCTCAAGGACGCACAGCACAGCAGGAAGCCGTGGTCAGTGGGCAGGAGAGGTCACAGGGCGCAGGGTGAGGCCTGCCAGCAGCACCGGGGCCTCCCCTGACGGAGGAAGCTGCTCCCTTCCACCGTGTCACTCAGAGAACCTTCCTGATCGGCGGCCGGCGGAGAGACAACAGCACACGGTGCCACCAAGTGGGGCAAGAAGAGCAGCGCCTTGAACGGCTGAGGACACTGGTTTCTGCTCTGCCGTGTGTGAGCTCCACAGGGCGGGCCTCGTAGCCGGCGGAGGACAGAGCTGGTGCGGCCTGGGACGGCCGTAGGAGCACACGCGTGAGCCGTACGCCAGGACGTGAGGCGGCCCGGCCCGGCAAAGGGGCTGAGCCAGCAGCAGCCATCGTCCCCCCTGGCGATGAGTCATCCACGTCCACAGGGACGGGCTGGCGCATCCCATGAGCACTCACAGGACACGGGGACGTCCTAGAGCACGACCCACCTGGGCCACAGCCGGCCCAGGAATCTACTGAGATGTGGCCTCCTCTTTGAGTCCTCCCCAGCCTGGGGAGGACAGATTCTACTTCCTGAGTGACTGGGGAGGAGGAGGGGCTCCCCTCCCGGAGGACAGGGACTCTCCCCTCTGTGTAACTATGGAGGAGGAGGAGGAGGGGTTCTCCTCTCCCGGTGACTGGGAGGGTAGGGACTCTCCCCGCTGCATAACTGTGGAAGACAGGCGTCCTCATTCCCGAGCGACTGTGGAGGAGGTAAATGAGGGGTACTTGGCCCTCAGCGGCTGCGGAGCACATACACTCTCCTCTCTGAGTGACTTTAGAGGACAGGGACTCCCCCCTCCGTACTGGGGAGGACGGGGATGGTCCCTTGCATAACCGTCGAAGGTAAGACTTCTCCTTCCTCAGCAACCCTAACCCTGCAGAAGAGAATGAGGCTCACTAACAGGAGGGTGGCAGTCCTCCCCGAGTGAGTGTGGGAACAGGGACTCTCCTCCCCGAGTGACAGGGACGGCAAGGGCTCTACCCGCTCGCTGAGGAGGAGTTTCTGACATGGCCACAGCACCGACAGAGTCTGAGAAGAGCCCCAGGTCGCAAGCGTGTGTCGGGTCTTGCTGGAGGGATCGCTGGCTCTGGTCAGAAGGAGCATCACTGTCAGCGACCAGGGGCCCCCAGTCTATGTGCCCAGGGACTTGGGGGTGAACCAGATTAGAGGGGTGAGCAGGGGAATGGGGACGAGCCAGGTGGGCTGCAGCTCCTGGGAGCCTTTTGCACGGGGACGGGACCGCCCGCCACCTGCTTCTCACAACCAGGAGGAAGGTTTCTAGAACCGAGAGCTCCACATCCAGGCGAAGGATGCATGAGGACTCCTGAGGGCCGTGGGGGAAGCGGCTCCCTCGGTAGCAAGGGAGCAGAACTTCTAAATGGATGGAGAAGAACCACGTGGAGCACCTTCTTTTCCCTCCTGGGACCTTGGTTGAAATCAAGCCCTGACAGAATCTGACAAAAAGTGTGACGGCATGGAACGGTGATGGCTGACTACGGAGCGATGGACCGGACTCCCGAGTTCAAATTCCGTCTCTACCACGTATCAAGCCTGTGGCCGCGGGCAAGCCGGTTCTCTGCCTGGTTTCAGTTTGGTCGTCTGCAAGCCTGTGGAGAGAGACGTCCTTGCCCCAGGCCCCCTGGGAGGACGCATCGGGACGGAGCTCGTGAAGCTCGTGGAAGCCCGCTGACACCGTACCAGACACGCAGTGAGGATCAGTCGCGAAATACTCGGTCCCCAGAGAGGCTGGTTAGATTATGGCGGACCCAGACGTAACGGCCTCTTGCCTTAAGCGCTGCTGGAGGCCCGGCCGAGGGTTCCCGCGGGCCAGCGTCCGAGCAAACGGAACTTGAGGTTGGGTCCGCGGTCGTTCTCTGATGCTGGGCCAGCCGGGCGAGACGGAGACCGCACGGTTCCTCGAGCCAATGCTCCCTGATTCCGGGTTTCGGGGGTTCCTCCGGGGACCCAGCGCCGTGTTTCCCTCAGGTCACCTCTGCTGAGCAGCCACCGGTTCCCGCCATGGAAACTGGCATCGCGGAGTCCAAGCTGCTGTGACTCAGAACACTGTGTGGTTTTCGCCTGGAGAGTCAGAGAGGAACAAAAAGTCTCTTTTTCACCTGAAACTCTTTCTCGTCCCCTTTCCGAGATCCTTCCCGCTGCCCAGGTTAGTATAGTGTACGGGTCACTGAGACGAAGTGTGGGTCACTCCCTCAGGGAACTCACAGGCCAAGGGGAGAAGCAGTTGAAGTACTGGCCCCGGGAAAGGGAGTGTGGGCGCCCAGCCGCCAGGCCAGAGGGGCACGGGTGCTGCGGGGACGTCGGCACCCAGGGGGCCGGGGAGACTCCCAGTCCGCCTTTCCGGGGGGCATCGGGCCCTCTGACCGTCCCCTTCCCGCCCCAGGTGAAGACGCCCCCCGCCCGTGCTGGCCAGCCCCCATCCCCTTCACCGGGGCCACCACTGGGCCGGCCGGGAGGTCGGCTGCCTGGGCTCCCGTCAGGCCTGAGGTGTAACTCTCAGACCTATTCCTGCTTCAGGCCCTGCTCTGTGACTGTCCCTCGCCGGGGACGTGCGGCTCTCCGTTCCCCACCGGACGCGGGCCAGCACTTTGGGCCTCTGTAAATACCTCTCTCGGCGAGGCCTTGCCTGGCCCCAAACCTAAGTTAAGTCCTGTGACAAAACCTATACTTGGCCTTCACGACATTTACGGCAACGCGCAATCACGTATTTGGACGCATGTTTATCTGCATTATTTAGCTTCCTGCTGGACAGTCATCGGCACAGGATAGGACTCCCGAGCCCTGGGCCCGGGGCCGGCTTCGCGAAGACGCCGGGTGAGATCTTGGGCACATCGGAGGCGCGGCGGCCATGCGGGGGGTGGGGGGGCGCCCAGTTTCCTTGGTTGATGGAGCCTGTGCCACTCAGCACGTGGGGGCAGGTCTGTGGGGAAGACCCACGGAGAGAAGAGGGGAGAGGGTCAGACTCCCGTAAAGGCCACCAGGTCCAATCTCAATCCCATTAGTGTATTTTTGTGATAGTTGGTAAAACCACATTTGGAGATAACACTGAAAATCAAGATCTGAGTTCTGTGATTAGGACGCATGGCCCTGCCCGCTCTCCCACCCTGCAAAGGCCCTGGGACAGCTTGGGTGGGACCCTCTCCACTCCAGAGAGCAGAGTCCTGGGGGTTACCTGGTCTCTTCTCACAGCCCCAGCCCTTCCTGCCAAGTCCAGCCAAGTGTCCATGGGGAGGTCGGCGCTCTGGTGCATGACCGCTGCCCACTGGGGACCCCCCAGATTGTGTGTTTGGGGGGGTGGGCCTGAGCGTATGGTGGCTGGAGAGACGCTGTCCCTCTGCCCCGTGAATGCTGGGGGGTTGGAGGGCGGGTGGTTGCTGCACAGCACAGCTGAGTATGTGACTTTCCCTTAGTCTGCCACAGGCTGCTCTGACGTGGGAAAGAGGGTCAAGTCTCCCTGGAGCTCAGTGTTCAGCAAGAAAAGAGGAACGTCGCACCGGCTCCATGGAAAGAGAATAATTACGTCTCCAGTGGGTCTGAGGAGCACAAATGGCTCAGAATCTGAGCCTGTTTCTATGTCCTATGAGTCGTCGGTACACGACGGGCCCGGGCTGTTGACAGACTGCGTGCAAATTAGGACACCTTCCTCCGAATGAGCTGGAGGACACGGGAAATCTGCCTGCAGTGCTTTCCGGTACTGCTCCCACGACTGTGCCGTCTCTGAGCCCACACAGGAAAACCTATTACAACTTACTTTCTTCCCATCTGTCCATCCCTATGTGCACCTACTCACCCATCTATCCATCTATCTGGCCCTATGTCCTCCTCCCCATCCATACAGACATCTTCCATGATACGACCACGTGCCCATCCATAAAGTCATCTGCCCATCTGACGCATGTTTATGGAGCACTTACCGCAAGCGGTGCTCACATGGTAGACACAGTGGAGAATTTGATGCTCAGAACTTACATTCCAGTGGGAGAGGCAAGGAATGGCAGTTTACTCTGTTGGGGAACAGGCAGGACACCACAGCCTTGAGGAGGGGTACCAAGGAAGCTTTTCTAGTGTCGCTGTTGTCTAGGATTTGGCTCAAATGACCATCAGAACAGATTAGCGGTGGGGCGTGTGGGTGACGCAGACACTAGAGTGGGGGAGGACACCGGCTGCTGTCTGCCGCACGCAGCGCCCCTCCTGCCCACCTCCTATCTCTGCTCTGCCTGGGTTCCCTCCACTCCTACCACCTTCACAAAGGGTACAGGCGAAGGCCGTGGGCGCTGGTCATGGCAGCGGAAGGAGGTGGTAGCACACGGGGAAATGTTTCCGGCACTTGTGTGGAGGTTTTAAATATGTGTTCGGAATCTTTGTGTGCAAACACACGAAGCTGTCCACGCTAGACGCAGGCTTCCCGGCTTGTAACCCTTCCAAGCCCGGAGACGGCATGTCCCTCCGGTTGCCCAGTTAGGTAGGAACCCACAAGGGTGACTGTGGCCACAGGCCCAGGGCAGGAAGAGGCTGGCGTGCGGGCCACTGACTTCGGCCTTCTGCCACGTGACCGCGCGGAGCAGACCCGAACACGCCTGGGCTCCCGCTAGGGCCTCGTGCTCCACAAGATCACACCACGTCTAGGTCAGTCGCAGCAAATCATCGTCCTACAGAGCAGAGCGGCTGATTTTCGGCAACGGCGTGTGGCTCCTGTCTCGCCTCAGTGTGAACATTCAGGCTGTGCAAGGAGCTTCCTGCCCACGCTGTCTCTGCCTCCGAGACTGCACCGGCGAGCGAACACCACAGCTCGTCAGCGCGGGCTCCTTCCACCTCGCCGGCAGGGGTGCTGCAGGCCGCCTGTCTCACGGGCGGGGCCGTCTGATTCCAGACGTGGAGCTCCTGCTCCTAAGTCCGAGGGACGGGCAGCCTCTGGGCTTTGCTCTCTCCCGGTAGTGGCTGACTGGGACCCTGGCTCTGGGCAGCCCTTTGCTGTCAGGCCAAGCCAGGCCCGGGTGAGAGCACTTAGGGGCCTCGGACCAGCCCACTGCTCTTTGGGATCAAGTCTCCTAGTGGGGGGGCCTGACTGGCCCACCAGAACGGGGCCTCAGGTGCATCTGTCTGGGACCCGCAGACGCAAGGCTTGTGTGCTAATACCCGCCCCCATCCACCCCCCTGCCTACAGGAGCCGCCCCCCATCACTCATCATGACCCCTCCCCAACCCACTGAGACCCACCGAGACTCCCACCTCGCATGAAGGCCCCCTCCATGCATCGTCACCCTGGCCTCAAGACAGACCCGAGAAGTTGATGCGACCGTGTCCAGGTGAGATGGACTCATGGGTCCGAAAGGCTGGCCTCACACCTGGGAGCCCGTCCTGTGCACCGGATGTCCATCTGCTGCCTCTTCTGCAAGTCGTGCATTCAGTGGTGCAGACCCAGCCTACTCCCAGAGAGCTCTGGAGCAGATGCGGGGACGGGGCAGCTCCAGAGAGGACAGGGGGGATGGGGCAGCTCCAGAGTGGATGGGGGGATGGGGCAGCTCCGGAGGGGACAGAGGGACAAGGTGGGACAAGGCAACTCCAGAACAGACGGGAGGACGGGGCAGCTCCGGAGCGGACGGTGGGGACGGGGGCAGCAGAACGTGAACCTCAGCCCCACGGAGCTGCGTGCTCGAAACCGTCCCGGCGGCACGTTCTATGTCTACTTTACCCCAGTCCAGAGTTTGAGGGAAAGGAGAGCAAACGCTGGCGTCTCGAGGAGTCTAGCTACGCCTGTGGCCCTTTCTTCCCGTCCGCGTGGCGTAACGAACCCTTCCTGTTGACCAGAAGACCAGCGAGGGAGGAGCTGTGTGACTGTGGGTCAGCTTCCGAGTCTCGTGTCTTCAAGAGCGTCACGGGGATATGACAGCCTCTCCCCAGGACGAGGGGACAGCACAAACCGCGTGGGAAGGTGCAGCTTTGGTAGCTGCAAAGGGCGGATGGCGAGATTTGCTTCCGGACCGAAGCGCCAGCCTGCCCGTGGGCTTCTCGCGGCGGCGTGCTGGCCCCGACGCCTCCGTCTCTCTCGAGGAGCCCTGGCTGGCCTGCAGGTGGGTCGGGAGGGAGGACGGTTCTGGTCCTTGGTGCTGTCGGTTAAGAAGTGTCTCGAGCTTGTGTTTGCTCTCGGGTTTTCCACGTAAATCGCCAGGAGAAAGTGAGATGTCGGAAGCCCCCCTCGCTGAGCACAGAGGCCTCCCCGAGCAGAGCGTGCGCGAGGGAGGACTGCAGGCTGAACCGTCATTCTCTCGAGAGGCCCGGGCTTCCCGCACCTGCCAGCCCCTGCCAGGCAAACAGGGAGACTGGTCTGCTCCGCGGGTGTGGACCTGAGAGGCAGGCCTCAGCAAGTGGGGCTCCAGGACGGTGGCGAGAGGCCTGGAGCCTGGCAGGGATGCTGGGAGAGGCCAGGCAAAGGCGGGCAGGGAGCTGGCGGGCGAGGACGGGCCTGGGGGCCCCGCACACAGCTGCTGAGGTGTGGACATAAGGTTTGGAGAGCCTTAACTTTCTTGTCCGCAAAATGGGTGACAATCTCTACCATGTACCCACATGCGACTTCCTAAACCACAAGAGCACATGCACAGGGGTGACTGTCCCAGCCAACGTATCCATTAGTGACAACGTTGCTGCAAAGCTGGAGGGTGTGGGGACCCACCCTTGTCCCTCTGAACGTGTCCGGAGTTCGCTCCTGGGCAGAGGCCACTACACTGTCGAGCCCAGCCCACGGGCGTTGGCTGGCCTGGACTCCCCAGGGCGCCACAGGCCATGCGGGGGGCCCCCGCGGGCAAGCAGCTTCGACTCCTGCACAAACACGCTTCCCTGCTCATCTCCGGGCTCAGGAGCTGTAAGATATTTGGGTTTTGTTTTTGCTCCTCTGTCTTCCCAGCAGGAGCATGGGAGCGCAGGGACAGGTGTGGTGGGCATCCCACAGCCTGGAGGGGGACGCCCACACCGCTTCCCCTCGACTCCCCCAGGGAAGCCCGGCTAAGTGTGGGGCGGGCTCCAGGGCTCTTTACTTTAGGGTGGGTCTGCCAGAGGCCTGTGTCCCCTTGTCTAGAAGCTTCCAGCAGCTGGGAGAAGCGTGCCCAGTGGGAAGTCTCAGGCCGACTGTGCTGACCTTTGTGCCGGAGCGCCCAGATATGAGGCCTCAGCGGCAGTGCCTGGCACCACACACCAGCCGCCGGACCTGCCTGCTCAGGGTCAGGGCAACCAATTGCTCACGCGCCCTCACGTGGCGGCGGGGAGGCCACCAGCCTGCAGGTGGTGCCCGTCCCCCATTAGCTGTGGGCGTGGGCGTGCGCTAGTGCCTTAGGACATGTGACATGCGTGTGGGATATGCCGTGGACACGTGCGCACGGTCATCTAAGACGGAACCCGACCTGGAGCTTCCCCAAGACGCTAAGTCTTCAGCACACTTTCAGGGTCACAATCTCGGCATCCCGGTCTCTCCTTGAGGCCTGCTCTGGGCAGGTGACTTGTTGCGTCTCCTCTCTCGACATTTGAAGAAACTGAGGCCCAGGGGTGTGCACAGCCGCGGCCGCATGCCTGGGCCGTGGTGGCAGACGAACGTGGCGCAGGCCAGCTGGCCCTGGGTGACTGGACGTGTCCTGCTGCCTCACAAAGGAGCACCACCACCACAGACGGGTCTCTCGTGGCAGCCAGGCCCATGCGCATAACATAGCCACCTGGACAGATGCACCAGGATGGGTCGGTCCCCCGGGTCCAAGTCACGCACACACGGTGTCCCGCCAGCGCTGCAGGTGAAGCCAGGAGGGACCTCGGCCTCGAAGAGGCTCGTCACTGAGTAGGTGACGTGTCACAGAAAGGACGGCTTGGATGAGCCGCACTGTGCAGGACACCAAGGACGCAGCGCCCGCCACCGAGGCACGGGACCCGACCGAGCGACGTCCTTCACGAGAAAGGACCTCCCTGTGCGGGTAACTCGCATTCTGGTAACGCCCGGGCAAGTCTCCGTGAGCTGCTCAGACACAAGTCAGTCAGGCTGATAACGCAGCTGAGTTAATGAGAAGGGTTGAATGTCGCAAAGCTGGCATTTTGGCCCAGACGCTTGCCCCAATCTGCACTTTTTGTGGAAGGCCTGATTGAGACAGAAGTTGATCTTGTGGAAACTAAGAAAAGTATGTTTTTGTTGTATTTTTTTCTCAGTTGGCTGTTACATGGAACCGTGCGTTTGCAGAACACGGACCTGACGGACAGGAAAGGGGGCCAGTAGGGCGAGCAGACCCGTCCCAGGGAGAGGAGGGCCAGGCTTCCCCCGCAGCCTGAGCTGCGTTCCGCTCCCGCGGGAGGGACACTCCGGGCCGGGCAGGGGGTGGCGGGACAGGGGGTGGCTGGGCAGCCGTGACAGGGAGAGGACCCATGCGGGACAGGCTGCGCCGTTCACTCTCACTTAAGGAGCCTGCGGCCCAAACCTGACCGCTGGACTCCACAGACACGCGTGCCTGGCGGGGCCTTCTCTGCTCTGCCAGAAGCTTCTGGATGCGGAAGCTGGGGGCGAGTCAGGCCCTCTCAGGACACTGCACTCAGCAGCTCCTGGGACTGGGAATTAGGTTTGCAAAGAAACTATTTGAGGCTCCGGGGAAATAAGACCTGGAGACACCCTTGTGAAATGAGGGTGGGCGTCAGACGTGGGGCATCCATGGCTCTACAAGCTCCCCCAGATTCCAGGGTCGGCAGGAGGCCCAGCTGCCTCCCGCTTCACCACACCCTCACTGACCCTGGGACCTCTCAGGAACCGCCCCTTCCTGCCAGACAGTGGACCTCTGCTCTCCGGCTAGCTCAGGGCCCGGCGCACGCTGCCCTCTCCCAGGTTCCCAGATCCTGGCATTCTGCAAGGCGTACACGCATGTTCACGTGTGCGCACACTCCAGCACATGCTGTCACGCTGCTGACCCACACACTATAGACCCATGTGTCTGTGCACATGCGCGTGCAAACACACCAGTGCACACACTTGAACACACTGTCACGCTGCTGACCCACACACCCATGTGCCTGCGCACGCATGCGTGCAAACACACACGTGCACACACACCAGTGCGCACACGCCACCACCAGTCTCTCATTACAGGCCCTCGAAGGACAGGAATTCCCTGGGCCCCACGAGGAAACCCTCCTCGCTGAGCGCCCGTGTGCTCTCTGGCAGCCCACCCAGAGCCTCCCCTTTGGGATCTGCCCCTTTGCCCCGGCCTGCAGGCTGTGCCTCCCAGTGAGGGGGCAGCTGACACCCCGCAAGTCCTCTTCTAAAGGGGACCCGAGGCGGAACCGAGCTATGCCGTTGGGGCTGTAGCTGGGGCGAACCCGCTGGGTCCTCTACGGCCCCACCCTCCTCGCAGGGCCCATCCCTCCGTCCCCCTGCGGCCTGGATGCAGAGGCCTAGGCGAGGCCTCCTCCCTCAGACCCCAGGCTGCCTCAGACGCTTAACTTTCTGGAACTTGCCACCTTGTGTCTAACGCATCTCTCGACGGTGTCCGGGACCTCCTGTGGCAGGCGGTGAGCTCTCAGGACCTGGCCCGACGGACGCGCCCCTCTGCGCAGCGGGTGGGGGGGTGCAGCCGGCCCCGCACAGACATGCTTCTCGCAGGACTGGGCCACAGGGGTCCCGGGGGGGCCAGGGCTGGGCACAACCACGTGCCAACCGTCCAGAGGCAGGCCTCAACCCTGCAGCCAACCAGATCCTGAGAGACACCGTGGGCCCAGGTGTCTGCCGGCCAGTGCCGCTCGGGGGGTCCTGCCTCCTTCGTCACTCCCGCTTCTGAACACACCTTTGTTTTCACATCATTCACATTCCCTCCCGCTGGGGAGTCTGTGTTCCAATCCAAGAAGGCCTCGTACGCCACCCCCCTGCAGCCGTGTGGCGCCTCTGAGCCCTTGGGGAGGGGCTGGCTTAGCTCCAGGGGGCCCCTCGACTGACGGCCTGTGAATCTGCATCTACTGGGCCGTGTCGGACAGACATGGGCATGGGCACCACGTGCTGAGTTGAGAGTCAGCATCTGTCATTAGTGGGGTGGCGGTCGCCTGTATCACTGGGACGTCCTGGAGGAAGGCCACAGGGACCCTGGCAGCCACCTGAGGCCCCACCAGGTGAGGCAGGAGAACAGCCTCCCCAGGGTCGGACGGTCGTCCAGCCACACCCAGCAGCCAGGATGTGAGGGCTCGGCTCAGGGCGTCCAGCGCCGGAGAGAGAGGAGTTTGGAGGAAGCAGAAGAGTCACATTGTGTTGAGAGCCGCGCAGGAGGAAGCAAGGTCAGGACCAGATGCCCCAGGGACCCAGGTGGGCAAGAGCCCACCATCGCTGAGGCTTCCGTCCCTCTCTGCCCAGACGGTGCAGGTGCTGGACAGGAAGAGGCCAGATGAAGAGACGACCTGCCGCCCAGCAGCAGAAGGCAGGAGTACGGGGACGCAGGGTGAATCAGGACTTTGCCTCCTCCTGTGGTCCGTTGGGTGGGCCCCGGCTGGGGGTCAGTGCTGGGAAATAGGGCGGGACGGGGGTGCGGCAGGGGCTGTTTCCTGGGCCCTCCCCTGTAAGGGCGCGATTATTCCCTAACTCAGAACAAGTGCCCAGGAAAGCAGCAACGGAGGGAGGAAGACGGAGAAAGGAGAGCCCACTCCACCCTCCTTTCCTCTCTGGCCCGCCTCCCACTTCTTCCCAGGGACTCCTGCCTTCCAAGGGTGGACGTGATCAGCCTGCATGGCTCCCAGCCTTCCAGACGGTCAGGTTCATGGAGGGCCATGTGACTGGGCAGCACTACGTGGTCAACCCTCTGAACGCGGGATTGAATTAGCTGCAGGAAACTCGACCGTGTCCAAGGTCTTGCCTCTTTTCTGCCAGACATACCTGCTGGGGCTCCAGTCCTCTCTGGAGTCCGGCAGCATGCCGAGAGGCTGATCCGCAGCTGGTGCCGCAGCTGGATCCCACCCGGTCGTGGTCCATGCCGCAGGCTCCGCATCAGCTTCTCCTCTGGCCCGTGGGGCCGGGGACACAAAGCTCACAGCCACCCAGGCACTGGGAGGCCAGGAAGCTGCATTCCATTCTGGAAAATCGGGGATCCTAGGTTAGGAGTGCCAATGGCCTATGCTTGCCTGTTGTGGTGCATGAGCCGAGCCCTGGATGACCGAGGACGGTGCATGTGCCTCCAACCGTCTGTCGTCCACTTCCAGGCCATCAGAGTGGACAGGGAGAGTTGTTCTGAAAGCTTTCAAAGCCCTGTTGGGGACTGAGCACGTGGGTTCCTCCGCAGAGACCCTGGGCATGTAGAGATAAGATCCCAACGCCCCAGCGAGGTAACCAGCTTCTAGAAGGTTCCAGGGAACATGGGTGCCCTCCCAGGGCCAGGCCCCAGGTTCTGCAGCCTGCAGAGGCTCAGGGCCCTCTCTGAGCAGCGGGAAGAGAGGAGGGGTCCCAAGTCTGGAGGTGGCCCTGCCCTTGGCCATGGCTCTCGTGGCTGGCAACCTGTGAGAGGAGGCGTTTCTGTGGCGCAGGCTGTGTTGGCTATTGCAAGTGTCCAGCCACGGGGAGCTGCTTTGGAGACGGCAGCCAGAGACACGGACATTTGCAGTGGTCGGGACGCGGGGGGAGGAGGTGGCTGGAGAGAAGGCCTCTGTCTTCCTAGAGAGTGTGTGGCCCTAAGCGTGGTGGCAGTGGAGACCACGGGATGACCTGTGCAGACAGCACACGGGCGGCGAGACTGCCCTGCTGACACCATCTGCGTGGCCCCTGGTGGGCAGCAGGGGGAGGACGCCTCGCTGGGGGGATGGGGTGTCTTCAGGGCCCGAAAGTGACAAAGGACGAGACAGAAAGCAAACCCAATGGAGTTCTGGCCAGAAACCAGTGACAGGAAGTGCTGGGGAACGGCCCTCAGGCGGGGGCTACACACGCACACACGTGTGCCCCGAGCGGGTCCAGTCTCACACGGTGCAGGGCAGGCTAGGGCTAGAGGCATCTCCTCAGAACATCCCAGCAGGGCTGCCGTCTGGCCTCATGCTGCCCGGACCCCTTCTCACCCCGTCCCTCTGCATGAATCAAGGTGGAAATCGGAGCAAACAGGAGTTTTCAAGTTTCCTGTGCGCAGGGCCCCGTCCCCAGGCACATGGTCTCATGGCAACGTATCAGCTGCCCGCGGCCCCGCTGGCTGGGCCGGGACAGGCTGGGGACACACACAGAAAGGCCGACAGCAGGGACCCCTCTCTGTCCGGCAGGCTCCATCCAGAGCGCACACACGGGGCAGTGCTCCGGCTGCTGCGGCCGCTGGCCCCCTGCACGCCCCTCGCGCTCACCTGCGGGCTCCCGGCCCTGGGACTGGGTACAAAAGCCATCAGTTCCGAGTGCTCTCAAGTGACGAGTGACCTCTGTAAAGGATCTGTTACTACGACCGATTGTGTCATTACATGTTTAAACACAACCCTCAGCGGTATTCTCACGCGCTCTTCCTTTCGGCACAGACGTCAGGGTTACTTTGCTTTCAGCTGGTGATGTGACAAAACCCAAACCCACGCGTCCTCAGTGAACGCAATGTCAGTCATCGTGCTGTGTTCACTCGGGGACTCGATGTGTATTCGAGTACGGAATCATTTTCGTGATCACCTCAAATGGCTGTTGTGATTCAAAGTCCAGGTTTTTCCCACGCAAAGCTTTTAAAAGCCCAGCAGACCTGCTTCTGTGTGGATATCTGGTCCCCACATGATACAAGGGGTTTGGAGACACTCCTGGAAGCTCTTCCCTACAATAAGCGAAAAGCAGGACGGACGGCAGCTCCCACTGCATTTCCCTTTTCTTTCATTGGCTCTCGCGGGAGAACAGGCACCTGCCGTGTTTGTCGTACGGGGATTTTTGTCAACAAATGCCCTCTATTCATCCTTACAGTCCTTTGCGGAATTGCTACATTTTTTGGATGTTTGTCGGTTTTCCTTACGTTCCTGAATAAGCACTATCGATTTAACTGAATTAAATAATACATTTTTAAAGATTTTATTTATTTATTTGACAGGGATCACAAGCAGGCAGAGAGGCAGGCAGAGAGGGAGGGAGGAAGCAGGATCCCCGCTGAGCAGAGAGCCCGACGTGGGGCTCGATCCCAGGACCCTGAGATCATGACCTGAGCCAGAGGCAGAGGCTTAACCCACTGAGCCACCCAGGCGCCCCTAAATAATACATTTTTATCACAAAAACTCCTTAAAATTGAGTTAGAGTGAAGACAGACCTGTGGCCCCGAGGCCCCACACACAGAGAATGCAGGCGTGACAGAGCCGCACATGCCTCTGGTCCCTAAGAACTCTGCGCGTGGCAGGTCTCAAAGCGGCTCCTTTAAAAGGAAACCACACCGGGAGACCATGTGTGTGAGCAGAGGCTGAAACAGTCGTCTTTCTCTGAAGCGCCTGCGACCCCTGAGCGCCCAGAGGACGCACCCGTCCCCGTCCTGAGCTCCTGGGGACCACGGACACCTCCAGGGAAGCTGTTCTGTTTTGGGTGCAGCGTCACTGTCACGTTGAGACCCGGCGCCGTGAGGGTCCGGTGAGGGAAACATCCGGGGAAGCTTCTCAGGGTTCACGAATTCCTTGCTGTCGGCCACTGGCCCGTCTGCCTGCCACAGGACATCGGCGTCTCAGGCCTCTGGCAGGACCCCCACGCCTGTACCTTCTGCCACGGCGGAGACACGGATCACCTTCCAGCCCTCCAGGGCCCAATCCCTTCCACCTTCCACCCGCCGCGGAGCCCGCGCCCGGGAGTCCCAAGGTGCGACCCACGCCCCTGAGGTGCTGAGGGGGCTCGGCAGGAAGCCGTGGGGGCTGGGCCGCTTCTGACGCCCACATGAAGCTGCTCCTGGTTAGAAGCTCATTGCGGTTTGGCGACTCTTCTCGTCGCCAAAGCTTTTCAATCTCCTCATTTTCCAGCAAATGAGACATTATGAAAAGTCTTGTTTATCTTAGCTAAATATCTCAATTAAAACATTCCATTCCAAAAACATGACCCAGAGTTTGGCACTTTCAAGGTTGCATGAAACAGCTGGTCCTCCCCCCAGCAGCCACCAAGAAGCAGCTTCCTGCCACTCGGTCACTGTCACGGGGGGTGACAAATGAGCCCGAGCTGTCCCTGCATGAACTGGAGGCATCTCTCCCTGAGGGGGACAGGGGTGACCTGTAGGGCGCTCTGCGTGCTGGCCTGGCAGGGCTTCTGACGAGGGCCCCCAGGCCGGCTCACGCCTCCCAGCTCGCCCCGCCACAACCATTCCTAGGGAAGCAGGGGTGTGCGTCCGGCCCCGACTTCTGTCCCAGGACCGGGAGACGTTTGGCTCAGACAGTGTCCGTGCAAACTGTGGAAACAAACTCTGCGTGTCTCTTCTTGGAAGCGTTTGCCTTGAACAGTCAAAGTCGGGGTCAGAAGTCCTGGGGGTATGAGAGCGTGGCAGGACCCGTGGCAGAGGGTGCAGGAGAGCTCTTGAAGGAGGGGCAGGCGGTTGGGGTCGTGCTGTGACACAAAGGATGAGGGGAAGGAGGGGCCGGTGGGGACGTAGGGGTCTGTCGCGAGCACCTGGGCAGGCGGTGCTGCCGACTGAGATGGGGAGCCGGACACAGAGCTTTGGAAGGCTGAGCCAATGTCGGGAACGCTCCCGGGGTTCGGAGGGTGGGTGTGGCTGTCCAGGACCAGTGAGGGTGAAGATCCCAGAAGGGAAGAGAAGGGGGTAAGGCTCGGAGCCCTGGGTGTGGCGTCTCCATGGAAAGAGAAACCCGAAAATCTGAGGGGAGAGAAGCCAGGACAGTGAGTCCCACCAAAGCCAAAGGGAAAAGGTCTTCCCAGAGGAGTGGTCAGCGGGATCTCACTCCCGGAGGACGCCCTCGTGGGAGGGTTCGGGTTCAGATGCGGGTCGGGGGAACTGTGCACATTTGCTACTCCACACGCCGGCTGTGAAGGACAGTGGCTCATGGGGGGCCTCGGGGCTGGGTGTGAGGACTCCCGACAGCGCAGGTGGACCCTGGGGGCCGGGGCCGTGCTGTATTCCCAGACACCTCCCTCACCGCCCAGCGCCAGGGGTATGGGTCTCGGTCCTCAGGGCTGGGGCTCCTGACTCTGTCCCCCTGGGTGTGGCTTACACAGTAGTTGACATTCCCAGAAACGTGTGCGCCGACCGACCTCTCTAATCAGACCAGATCCTCTCAAAGGGTCATTCCTTCAGCCGGCGACTCTTCTCCCTGGAATCACCTCGGGGATCCAGGCCCAGGCACCCAGGGGAGGCCCGGGGAGGCCAGGGTGACAGCAGGCCCAGGAAGCCCAGGGGCCGTTCGTGGGAGCACAGCGTTGGGCAGGAAGTCCACGTTGCCATTCACGCTCCGTGGATTTGGATTCAGGAACTGGGTTCACGGGTGGAAGGTGCCGGCATGTCCCTCCCGCTGTAGCCCGTCGGTGGAAGCTGGGGCACGTTTCTCGGCTTCCGGTTGACAGGCAAACTATTCTGAATGGTGTCAGACACGTCTTTGTTTTTTGTTTTTAACTTTTTATTTCTAACTAATTTCAGCTTTACAAGGATCACGACGGTGACACGGCCCTATAGCCCACGGGCAGCCGCCTGTCGTGTCAGCACCTGATGTGGCCGCCAGCGGGGGCAGGAGCATGACACGGAGCAGGTCACAACCACATGCCCACAGCTTCTGCTCTGACTCCTTCCACACGGACCCCTACGCCCTCCTGCGTGTGGCTGCCTCTCGTCTGGGGTGGGATGGCCCTTAGCTTCCCTTCCTTTCGCCACCTGGACCCTTTGGAAGAGGGATGGTCACTTTTTTTGTTCCCTGTCCCCCGTGTGTGTCCGTCTGGGGCGTTCTCACGGCGGGCCTGAGGAGAGCACCGGCCACATCCCTCCCATGCAGACAGGCTCTGCGCGTCCGCATGGCTTAGCACGGAGGACCTGACCTCGATCTCCTGGTGAAGGCCGTGGCTCCATGGGGGACTGCAACGTGGTTCCTTGAAGGGATCTTCTTAGCCAGCTGCCTGTCACACAGACCCACACGCAGAATGTGACAGCTCGTCCCACAGACAAAAACAGCCCCAGCACCTTTTCCTCAGAAAACTATCCTAGTGAGGTGGGAGAGGGTGGGGGGGCACTTCCCGCCGGCGCTGGTGGTGCGTCCGCCTGGTCTGCACGGACCACGGCTCCTGTGCACACATCGGTGCGCACCGACAGTGGCCGGTCTCGCTTTGGTCGGGGTTCCCAAGAACGGGGCCGCAGGGAGGCGTAGGGAGGGGCGTCAGCACCCTGGCGGGAGGGGCACCGCAGGGACGAGGTTTCGCTTGTGGGGAGAACAGCGAGCCGGCCCAGCGCGACGGACGGTGGGTTTGCCCCCCGACGGCCTGTCACAGACGCACGTCCGAGTGGCCCTTCGGGAGAAGTGGCGGCGAGCGGAGCCCTGCTCCCGGGGCTCGAGTCCTCCCTCGACGGACACGCCCGCCGGACCCCGCTCGCTCATAGATGAAGACGGCAGGAGCCCGCGGTCCTGCCAGCAGAAACGCCGGAGGCCTTGGCCGCTGGGCTGCGCGCCAGGATCCCAGCCTCACCGCACGCCGCCCTTCTGCGAAACCTGGGGTGCAGGAAGCTGCTCCACCCAGGGTCGGCCATCGCTTTGGGCTCTGCCACTGCCCCGTGGAGGCAACGTGGGTGTTAACGAACGGGCGAGTGCGGCCGTGACCCGTAATTTGCAAACAAGTGGCCAGCAGGATGGGCCATGGATGGAGTTCCCAGCCCTGCGCTCGACGGGCCACTGTCCAAAAGCAGCCCCGTTCCACCTGCAGATCGCAAGGGAAAGGTCACACTTCCTTTTCTTTTTTTTTTTTTTTTTTTACAGGGGAGGGGGTGGAGAGAGAGAGAGAGGGCACAAGCAGGGGGAGTGGCAGAGGCAGGGGAGCAGCAGGCTCCCCACTGAGCAGAGAGCCCGATGCAGGACTCGATCCGGGGACCCCAGGATCATGACCTGAGCCGAAGGCAGAGGCTTTAACACTGAGTCCCCCAGGCGCCCCGGGAAAGGTCACATTTCCACGTAGCGCAGGAAGCCGGATCGCTGACTCGCTCCAGAAATCTGATCCAAGTGTAAGGGCTGCACGGGCACGAGAGCCAGGCACTGGCGTCTCCCGCGGGTGGTCTTTGCGGTAAACTGGGCCGTGCGCTCTATATTTCCTCTTTTTCTTTTTTCCAGATAAAACGGGGGCTTGAAAAATTTACTTACTTCCTCAAATCCTCATGTGTTTTAATAGGCAGAGCAGGGATTTAAACCAAGACCCTTTCACAGTGTGTGAATTTCGGACGCCACAGGGGACAACTACAAATCTTACAATTTCTACCCAAGGAGAAAACACCCTTGAAATCTGTGAAGGGTTTGGTGCGGCTCCGTCTCGGTCACGGTGTGAAGACAGCATTCTGGGGGCGTCGCGGAGGTGACCGTGAGTGAGCCCACCTCCCACACTCAGGGAACGTGGCGCCGCACACTGAGTGGGCCCCCCACACTCATTATGAAGCCCGACCCCAAGGGCTGGTATTTGGGGGTGAGTCCTTGGGGCGCTCAGGCCAAGAAGACAGTGTCTATGGCCCCAGACGCGCCCCCACCAGATGCCGCATCTCGGACTTGCCACCGTGACAGCCACGAGCCATCGGTCTCCACGGCTCAGGAGCCGCCCGGTCCGGGTGTCCTGTTGTCATGGCCCAAGTGGCCTGAGCCACGCAGCCCGGGCAGACACTGCCTGGTCGTCTGCGGCGCTAGGATGGCAGACGGAGCTCGCTCCCCGAGAAGTGGGTGCGGGTTTTCCCCACCAACGGCTTTCCCCGGCTGGTGAGCACAGAGACTGGGCGCCACGGGCAGACAGGGGAGAGGCCGGCTGTGGAAGGCGGGCGCCGGCTTCTGTGGCTCTGCGGCCGCGAGGCTGACAGCCCAGAGCGCCGTGAGGCATCTCCTCGGGGAAGGGCGCTTTGGGCGGCACCCACCACGCTCTCCTGCCTTCTCCCTGCGCTGCTGCCCGGCCCCGTCCCATCCGCCCTCGGGCAGCGTCTCCGGCCGGGCGGACCTGCCTGCACCTGGCTCCCGGCAGGGGTTGGGGTCGGTGAAGGCACGGGCAGCGGAGGCCGCTCTGTGAGGAGCCGCGGTCTCCACGCCGCGAGGGGCAGGGTCCTCACAGCAACGGCTCCGGCAGCGTCCCCCGCGCCACCGTCCTGGGCTCCCGCGGCCCCGACCTCCCGGCCTGCGCCGAACGCCGTGCTCCAGGGCGGTTGGCCCTCTTGGCCCTTTCCGTGCCAGCAGGGGTGCGGCGGGCAGAGAACCCGGGCGCCCAGCAGGCGGGGACAGGCGCGCGGCTCCCACCACGGAGGCAGTCCTGGGGCCCGCGGCAGAAGGCGGGTGTGGACCTGCACAGGGCGTGTGATCTTCCACCGCGAGGGTGCGGCGCTGTGGCCCGTGGGCTCGGGAAACGCCCACTGGCCCCTCGCGAGGAACCGGGACGGAGCCCAGCGTGGCTGCCCCTCTGCGAGGACAAAGTCGCCCCCCGCGCAGCTTCGGGCTCTGCCGCGTCGTCCTGGAGCCTGAGGCGAGACGGGGCCCCTCCTCTGTCCCGGAGCTCCCACGTGGGGCAGCCGCAGGGCCAGGCCTTGCGGACACGGTGAGGAAGGTCCCGGGAACCTTGGATGCGGGTAAAAAGCTGGTTGCGCGGTGGGCGGCACAGTCGTCCGCGCTCCTGCTCGCCGCCCACCTGGAGACCAGCCTCGCCCGGCTCCGACCTGCCGGAAAGGCCCGCGCCGCGTGGGAGGCCGGTGGTGTTCCCACGAGCCCGGGCTCCCCCTCTGTCTCTCCTCCCTGGCCCTCGAGGGTGTCCTTGGGACTTGCCCGGCCCTAGGGCCGCGGGGGCTTCCAGACCCCAGCTTCCTGGCCTCGGCGGGCGGCCTGCCCTTCCCGTGGGCTTAGCGGGAAGCAGCCCGGAGCGCGACCGAGAAGCGAGGGCCGGACCCGTAAGCCACGTGTTGTCAGCTGGCGGCTCTGCCCTCCGGACACCAGACTCAGGGCCCTCGGCGACGCAGAAGCACGGGTGGCCGAGGCCACTTGGCTGTCACATCCGGCGCGGGGGTCTTGGGTCCGTCGCACCGCCCTCCCTAGAGCCTGCCTCCCCGGGGCCGGCACGAAGGCGTCAGTCCCAAGTTCACACTCGCGGCTCGGCTGGCCCAGGGCCGGGAGTCGAAGCGTCATGCGCGGCAGTCAGGCTGGGCCGAGCCGGCTCTCGTAGGCCTGCCCAGGCCTTTCCTCGCCGCCCCGGCTGCTCCTGGACCGGCCGAGCAGGTGAGGGCGGAACGGGCGCCGGCTCCTGCCAGGCGGCCGCCGCGCGGCTTCCGTCTCCTCCCGCCGGGCCAGAGGCCTAAGTCGGCGCTGGCGGTGAGCGCATCGCCCGGGCTCTGGTGGTGGGCAGGTCCTGCCCGGAAGCCGCAGACAGGGCCGAAAGGGACATCTGCGGGGAGGCCCAGGGCACCGTGAAGGACTCTGGCTGTGGCGGAATGAAGCAAATCCCAGCGCACCGGGTCCCAGCCCCTCGAACTCTGTCGGGACGTCCCTGTCCGTGATGGCTTTGAACAGACACTTGCCTTAGTGCCGGAGGAACTGGGAGGCAGACGCGCTTGTGGACGGTGAAAAGGGAAGGTTTCTCACGGTATTCCCAGGACAGAGGCTCTCAACACCTCAGGAAAGCCCGAGGAGCCCATGGGGAGGCCGTTGCCTGGGGGATCCTGAGGGAGGGCAGGGGGCGGACGCGAGGGGCGGTCAGTGAGTCGTTGGTGCAGCCGGCCGCAGGGCGCACGGTGGCCGAGGTCAGAATTCCGAGAGCAGGAGGCCCCGTCCCACGACTCACGGGCGACCCCCACACAGGAAACCCATCATGGCTGCCAGTCTGAGGCTTCTGCTTTGGGCTTTTGCAAAAGTCACTCTTGCAAACACGTGATTCCCGGGTTCTTCTGGGAAACGCAACCGCATGTTTACTTGTTACAGCCGTCCTGCTTCGAGATCAGAGAACACCGGGATTTTGTGCATCCCTTTTCCATCCCAATTTCATCACAAAAAGAAAATGATATAGTTGAAAGGGAGGGAGGGAATGGAAGAAAAACAGAAAAGGAAAAAGAAAAAGAAGGGGAAAAACCCAGCTTTTTCAAGTTTGCTTGAAACTACTGAAGTGACTCGGGGGAAATCTCGCACTGAGACAGGGACGCACGTCAGGACGTTGCAGAGGGGCCTGCGAGGGGAGCCGGTCCGCAGCCCGCCGCGAGGAGGGCCGGATGCTGGCACGGGGACCCGTCTGGGTGCACCGTCTGCCTCTTCCACGACCGATCTTGAGTCTGTTCTTACAAAGGCCTCCTGTGTCGCCCGCAGAAAACCGAGAGAGGCGGCTCGGTCACGGGGAGAATAAAAACTGTTCCCAGGACCTCGGCGCCTGGAAGAATGACCCTAAATGCCTTTCTGGATCATTCTGTCCAGGATTTTGTACGCGGCCTTCGGATGCGTCGGCACGCGGTCTTCAGAAACAGACATGTGCGTGTGACCTCATGCCCTGTTTCCTCGCCCCCTGATGTGTCACGGTGGCAGCTCGGTGTGCCGGGCACTGTTCTGAGAGCTCTCTGGGCACGCGGCGGCCACGGCCTCTGAAGGGGCTGTGGCACAGAGGACTGTGTGACTTGCCTGGGGTCCCACAGAACGAAGTGGTGGTCCAGCTCCAGCCTCTGAGGTGTGACCCTCTTCTCAGGTTGCTTCACAACATTTTAATGACTTTATAGTATTTCTTCATATCAAGATGCAATAATTTGTTGAAATAGTTATTTCTCGCGTCAGATTTTTCCCTGTTGTAAAGCACATTGCAACGAGCACCTTACAATCTTACACCCAAGTTTTTGTCTAGGGACCGGGTGGTTTCCTCACGCCTGCTGACCACCCAGTTCCAGCGGGGACCCCGCCCGACGCGCTCCGAGGGTTTGGAATACGTGCGGACAAGTGCTTCCCGGAGGGGGTTCCGATCCCACCCACCACGAGGGAAGACGCCCCCCACACCCACACAGACCCTCCTCCAAGACAGAAAAGGCGGCTCCCGGCACAGCCGACAGCACATGCTGTTTCTGCTCTAAATCCCCGGCCACGTGTGTGGCTGAGGACAGTTAGGTCCTCGCTTCTCGGAGCGCTCCCCGGTGACCCTGGCCAGTAATTACCGTCTCTGTGTCACCAAGGCTTTGACACACTGTCCTCTTCAGCGGTCCCGGTCCAGCCGACCTGTGACGCTGGCGAAAATCAAGACGTTAGCTCTTTCCTTTTGAGAAATTGCAGTTTATGACATGAGAATTGTTGAGCTCCCGTGAAGGGCGCCCGGGTCGGGGAGCTCGTGCTACGGGCATCAGCACAGAAGGAAGGGCAGTGACCTCCTACGCGCTGGGCTCTCTAAGAGTTTTGTGGATTCACGTGCACTGTGTGAAATGAGCTCTTTTGTGGGGCTGGGGTGGCCTCGCCTACCGGGTGCCTCCCACGCACGTGCCCGCGCGTCCCCGGTGTGGTGGACTGTCCCCGCGCCGCTGGGTGGGTCAGCCGCTCGGAGCAGCACGAAACTCCCGGCCCCTTCAGGTGAGGGCCAGGGGCGGCTGGAGCTCGAGGAGCAGGGGGACTGGGCTGAGGGAGGCCCAGTGTCCTGCCGGGAGGACCGTGGGCAGCAGGTCCCCGAAGGCCGGAACTGCTCTCTGCGCCTACACCCACTTGACCTGGGAGGGCAGGAGCCGTCCTGAGATGCCCCCACTGGCCTCTCCTCCTGGGAGTGCAGGCGTCCACAGAGCTCACTGCGCAACCCTACGGGAGAGACTATGCCTCTCTAGGAGCCCCTGTGGGCCTGGGCACTCTCCTGGTCAGCTCAGCTCAGGACGCAGTGCCCCTCAGTGAAGGCCAGCAGGAGACCAGGACCCAGGCAGGTGGCCCCAGGATGCCTGTAGCAGGCTCTGGCTTCAGGACGGCCGTGCCAACCCCATACCCACGAGGCTGTTTCTTCTTCTGCAGAAGAGAGACCACGGCAGGAGTCATGGGTGACGGCGAGGACTGGACGGGCAGCCCAGGCAGAGATGCACCTGGGACCTGGTGCTTAGGAAGGACTTCATAAGTGCCACACAGCAGGGCAATTGTAGGTGACCTGTCACTCATAAAACGAATGCAAATTCAGAGTATGGAGACAGTGGTTCTTAGAACTCAGGGTGTCTCCCCCAAGCAGAAAGCTCGTCCACTCCACGAGCAGGGTCTCTGCTCTGTGTGTTTAATTCCTGCTGGTTTGGGGCCCGAACATGACTGGAGGTGGCTGGTCGGTCTTTCCTCTTCAGAAGACCAGCGGCTCCAGGGCACAGTACTTGTGGAGGGAGCGTCTGCCGTCACCCAGGGAAGTCAGGGCGCCGACACTTGGTTGTCCAGGAATCAGTGACGCGTGTTGCGTGTTCTTGGAATCCAGGGAGCAGAAAGTCCCTGGTGGGTTCCCAGAACCTTCCTGCCCTCCCATCCCACTCGAGGAGGGAAGTTCCGGATTCTGTGGTGGAAATGATTCATCTGTTGTACCGAGGGCTCTAGACCCAGCTTCTCAGTTGGAGAGCAGTGATTGCTTGCACATCTGGGAAGCCTTAGGGTCCCAGCTCACTTGGCCAGGCTCCGTGTTTGGACACAGAAACACATTTCAGCTGAGCTCATGATCCCAGGGGGACTGAGCATGTGTCCCTGGGCGGCGGGATTTACCCGCTCCCCTGGCTTTGCAGGATCAAGACGCTCCTTACGCAATGAGTGTTTCCCAAGCTTGCCAGATTACCAGAGTTTTCTGCTCAGAGCAGCAGTGCAGGGGCTGCCTGGAGGCTCTGGGGCGGTGGGTCTGCGTGTGCCTGGGAGCAGAAGCAGCCGTGCAACGAACTTGTTCACAAATTCTCACTGTCAAGGCAGAATGGCCAGGGGCCAGGGCGACAGCAGGACCTCGAGGCCAGCCCCACCTCGAGGTCCGCCCGTCGCATGGCTGCACAGGGCCACACTCCTCCAGGAAACGGACTCTGGCCTCTGACACCAGACCCCCACCTTCCCTTTGCCCCTTGGACTCAGTTACTAGGCCACCCAGCCTGGTACCGGTGGCATCCACGGGGCGTGGCCCTGTGGTGGGCACCGGGCTGGCGGCGGCCTCAAGGAGCTCTGTGTGACCAGGTCTGCAGCTTGAATGCTGCTTCCCCGAGACGGCTCAGCATGTGCAAAAAGCCCAGCGTCTGTGAGTCTGAGCACTTAGTTCAGCCCTCGACTCTGTCCCATGTACCCCAAGACCACGACGACAGCAGCCAGTCCCTGTCCACCTGTGGGCACAGCGCTCACTGCCGGGCCCCTCAGAGCTGGCCCGCTGCTCCCGGCTCAGGGGCCAGGCTTGCTCCAGCTGCTGCCAGGCGCGCGGCTCCTGGAGCCCCCGGCCGTGGAGGGCAGCCGGTCCCTACGCTGGGGCAGCTCGGCAGGACAGGTGCTGAGAACACGGGGGGTGAGGACTCAGGTATCAGAGGGCTGAAGGGGCCTTAGGGTGACCGTGGGCAGGAGCCGGAGAACCAGGGGCAGCAGGCAGTGTCGTACAGAGGCGGACCTCACGACCCAAAGTCCGAGATGATGAATTTGAATCCAAACCAACCGGAATCAACGGCTCCGTGAGTAAAAAAGGCCCGGGGAGCAGCACGTGCCCTCCACGGTCTTCCTGCAGATGCTCTGCCCTGAGAAGTGAGCACGGCCCCTCCCCCACACGGCTGCTTTGCAACCTTCCTGCAAGGGGGTCGCTCTCGGTGGAGACCTGAGCCCTCTGCTGGGCAGTCAGGTGCCCTTGGAGGAGCAGGGCCCTTCTGGGCGCTCCATCGGCAGACGGGCTGTGTCGTGGCCGGGAGGCAGCCCGGGGAGTGGGGTCCCATGTCCAGAACCGCACACCCATGCGTGTCCTCCGTAGGGCAGACAGATCCCTCGGGGGGCTCGGAGCGGCCCCAGTCCCGCCCCCAGCCACAGTGTGCACTGACGGGAGGCAGGGTCACCTCACAGCACCAGGGAATGGGACACCGGCTCCTGTCGCGTGCGAGCGCGCTCGGTACCTAACAGTATTTGTCCTGGGTGCTCCCTCAAATGAGTCTTCATCCCTGAGCAGAGCTGCCCGCGGCACTGGGAGAACACGAATGTCTGGGGATGGGGAATGAGGTCTTGCTCCAGATAAATGATCTGTAAAGACTATTTTTGGCCCAGAATCAGAGTCAGCCTGAGGCCTCTTTGTCTAAAGCACACTTCACTGGTGTCCAAACCAACCAAGTCCAAGGGACGAGTCTGTTCCACCAGAGGAGGGACCTCGCAGTGCCCGACGCAGCTTCTCAGGAAGCAAGACACCAACAGAAGCCGTCTGACCCAGGGGTCCCGGGACCCAGGTCTGTGCTGCACAGGGAGCCCGGAGCCAGCTCTCGGCCAGAGCAGAGGCGGACAGGAGGGCACACACGCTTGTGCATCGCAGGCCTGGTTGGGGCTGCCCGGGGCCTCAAACGCACGTCCTGTGAGTGAGCTGTCAGAAGGGCAGATTGAGATGGTGGTTCCTCTTCTTCCTCCTTTCACTCTAACACAGACACTAACGGGGTAACTGCAGGGTTGAGGTCAGACAGCAGAAGCAGCAGTCCGGGGTGCGGCTGAGTAACCCCATCTGAGTTATCGCGATTTGGGCAGAGCCCCCCACCAGTTAGGACTCAAGGATGGTGTGAAAACACTAACTAATGTCACTCCGGATTAAAGGACCCTCAGACTGTCTGCCTTCAATCTCGGAAGGGTTGAATGTGCCGCAGAACGTTTCTCTCGTTGGGTGTTGTCGTGTCAGGGCACATAAAGCAGATCAGACAACGTTCTTTCGAAGCTGATGATAGCGGCTTCTTCCCGCTCTCTCTGCCTGCAATCTCTCAGCAGCCTGGGGGAACCACGAAGTGTCCTGGACACACAGCCCTGGGCCAGACCCGAGGAGTTTGCCCGCTTCTCCCCAGGAAGCAGCCTCCATGTGTCCACCTGACACAGGTAATATCGAGGCCAGAGCCGATTCCGGTTACTGCCGGCAGGACTGGGAGCCAGGCCCCGAGTGTGTCATTGCCGAGCCCAGTAAAGCCCACAGCCACGGCAGCAGCCACGGCGCCGTGCTCGGCATTGCTGTGTGGATAGAATGCAGACACGCACACCCACACGCTTCCTTTCCCAGCACGCTGACCCCTAGCCCCAGCAACCACCACAAGCCTGGGGACGTCAGGGGACACAGTATTCTCACCGCGCTGTGCAGAGGACGTCCTGACGCCCAGGGTGGAGAAGTTATCTGCTGTGGCCAGCGGTCAGCCAGGATCCCCGAGAGAGGGAGGCGGGAAGACAAGCCCCGACTTGAGTTGCGACGACTTGTCCTTCGGACGTGACCAGACGTGACCAGACTCTTAGCCTTGCCATCCTCCCGTTTGCCCTGTGCAGGGTGAGGGAGCAGGATGCCGGGTGCCACGGCTGCCCACACTGAGACCGCGGAGATGTGAGCGTGTGAGGGGCACTGGGCCACTCCGGTCGAGCCCAGAGGCTGAACCTCTGATTTCGCGCTGGGCACGGGTCACTGTGCAGAGCCCCACACCACTAGGAGTGGAGGCTCACAGATACTTCCAGGAGGTACGGGGGTGGGAGCTATTGATAATCAGTACTTTTCCCACGACCCAGCATGTACTTATCCTCCCTTTTTTGGGGAACCCATGGCGCCCTTTCTTATACCATAGGTCACACGTCCATGAAACATGGGACCTTCGTCAGGCTGTGACTTCCAGCATGAAGCGGGACACACGGCATGGGTGTCCCCTCTGACCTTGGGCACACATGGACACTGTGTAGGTTAGTGTCCTCGAGGGTTCCCTCTGACCTCCTGGAAGGGGTGAATTTCTGGCCTTGCTGCTTCTCTCCAGCCACGAGGGGCGTAGTCCTTAGCGTCCGAGAGCAGGTGAGCCAGGGCCGTGCCATTGGCTGTGGCATTTCCACCTGAACTATTTCAAAACTCTCGGTTCCATTTTCAAAATACACAGCTTAAAACCCGGAGCTGCGGGTGAAGGGATGTTGCTGAGTCAGAGCGGGAGAAACCACGCGCCAGCACTGCTGCCGCCACGATGTGGGACGGGGCCACCAGTGGACGCGAGCAGGGCCCACTGATTCCTCGCGGCAGGCCTATTGGGTCTGGGGCCGCCCTTTCTCCACTGGTGTCACCACACAGCTGCTGGGTCCCAGAGGCCGCTCACCTGATAGGAATGGCATCTGGTTCCAAAACAGAACTTTCTTGCTGACTCTCTCCTCAAAAACATCCCCGCCCCGTGTCCATCAATGTCCGTCCTTTACCGCCCTTCACCGCCACGGTCCCCAGGGGGATCTTGGGGCTCCCCCCAACCCACCCCCCACCCACTTGCCCCCTGACTGCCCTGCCGGCCCCTGACCACACTCCCACTCCGGCCTGAGAGGATCCAACCCAGGCCCCAGGTCTCCCAGCCCCTGTCCTGCTGGACGTTCCCCCAAGGGACACAGACTGCAGGGCCTGACGTCTGGTTCTTCCACTGGCCTTCACTGTTCCCTGCTTAGGTGTCCACCACCACCCTGCACCTTCCAAATCCATGCCAGAATCCGTCTGTGCCAGGGTCCTGGAGCAGCCCTTTGAGGCACGAGTGCAGAATCCCTCTGTGTCCCCAGAGCGGGGTTCCTTGCCAGGACCCCATCCACCCTGAGGTCCGGGCCTGGAGGCTGGGGGGTACACCCTTCCTATGACTTCACCCAGAGCCCAGGGCCCTGGCCTGTGACCTCTAGTAGCCGCCTCCCTGGGGGGCCTTCTCCACTCTCAGGAGAGACCGGCCAGTCCCCCAAAAATCCACATGGATCACGTGGCTCTCCCAAGTAAAATGTTTGCCAGGTTCCTGATCACTTTCAGGGCAAAGCTCGGGTCAGAGGCCTCCGGACCCAGCTCTGGGGAGTCAGTGGTCCTTGGCTCTACCTGTCCTCACCCCCGTGGCCCTGCCCGAGTGCTCTTTCCCTCATCCCCCGCTGAGGGCAGTGGCTGATTCTAGTTTTCCTCTGCCCTGCGGGGGCCTGGCCTGGGCCCCGCCGTGTTTTCTGTGGCTCTACTCACCTCCAAGCAGCTGCCCCAGGTCACCTGCAGGCCCGGCCCCTCTGAATTCCTGGTCCCCAGGACAGCAGGTGCGAGTCAGGACCTGTCTCTGGGCAGAGACACGCGTGCTGCCCACACATCTGAACTCACCGCAGGGACCACAGCCCTGCACCTTTGCGCTTGTGTCTGCACTGCTGACGGAGGAAATGAGGTGTCAGACTGCTTCCCCCACAAACCATAGGGCATGCAGGCCCCAGAGCCGGGGATCTTCATGGACGGCGTGTGGCGGACCGGCCTGTCTCATGACCCCTGTCCTCCCTCCGCACCCTGGCCGTTGGAGCTTCCCTGCTGCCCGCAGCCCTGGGGAGGTGGGGACAGCCTCTGGACACAACGCACGCTCCGTGCTGTTTCTCTCCCGACTGCTTCCGTCTGCAGCAAGGAGTCAGAGCCCGGTTCCTGATCATTTTTACGGCAAAGCTCAGGTCCTGGGCTCTGGGTGAGGTCATAGGAAGGGTGTGCCCCCCAGTCCAGGCCCGGACCTCAGGGTGGATGGGGTCCTGGCAAGGAACCCCGCTCTAGGGACACAGAGGGATTCTGCACTCGTGCCTCAAGGGGCTGCTCCAGCGTGTCCACATCTGCCGACGCAGGCGTGGCTGTAGGAAAGCTCTCGGGGAAGCTGTGCTCCTTCCAAACGCGCACACCGGGCTTCCCAGGGTCGCACTTCTCTGGGCAATGGCCTGAGACAAGGCCCATCTTCCATGTGCTCCAAGGGAGGGAGGGGGAGGGAGGGTCACAGAGACCCCTGCGGTATCCTCCG
This sequence comes from Lontra canadensis, assembly GCF_010015895.1. Lineage (NCBI taxonomy): Eukaryota > Metazoa > Chordata > Mammalia > Carnivora > Mustelidae > Lontra > Lontra canadensis. Next base: position 7,550,419 of record NW_022631091.1, read on the forward strand.
CACCCGTGTTGCAGGCCCCACAGCCACTCTCAGAGCTCCCCAAGGTGCCAATTCTGCTGCTGGCGTGGGCGCCCAGAGGCCCCTCACTCTGCTTTCCCGCCACCTCCGGCCCAGGACACTGCTCTGCCTCCACACCCTCCGAGCCCAGCACCTCCCCAGGACAGAGGGCTTTGTCCTGGCTTCTGGCTGGAAGCCCTTGTCCAGAGCACATGGGCATGTCTCCCCAGGGGCCCTTGGGGATGCACACAGAGACCTGAAAGGGCACACTTTGACCCAGCAATTCCCGTCTGACCGTGTCTCCACACCCGGGAAACGTGCGTGCAGATACGGAGCAAGGGTGTCCCCAGAGCCCTGCTGGTGAAAGACAAACTGGAAACAAGTAAACGCCCCCTCAGGGGCCGGGGACCAGACCCAGGGCACCCATGGCTGGCGCCAAGCTATTGGAGAGACGGACACATGGATGGCATCCGCGCTGCCCGGACAACGGCTCTGCGTGCAGACACCTGCTCTCCCTTCTTTTTTTTTTTTTTTAATTTATTTATTTGACAGAGAGAGATCACAAGTAGGCAGAGAGGCAGGCAGAGAGAGAGGAGGAAGCAGGCTCCCCGCTGAGCAGAGAGCCTGATGCGGGGCTTGATCCCAGGACCCTGGGATCATGACCCGAGCCGAAGGCAGCGGCTTTAACCCACTGAGCCACCCAGGCGCCCCTACCGGCTCTCCCTTCTAAACGGCTCTGAGTCACCGTCTTCTGCCACGCCTGTTTGTTTACTTGTACAATGTCAGGACTGAGGGTGCTTTGCTGTCAACTAAGATCGCAGTCGACACAGCCCAAACCAGTTTAGATGCTCCCTCCTCTGTCCCAGGCCCTCACCTCTGGGGCCCTGGACTCTTGGAGCTCACTTCCAGGCAACGAGGGTTCCCCGGGCTGTTAGAAATACCATCTATGCAGTAACATTCATGCGCCCAACCATGTAGACTTAGTCTGCCTCCCGTTTCCTCATCCTGAAGGTCTGAGTGTGCATGAATGTGTGTGCACGTGCGTGTGTCTCCGTGTGTGAGTGTGCACGTGCCTATGCTTCCGGCTCAGCTGTGTGCTGTGTCCGCTTCCTTTCAGGGTCCTTGGTCTCCAGCACATGAATATTTGGGCGTGTCTGGATGGAATCTTCCCTGACCACACAGGGGAGACCACGCATAGCTGTCTTCCCTCCTGCGAGAGCCTTGGTCTCTTTTCTGGATGCCACTGGAACCGTCTGGGCTGAAAGAGAAGGGCGGGTAGAGCCCACCTGTGCAGGTGACCCAGGCCCCGGGCGGAGGGCGAGGCTGGGACCAGGCCCCAGTTCCAGGGGTGAGCAGTGTTGGCGTGTGAGGGCCTAGCAGAGCAGCAGATCCCCGTCGAGACCCTCAGGAAGCTCTGAGGACCCCTCCTGGCCCCAGTGGGCAGCCAGCTGGAGTGTCTGTGTGCCTGTGACAGGGAGGCGGATGGGGCCCCCGGCCTAGCCCCGTGTCGCATCAGCGGTGCTCTCACTGAAGCTTTTCTGTGGGTGTCAGCACCTCGAAGTCCTCCGCCAGCTGCTAATGTGCTTGTTGGCTTCTCTCCCCCTTTGCCGGCCTTTGTGCGCCTGTGTTTTTCTAAGTCATGGGCTGTTAACCCCTTGAGGTCTCGCAGCCCCGTGGGGCCTCGACGGAACAGCCAGGGCTGGGAACTGCCTGAGGTTGGACAGCACCGGGCCTGGGAGCAGCTCTGCGGGGAGGGCCTAGCAGCACCTGCACAGAGTGGGGCCGAGGACTGCTGTAGGCCAAGCGCCTTCTGTGTGCCCTGCGCTTTCCAGAGGACAGCCAGGCTCTCGGTGGGTTTAATGGTCCCACGTCACAAATGAATGGGTGGAGGTTGGCCGATGTGGATGGACAAGCCCAGGCTCAGGGGCTGTGCTCGGTCAGGTGTGCCGGGGCAGGCCAGACCCAGGTTCTGTGATCTGGTTCTGAGTGTCCAGCCCTCCCTTTGCAAGGCAGCCCCTTCCTCCCAGTCCAGTGTTCCCTGGAAATTCTGTGCCCGCGTCAGGGGCCCCTCGGCAGGGACGCCCTGCCGAGTGGAATGGCAGAGAGAGAAGCAGGATGACATCACCCGAGCTGGACAAGCCCAGCTGGCCCTCTGGAGTCTGAGGTCCCATTCGGCGCTGGGCGGTCAGGGAGAACTGGGAGGAACATGCCAGACACCACAGGTGAGGCCTCCAGGTGCCTGTGGCCTCCCAGGTCTAGGATGGATGCAGTCGGCACTGTCCAGGCTTCCCAACACAGGAAGGCGCCTGAGGTCACAGCACTAACACTGAGCTCATCACACCCAGCCCCACCAAAACCAGAGTCCACAGTGCCAGTCCAGGGCCTGGCCACCCACCTCAGACCCAAGCTGGTCCTGCACTAGGCCCGGCCCAGGCACCCGCCCTTGGAGCTCTCTGCGGACACTCCGTCACCCCCACACCTGTGGCCCCTGCTCCCCCCGTGAGCCACATCCCTGAGGAGCAGCCCCACCTTACCCTGGCCACCCAGGGGCGGCAGGGGTGGCACTCAGCTGGGACGACTTCCTGCCGGGAGTATAAAGTGGTTTGGGCCCTCTGAGAAGACGCCCAGCTCACGAGAAGCCTTCGTGTGGTCCTAATCCTGCCACGGTGCACTGGAGAGATGTTCCATGCCCAGGACACAGGGTGCCTCATCGTCGGGTCCGGGCCGCGTCAATCCACTGGCCGCAGAGCCTGAGGGGAACAGTCGGTCGGGCCAAGGCCAGGACGATGGGGCAGAACGACAGCCCTGGAGCGCCAGACCCTCGCAGCCGCCTTCGTCTCAGCGCCCCCGGAAGGCCCCACGCCAGAGCGGCTGCCCGGCACTCCCTTCCTTAACGGGCCCAAGACCCACCGTCGGGAGCCGCAGCACCTGTGCCCTTGTGATCTGTGTCTGGGCAGAGGGCCCTCTGCAGGTGGGAAAACTCAGTTTCAGGCGTCCTTTCTAGAACGGGCCCTGCAGAAGCTCATCAGCATGGAGCTAAGCGCTAAGCCGTTTCCTTTAGGGTCCAAAGCTCTGGGCCCGAGAGCAGTGTTTATTCTCCCCGAAGGACTATGTCCTTCATCGCCACCCCACCCCCTGCAAATAAGAAACTGCATGGTCTGGAGCTTGGGGCTGGGGAATGGAGGGAGCCCCAGGCCTGGGTCTGGGGGCTCCAGGGGAGAAACGGCCTCAGTGCACTTACACACAGTCCCCTTTGGTGGTCTCCGACACCCTGACCCACCCAGGCAAAGCCCCTGCTGTGGTGTATGGCCCGACATGCTGCTGGGACTCCCCCGCCAAGACCCAGCTCTGTGTCCTGCTGGCCACCGTCTAAGAACACAAGCCAAGACTGGCCGGCTAGTGGGAGCATCCTCTCCGGTCTCCCTCGCCCATACCATGTAGGGCCCCTCTGTGCCAGTGGCTGCTGGGGCTGCCCCACAGCCTAGTGTAGATGGTCACCAGCTGAGCCTGGCCGGCTCACACCTTCCACACGGTCGCACTTCAACAGGGGTTACACAGGACCAGGGAGCTTGTGGAAAGGCAGGGCCACCACTGAGCTCTGGCGACCCTCAGTCCCTAGTTGGACAGTATCCCCCAAAGTCAGGGCCTCCCCGGAAGGGACCTTTCTTGGAAACAGGGCCACTGCCAATGTCATGAGTCCAGACAAGGTCATCCGAGGGGAGGCTGAGCCTTCAGTCCCCTAAAGCTGGTGTTTTATAAGACGGGGCCCCTACCCACAGGGAGGAGCCACGGGACAGTGGAGGCCGACTGAGACGGACAGCCACAAGCCACAGCCCCACGGCCGCTGGCAGCCACCAGCAGCCCAGAGAAGGGCGTGGACCAGATGGCCCATAGGGACAACCTGACCTCAGACTCCTGCCCCCAGAACCTGGAGAAAGTAAATCTCTGTGGGTGACACCCAGTCCGTGGCCTGTGCTGCCACAGCTGTGGGAAACCAGGAAGCCCCTGGGCGGTCCCGGAGCTGCCGTCTGTCTCACGTCCTCTGGGTCCCCCATGAGGAGCTCTGTGCACCCCTGAGGACAGCGGCCTGGGCCTGCATCATCCCAGGACACTTACCCGGGAGGCGTCTCTCAGCAGCCTGGCCCCGGGGATCCCGTGGAGGGAGCGCGGAGGCCCCTGGAGCCGCCGCCACCCATGTGCTCACTGGAACTTTCGACAGGGACTTTCCCTTCGTTTCCGCAAAGTTGTTGTGATCGTTCTGGGCCCTTTGCGTTCCGCGTGAAGTTTAGAATCGGCCTGTCCCTTCCTGCAAGCAGCCCTGCTGAGGTCCCCGTGCGGCATCTGGGTGGTGCCGGATCGAGGGCTCAGTCTGAGGAGAGCTGGGCCCCGGCACAAGCGCGTCTCCCGGCTCCACGGGACACCTTCCTCCTCAGCCGCGCTGGCACTTTCGGCTGGACGTGCCGGCCCCTCCGCACTCAGCACGGCACCCGGGCGCGGTTTAGAACCGAGCCAGAGCGCACGGGCTCTCAGGCCCCAGCCCCTGCACTGGACGTCCAGCCCCCCGCGGCTGCCGGGCTGAAAGGAGGGAGCAGGTGCCCCAGACCACAGCCCAGGCGGGTCTAAGCTTACTAACGGGGACCCTCCCGGTCACTCCGCAGCTCAGCCATTCAAGCCTTCTCCGCTACCGGGACATTCCTGGATGTGACGGAGCGGAAGCCGGCCGCCCCGCCGTGCCCTGTCCAGACACCGCACGCGGAGTCCGGGGTTGCCAGATGACCGCAAACCAGTTTGCGCCACGTCCCGCTTCGAGCCTTAGCACAGCAGCCTGGCAGCCCCGAGGTCGGACGCGGAGTCCCAGCGACCCAGAGCGTCTGCCGCAGGAGCTCCGGCAGGAGCCACACACACACACACACACACACACACACACACACACACACGCGGCACGCACGGCACATGGTTTGTGAAGACATAAACGCCGAGAACTGGGAGCAACCCAAGTGGGCCTCTGCTGACGAAGGGACGCGGGAGCTAAGGGCCATCCGCACTGTGGAATGCGGTTCGGCAACAGGAAGGGGCAGGGGGGCTGACCCGTGCCCCGCCCGGGGGACCAGGAAAGCAGCATGCTGAGGGCAAGCTGGCCACACGGGCCACGTACCATGACTGCGTGGGTAGGAAACGTCCAGAATGCAGAAAGCTGTACAACCAGAAATAGATTATTCATTCCTTAGGGCTGCGCTCTGGGGAGGCGATGAGTTCAGGGCCGTCAAGGAAGACGGGAACATTCTAAGATAGGTGGTGGTGACGGTTTCGCCGCTCGGGGACTAGACTGAAAACCGCTGGATCAATCCACTTCCGAACTGTGAACCCGTGGCTACCTCAGCGAAGACCTTGCAACAGGTTTCTGCCCCTCAGATGAGCTAAATTCATTTTCCTCGTCGAGCTCCCCCGGCTCTGCCTCCCTCTGAAGCTCAGCTCCTTCCTGCCTGGCCCCAAGCGCCTCACCAGGCCAGCTGAGGTCCGTCCCGGGGCCGTGACCCTTGCCCTCTCGCTGGCCACGCTCCTCACGCAGACTGTCACTGGCTTGTCCCGTCCCCTACGTGAGTCTCGACCAAACACCACTTTCACAGAGCGGTCTTCCCCGAGGACCTTCAGAGGGCGCGCCATCTGCAGGGCCCCAAGCCCCCTTCGCTTCCCCCCGGGGCGCACAGCCCCGCCCACGGCAGCACAGCCCGTCCCCTGGGGCAGGGCCTGGCCCGTGTCTCGCGGTAGCACCCTGTGGCCCTTCGTCCTGGCTCTGGGATCAACAGGCATTAAGTCAGCCTCGTGGAAACCCAGCCCGGCGGGAGAGGAGCCGCGGCAGACACTGACCTCTCACCGCTTCAACGGCTGCTCGGAAACATGCTTTTCGTCTCGTTTTCAAAGGTCTGTTTGGGCATGGTTCACCGAGATGTTCACTGGGGATCCACCACTGTGTAACCAGATACGTGTTTTGCAGAGAAAAACCTCAAGAAATGTTTCTTATAATCCATTAGCATTAATTGAGCAGAATCACAACGACAAACTGAACTAGAACGCAGCACATGCTCTGGGAACGTGGCCGTCTCTCCGGCACCCCCCGCTTGGCCGACTGCTGGCGAGGGGCAAAGACTCAGGTTAGGACCCCACGAAGGGCCGTCTTGGCCACACTCTCCCATCAACCATCTTTGCTGGGGGCCAAATGTCTGAGCTAAAGGGGGTGCATTCTAGATCCTCAGAAGAGGAATTCAGACGGTCCCCAAATCGACTTCCCTCCAGCTCCTGATTCCTGCCATGGACTGCTTGCTACAGCAGGCTGACCAGCCACACGAAGTCACATTTGTCCACCCTGTGCAGCACACACGTACACACCACATTCCACACACACAGATGGATTCGTGGACACACACATGTGCAAGAAGGTAAGGCAGCCCCAGGCCTTATTACTGTCCCCTTGTGATCAGCCGTCTTGGCTCAGACCGGGTTGCTGTGTGGGCTAATCCTTACTCCTGGCCCTGACCTTGTCCTGGTGACCAAGGCTGGGCTTTATGGCCTGCGGAACAGGCCACGGTTCTCAGCCTCCTGTTACACTCTCAGGATCGGACTATCCTCCTGTCTTCCCCAAAGCCAGCAAATGATTGCTGTGCTGTTCTCTGGTCAAATAGCTTTAATTAAACACAATTTTATGCACACTATTGAACTTATTTCACAATAACTTGTGAGCAGAGGGAGCAGATAGCGTGGCATTCCAGCCAGATCAGCTCCACAGGAACACCCTCCTAATCTCCAGGCTCTGGTCAGTCTGCCTTTGAGGACAGACGGCTAAAACCTCACAGAATTACCTCGACAGTATTCTGGTTCAGGAAATGACCTTGGCTTTGGTGAGCACAGATGAAATTTCTCTGAAACACCCCATTTACTCTTTTGTTTTTTAAGATTTTATTTCTTTATTTGAGACAGAGAGAGCATGAGGAGTGGGGACAGGCAGAGAGAGGAAGAGGCAGGCTCCCCGCTGAGCAGGGAGCCCAATGCAGGACTCGATCCCAGGACACCAGGATTATGACCTGAGCCGAAGGCACACGCTTCACCGACAGAGCCACCAGATGCCACCCCTCCCCCACCATCCCATTTATTTTTCTGATTCTGATTTTGCAAATGGGAAAATCATGTCATGGGGAGAGAGACACAAATAGAATTTATTATTTTGTTACTGGTTTCCTAGCTTCAGGATGGTTCTGCACTTACCCTAACTGCTTTTCCCCCAGAAGCTGCCCTACCCCGTCAAATCCATGGGCAACACTTCCCCAGAGCAGGATGAGGGCTGGTGAGGATGGGTGAGGATGGAAAGTCAAGGGCATCCCAGCCTTGCGGAGAGGAGTGTCTGTGGTCGCTCACACCAGGTGAGAAGGGTCCTATGAGGCTGGGAGCTGGAGAACAGAACATGCATTAACATTTCTAAAGAGATCTTCAGAGTAAGGCAAATCCTGCTGCCACGATGTCATCAACAAAGACAAAGAGAAAATGAGCTTCTGTTTGACAGTGACACACTGTTCTCCAAGCTGCTCTCCTTCCTCCTGTGGGACCAGTGAGGTCCCTGCATCCCGACTCCCGCCTGGACCCCTGTGGTCACCTCCAGTAAGCCCCTCACACAACCCGTCTGCCCTCCCAAATCAGGACCCTTCCCCAGGCCGTCTCAGCCCGGACGAGAACCACTCAGTGACCTCCCCACCCTCCTAGGCTCCCGCATGCCCAGAGCGGACGGGCCTGGGGCTGCCTTTTAGGTTCGGCCCCGCACCCCAAACCAGAGCCCCCGGCCATCCAGGAGCTCCTGACTGTCCCTGGGGACACGTTCCCATGCGTCTGTCTCAGCTCCCTGGATGAAGATGGACGTGGGTCCTCTGAGCGGCCCCCATTCCCATATGCACTCTGTCATTGTTGTTAGTTATCTCTTCACCTGGAGCATGTGAGCCCAGCGACCATTGAGGGCCACAGCTCACTTATCTTTGGCCCAAGGATCTAGGCATGTTGAGCACGGCAGAGACCCTCCAGCAGTGTGAGTGGAAGGGAAGGGCCCTGCGCTGGCTCATCCCAGACAGGAGGCTCGTCCTTCAGACTCCCGGGGCGGGGGGGCACTTTACAGAAAAGGTGTTAGAACCCAGAAGGCCATATAGAGCCTTGAGTTTTCCTCAGCACCTGAGGTTAAGAACATGCCACGAGGGCCCTGGGTGCTGGGCTGGACTCCGTTTGCAGCTAGGGTCACACCCCCACCCCCCACAGGCACGCCGGCGCCGTGTCTGCACACACGCCTGGTGTGCCGGTCCGTGGGGCCCTGCGCAGGCCGGGGCAGGGAGTGCACTCAGAGCAGGCGGTGGCTCACGCTGCCGGGGGGGAGGCTCATGGGAAGGCACAGTGGGATGGCCTGAAGAAGGAGCCCAGGACGTCCCTTGTTCCTTAGGAGCAGGACAGAGCCAGGCTCAGGGCGGAGGCGTCGCGCAGGCTGCTGACAGGAAGAGACCTCCGGCCCTGACACCTGACATAGAAGTCTGTCCGGATTAGAGTCTGTCCAGGGGACAGTCTGAAGCCCGGGACCGGGAGAATCTGCATGGCCACCATCTCCACGGGGCCCCATCTGACCTCGTCACCTCCCCAGAGCTCACCTCCAAACAGCAGCATGTGAACTTTGGGGGACACAGTCCAGGCCACAGCTGTGGGGACAGAGGAGGGACTGGGCAGGGCAGAAATGCAGCCTGGAGTCCGGGCACCATGGCCCCTCTCCCTCCTGGGTCCCCACGCTGGTAGGCATCAGAGCTCCAGGCTTGGGCAGGGCTGGGTGGGCAGTAAGGGGTCAGCACCGGGCGCTCTCCGGACAGAGGTCACCCTGACAACCCCTGAGGAGGGCCGCCCCCGACCTCCGAGGGCGAGGGCAGGAGAGGGCGCGTGGACAGGCATGGCTGGCTGGTGGCCCCGTGGGAAGCCCCATGTTCCTGTGGACAGCAGTCACTTCCGGAGCCAGCTGTCTGGTGTCCCGGCCCCGCGGGACAGGCTCCTGGCGTCCGGAGCCACATTTGCTGTTTCTGTTTCTGCAGAGAGAGCAGCGTGTGGCGGGGCTGCGGGTGTGGGGGAAGGGGGACCGGGGTGAGGGGCCGTCCCCGCCGCGTCCCCGGGACTGCTCTGTGGTTTAGACGCTGCCACGCTAGGAAGAGCAGCAGACGAACTTCTCAAAAGGAAAAGACAAGATGTTCCTTTAACTTCAGAAGTGGTTTTCGCTTGTTTAATTTTTGCTGGCTGGGGTTCAAGGGTGAAAGGTCAGGTCGTCCTCACCCACCCCAATCCGCTGGGCTCGCTCCTCGGGACGCCTTTGAGAAAACACCGTGGGACTATTTTAGAACTTGGTAAAGCCTCCTGGATTTTGAATTCTGGACTAATCGGGAGTATCTTGGTGTTTGATTTGGTTTACTCTCAAGAGAAAACAAAGCTCCGTTTCCTGTTTTGAAATAAATTCTTTCATAAACTTCATGAAGACACTCAGAAAACACTCTCAGTGAGAGGCATGGAGAGGCTTTGAGGAAGCACCGGGCGGGCCATCCACAGAGCACAGCCTGTGACTCCTCCGTCCCCACGTTTCTGGTCAGAGCAGAGGGGGAGGGGAGACGGCTGGGCCCCCCGGGAGCTCCCTTCACAGCTCAGGACTGTGTGGAAGCATCTTGGGCTTGGCATCTCCACGGAGCTGCTGGCTGCCGGGGCCCCTTCCGCTCAGCAATCCAACAGCCTGTGGGGTCTGGGCGGTCACACCCATTTCAGAGATGAAGAAACGGAGTCCCAGACGTGCTGAAGGCGAGCAGGAGGGCTGGCGTGCACCGTGGGAGACACGATTTTCTCTGCCCTCCATCGCTAGGTGCCGCAGCCTGAGCTTCCGGTGCGGTCCCGTCCGCGGGAGGCCGGTGCCACGGGGTGGCCCGACCGCAGTCTCCCGCCGGCCTGCATGCTACTTGGGGCCCCGGGGGGGAGGCGTCCCGGCAGCCAGCAGAGCGTGCGCCCGCACCCACCCAACCAACCAGCAGAGCGCAGTGGCCCCACAAGCACGTGGCACCTGGACCCCAGCTCAGTCTTCGTCAGTCAGTGCAGACCCGAACTGGAGTGCGGGACGCTGCTGTGGCTCCAGAGGGAGGACAGAGGTCGGCCTGAGGAGGTGGACATCACCTGCTTCACTGCAAGAAACGTTAGACGTGGACACCTGAGCTCTCCTTCCATCCCACCCACACGTGGGAGACTGTTTTCTCCTCCCCTGCCCTTGTTAGAGCAGAGTGGGACGCCGTCCCCTCCACCTCAATCCTACCAAACCAGCAAGGGAAGCAAAATCCGAGCTCATTTGTCACCCAAGAGACCTGTTCACACGGTACCGTCAGGGGGGCACAGACGGGCATTTAATCAGAAACTGGTATCTGTCCCACAATATTCCATTCAGCTACAATCGCGGGTCCGCCACGTCGTGAGTGTGACAGGAACTCTCTGTAATGCTCGCCCACACCTGCACCCTTCACGAACAGCGTGCAGAGCCTACCTGAGTTCTCCACTTTCCTCCTTTACTTTTGTCCTGATTTTACTGTTTGAAACATAGTTTCTTATCTGCTGAATACAGTAATAAAATTGGTAACCTGTACTTTTTATCTTTGTATTTTTAATTTCATTTCTATAGAGCCTTGTTTCTGTCCTTTTTTACATGAGTATCGATGGACGGGAGGTTGAAATGTTCAGTGTTCTTCCTCAACAGTGGTGGTGAGGTTGCCAGAGAGAAAAGCAAGTTGGAGGCATGGGGCTTGGGGGCTGGGTCAGGTCTGAGGACACAGGGTCGAGGCCCCTGATGTGTGGCCGCAGCTCTGGACCTGACCCCTGGGAAGCAATGGCGGACGCCACTGCGTGTCTCCCCACCTCCCTCTGCCTTCCCTCATCTGTGCCAGGCCCAGCAGCTGCACTGGACAGCACCACATCGTAGTGGAATGTCCACGACACGTCCAGTCACTTCTGCTGCCTCTTCAGGTGTTGCCTGGCCGGTGGACAGCCCCATTCCATGGGGGCAGATGTCAACCTGCCCGAGGCCTGAGCCCCAGAAACAGCCTTGCACAGCCAGGGGAAGGGGTGAAGTGGGCAGAGCCGCTGCTTCTCTGGTTCGGGCCGCCTTCCATGCCCCATGGGGATGTGCCAGGAAACACACCCGGCGCTCTAGCAGAGAGATGGAGATGGAGGGAGGGAGGATGGGTGGAGGGGGAAGCAAGGAGGGGGAGGGAGGGAGGGAGGGAGGAGGAGGGGCCGCTCAGAGGACAAATTCCATCAACCTAATCTGAGTCGCCCCACCGTGTGGACGGGTCCTCCCAGAAAACAAGGGTCCTGTTGTGAACACAGCCGACCCAACGCCCCACGGCCTGAGCCCGGCCTGGTGGCCTCTGGGCGGCCTCCGGGCAGAGGACACACAGCGCTGCCTGGTCCTCGGACGTCCAAGCTGGCCGTGGGGCAGCACTGCCTCCAGCCGCGGCTTTCACGAAGTCGCCTGTGAGAGAGAGGTGGGGCGGCCTCGCTGCACAGATGGCTCTTTGTCCCCGCTGACACCCGCCATCTGCTTGTTTGTCTAAATGATGGTGGAGGGGCAGGGGGCTCCCAATCTGCTGCCCGGGCCCCTCCCGCCAGCAGCGACCTCCTGACCTCCGGGCCAGACAGGTCTTCAGAGTCTGTTCTTCCCGCACAACAGTGCTGCCCTCCCCAACACCCAGCTCTCTTCAGCATGGGAGCTCAGCACCAGGATGGCAGGAGCAGGGGTGGAGGCAGAGGGGAGGGAGGAGGGGGAAAGGGGGGGTGAGGAGGAAGTGAGGGAGGATGGGGGAGGGATGGGAGGGACAGGAGAGAGAGGAGGGGAGGGGATGAGAGAGGGACAAGAGTGGGAGGGAGAGAAGGAGGGACAAGGGAGGGGAGTGGAGGAGTAGCAGCAGCCGGGAGAGCAGCAGCAGCAGGAAGAGTAGCAGCAGCAAGTGGAGCAGCAGCAGCAGGGGGAGCAGCAGCAGGAGGAGGAGCAGCAGCAGCAGGAAGAGTAGCAGCAGCAGCAGGGGGAGCAGCAGCAGGAGGAGGAGCAGCAGCAAGTGGAGCAGCAGCAACCGGGGGAGCAGCAGCAGGAGGAGGAGCAGCAGCAAGTGGAGCAGCAGTAGCCGGGGGAGCAGCAGCAGCAGGAGGAGCAGCAGCAGGAAGAGCAGCAGGAGCAGGAGGAGCAGCAGCAGCAGGAGGAGCAGCAGCAGGAGGGGGAGCAGCAGCAGCAGAGGGAGCAGCAGCAGGGGGAGCAGCAGCAGCAGGGGGAGCAGCAGCAGCGGGAGGAGCAGCAGCAGCAGGGAGAGCAGCAGCAGCGGGAGGAGCAGCAGCAGGGGGAGCAGCAGCAGGAAGAGCAGCAGCAGCAGGGGGAGCAGCAGCAGCAGGGGGAGCAGCAGCAGCAGGAGGAGCAGCAGCAGGAAGAGCAGCAGCAGCAGGAGGAGCAGCATCAGCAGGGGGAGCAGCAGCAGGAAGAGCAGCAGCAGCAGGAGGAGCAGCAGCAGGAAGAGCAGCAGCAGCAGGAGGAGCAGCAGCAGCAGGGGGAGCAGCAGCAGGAAGAGCAGCAGCAGCAGGAGGAGCAGCAGCAGCAGGAGGAGCAGCAGCAGGAGGGGGAGCAGCAGC
>NW_022631091.1:7563220-7751775 GCF_010015895.1 Lontra canadensis
AGCAGCAGCAGGAGGAGCAGCAGCAGGAAGAGCAGCAGCAGGGGGAGCAGCAGCAGCCGGGGGAGCAGCAGCAGCAGGGGGAGCAGCAGCAGCAGGGGGAGTAGCCGCAGCCGCCGAAAGCCTCATGGGATCCTCCTGGTTTGAGAACCAGGCTGGAAGCCCCCATTGCACACCTGTTGTGAAGAGAACGTCACCTGAAGAGGGGCTTGCTTTGTGGGGACAGAGTTCACAGAGCAAAGGCTGCAGCCACATCTGGCCAGAGGACAGCAGCCATGGGCCGGGCCTGGCTCTGCCTCTGCTGCTTGACAGATTTGAGGGGTGCAGGAAATTGGTTTTGACGCTGTGGGAACGTGGCAAGTAATACAAAGGCGCTCTAGCGGTGCTGTGTGTTGTCCCAGCTGATCCAAGAAGCAGTCCCACGGGGCTGACATCGCCACCCCCTTGCCAGCGAGGAGGCCAGGGCTCTGTAAAGGGTGCACTTATCAGGGCTCACTCCTCCATCTCCCAGCTGTGCCTCTCGGGTCACGAGAGGGGAACGCATGGAGCCCCACCTCAAGTGCGGGACAGGTCCCTAACTGCGTGCCGAAGCAGCATGAGCTCCTGAATCAGGCAGGTCCACGTGCCACGGGCCCTCACTATCCCCCGCTGCTGAGAGGGGGCTCAGAACAACCAGGGTCCCCCAGCGGGGTGCTGAGACCTTGCAAAGCTTCCAGCCCACAGGTGCCCCTGGTAGGCCACAGCTCCTGCTCTGCCCTCCCCCAAGAAAGCACACTCAGCTTCTCAGATCATAGAGGGGAACTGTCGTCCCCAGAGGTCAGAGAACGAGAGTGTTGCCTGGCTGGCCTGCCTCGCCCTCTCTGCGTGGGACAGGCACAGACACCTGGCTTACTTCTTTCCCTGAACGAAAGCCAAAACCTGAGCCAGCACACAGCTAAAACGGACCCTGCTCTAACACGGGCATTGAGGCTGACAGATCTTTCAGGGGGAAATGTCCTAAGATGAGCCCAGACCTCCCTCTAGTCACCAGCCGTTGGGGCCAAGCATGGGTGAGCATCCACACCGGCCTCGCTCCCATCACTGTGAAGCATTATTTTCCCTCTTGTTTGTCTGATGAAGAAGCAGAGACGTGAGGGGGTCCCCCAGGGAGGCCCAGGGCTGCCGGGGCCAGACGCTGTCGCCTGTGGGCCCAGGGGAGCTGGACTTCATTGTCCCAAATGCATGATTTGTGTGTGACTTTCAGCATCTTTACCAAATCCCTCGATTTTCAAGCCTTGGACCAAGAGGTTTGTCTGCTTCACTTCTAATTCCATTTTCCACGTCAGTGTTTGCGGGCGTGTTTCTCCAGCATGTGTGCACCTCCTGCCGAACCTGGAAGTGTCGGACTGTTGGCAGCGGGACCATCAGCCCTGCCCATGTGGGGCAGCTGCTCCCATACCTGCAGGCCATGTACAGGGGGTGGACAGTGACATGTCCTACACATGCAGGAAGTTCACCTGTAAAGAATCAGACTTTAGCTCTATTGTTACACAACCAGCAGCTTGTTGGTGGACTGGCTGGAAACAGTTAGAGACAGTCGATGTCGCACATTTATTTACAGGTTCTCTTCTTCCGAGTGCCTGGGAAGCTCAGACATCGGGGACCCAGGGCGTTAATGAGGAGGTTGGGCTGGGGCGCCAGAGAGCTGTTGGAGAGCCGACTCAAAGGAGAGGTCCCCTCCCAGACAATCAGGCTTGAATAAGGCAAGAAGTAGACGGCTCAGCACGAGGCCACAGAATTCTCAGGGTCGACTGGAGAGGAAAGATCGTGCTACAAAACCAAGAGAGGCCCTTGGACCGATTGCAACAGGAAAAGTGCTTTTTAGGCTGGTGCCGCCGCCCGAGCCCACCCGCAGTGGCCAACCGGCACCCTCGACAGCTGGGCCTTCAGGCCTCCAGGCGCCTCCACCCGTGGCTTCTGGACCCTCAGCAGTTGGAAGAGAAGCAAATGCTGCATTTTCACGTCCTCAGCATCACCACTGTGTCTGGCCCTCTGAAGTGAATCCGTTAGTGGGTTGGAAACACGAATCACAAGGAAGGCTTGGCCTACCCAGCGTTTGGGCTCCCGCTTCCAGGGAGACAAGCATGGCCTGTGTGTCCTGCGCGTTAGCACCGTCGGTCCTCGGAAGCCCTGCGAGGGGGCTCCTACCATCTCTCCGTTTCTCAGATGGGAGGGCTGAGGCATGCAAAGGGCCCAGCCAGAACAGCCCAGGTGCGTCACCGCTGGCGGAGAAATAAGAGCTTCTGGACTCAAGGGAAAGATGCCTGGAAGACCCCAGTGTGACCCTGGAGAGAAAATGGGGCACACACAGTGTCAGGAGCAGCACGCAGACCTTGCGCTCAGTCACCAGCCATCCTCCACATTCCGAGAACATCTTGGGACATCACTGCTGGTGCCTGCTGTGTGGTACTATCAGGCAATGACACACCTTAAAATCATTCTGTGGTGAGAGCTGAGCGTCTTCATTACTCCTGGTAGTTCCAGGAAAGCGCAATAGTCCCGTTGCCAGCGTTGCCGACCGTCTGTAGGAACGGCTCGTGGGCTGGGGGTGGGTCTACGCTCATCCCTCCTGGGCGGGCGAGTGCTGCAGGGCTGACCCCAGACCCGCTCCAAGGGCCACTGGCGTAAAGGCGTGGCCAAGGCCTCACGGCAAAGCCTCCAGAAGTGTCCCGCTGCCCTGACCTACGCGTGCCGGCGTGGGCTGTCCCAGGAGGACGGCACCCCAGATCCTAGGCTGCCCCGTGGAGCCAGCCCGGAAACAGAAAGCTCTTCTGGGGACAGCAGCGCAGGCCCCCAGCGCTTGCTTCCAAACGCGTGTGCAGCAAGCGCGGCCGCGGAGGCGCATGAGGGCGAGCGTGGTGTCCGCAGGGAGAGAAGGCAGAGAGCGCTCAGGCCCTCGCCGGCTCCGGGACTGCGGGCCGCTGTTCTCGGCGGCCGGGCCCACATCCACGCCGACCCCCCAGCCCGTCGGGAGCTTCCCTCGCCGGGGCCTCCCTCACCCCACAGACCCCACGCAGCCGTCCTCAGCTCGCACCGTCGCTTCCACAGTCCCTGCTCGACGGCATTTGTTGTCCTTGTTCCATCTCTGCTGTGCCTCCCAACTGCAGCACGGATTTCTCAAGAGCCAGGACCCGGTTCTGAGCCCACGCACCAGGCCCAGCACAGACACCAACAAACACGCGTCCAGCAGAAGAGCCGAGAAGACTCAGGCACCCATCCTTGTCTCTCTGTGAAACCGTGTCTTTATCCAAGAATTAAAGACATTTGGGTTAAAACGCTTCCCGAATTTTTCTGTGCCTGGGCTCTTGGGAGATCACTGTGCTCGATTTCGGACGACCCGCTCTTTCTCCTCAGGCCCAAGACACCGAGAGGCCACCGGAGAGACACGGCCGGGGATGAATCTTTCCATTGCTGAGAAGAGAATACAACTTCGGTAAAATTTTTGAGCAGTTGCTGGTGCCCAGCGCACTGGGGTTAATCTCCGCATTTTCAGTGAAGTGTTTCCAACTGTCTTTCTACTAGTTACGCATATTTACAGATCATGGAGGGCTCCACACAGAAAACCACAGGAACTACAGTCTTTGCCCAGCCTGGGGATGGCAGCGAGAGCCCTGCTCTTGTGGGAAGCAGGAGGTGGGCCTACCGAAAGGAGCCGCAGCCTGGGCCAGACGTGGGCTAGATGTGGGCCAGAAGCAGCGTGCACCCAGTGGCCCTGGCCATGCGGGCGGACACCTGCCCTGTCCTGCGAGCTGGGCGCCGGGGCCTGCGGCTCCTTCCCACTGCTGCCCTGTAGCACTTCAGCCTCCAGGGGAACGGGTCCCACGGGCACGTCCGTCACCCCCTGCACTGTGGCCGATGCATCCAGCAGCCCACCAGGATTGGAGCTATTCCAAGACCACGGAGGCCCAGGATGGCCTTACCCTCGGGACGTTTGCCGTCAGAGGAAGAAAAACGCAGGGAGCGCAGGGAAGGGTGGCAGCTGGTCTAGAGTCCCCTGGCAGTGGCACCCGGCGAGCCTGAGCCTGGGGGCATGAGGGACCCAGCGGTGGGAGCAGGCCCACAGGAGGCCTGACAGTGTGGGGGCCATGCCCACAGCTGCAGGGGTGAAAAGGGGGGATTCCTGGGGTTGGGGAGCACAGCACCAAGACAAAGTCCAAGGTCAGGGGGCCGTTTCTGGAGGTCGGGGAGGCAGGATTGTTGTGGCTTCGGAGAAACAGAGGAACACTGAGGAAGGCCTTGGGGTGCCACACAGGAAGGGCTGGGGCACAGAGCCCGCACTAGGCGAGCTGGTTTGGGGCACCAAGGCCTCGGCCAGGCCAGAGCTCAGACGTGGGGCAGTGAGAGCAGAGAGGCTCCGTGGCACGGGGGAGGGCACGCTCGCCAGCTGACCCTCAGAAGCAAGCAGGGCCAGAGGCTCTGCAGGTCACAGCCACGGCTCGCCGAGCGGACACACCTGGGAGAGTGTGGATGGCCGGGTGGCTCATGGAGCTTCGGGGACAGGGACACATCGGGTGGCCGCCACACCCAGAGGTAGGAGGGCGGCTGTCCAGGAGGCCCTGCGCTTCAGGGGGCCCCGTCCACACGGAGCTCACCCTGGGGGACACAGCACAGCCTGAGCCAGGGCCCAGCCTTGCTGTGAGCCACCAATGCCCCTAACCTGTCGGCCCTCCCCTGCCAGCTGTGGCCCCCACACAGGGTCAGCAGCTGCCTGCCCTGAGGCACACACGTGTCCCACGTGGAGGCCAGCTGCGAGGTGCTTGGGCCCCGGTTCTGCAGTCCTGGCAGCCGCAGCCGTGGGCAGCGAGGCCGACCCCACAGGATCGGCTGCAACAGGCAGGACGTTCCCAGGCCGACGCTGTGCTCTCTCCTCCACGCGTGGTGGCTCCGAAAGTCTGCTGTCCCGTCCCACTGCAGCTGCATGTCCATGCACAAACACGAGCGGCCTCGGAGCACAGGCCGGTGCCTGCTCCTGCTTCCATTTCCCACATTTTTATTAAAAAGGATTTCAAGGATTGTCATTTGATATAAAAACCAGCTACAAACAGGTGTGGGCCCTCCCGGAGGGCAGAACCAGGAGCGGGACCGGGCGCCGAGCTCTGTGGGGCCTGGTCCCCGGGACCACCGTGCGTCCATGCTCTGACCCCCACCGGAGGCTGGTGAGGACGGACAGTGGCGTCCAGGGCTGCTGGGCTGACCCACCCTCCTGGGGCCGCATGGATGTGGTCGCTGCCGGAGGCCCGTGCCCCGAAGGGCCTGGGGACATGGGTATGGAGGGCTCTTTCTGTCACACGTGTCACCCGCCTGGGAGTCAGTGGGTGGCCCCCACCAGGGAGCTTCTGGGAAGTCTGGGGCCTGTGCCGCAGGCCAGTAAAATCGGGAACCGAATCTAGGGGTGGAAAAGGAATAACAGAAACTTTTAAATGAAGATGTTGCCACGAAGTTTAAATGTGCTGCTCTCGATGCTAAGTCCTTTTCTGCCGACGTGGAATGAGTGTGTCTGTCCCCAAACCCGCCGCCCCCATGACCCCAGGAAATCAGGACCCGTTTCAAACAAAACTCATGACAGCAGTAAATTGTTTAAAGCAACATGGGAACTACTGCTAATTCTTCACCCAATACAAGAAAGTTTTAGCCAAGAAGCCTAGACAAGAGAATTGCTTATATAAACTTTTAAAAAATATTAAAAATGCCATTTTAATGTATATTAAATATTAATGCATACTTTAAAGAGACTTGACGCTCTTTATCTGATGCACCAAATTTTGGGGTGAAATTATTTTTTGCTAATTTCTGAGTCAGTTTCAGACGAGCCCCCCAGCGCGGCCAGGCCCACCGTCTCCCCGCAGCCGCGGCTGGAGTAGCTTTGCCCCTGGGCCAGACCGCCTTTGCTCCCGGCCGTGGCTCTGCACACGTTCCCGTGCGGCTCGCGGTGGGAGGAGGGGCGCAGGGGTCATGGAGTGACTTAAACTCCGTGCCTGGTGCCGACTGGCCCCCGATGCCTGTCCCGACGCACCATCTCCTGAAAGGGTTTGAGAGGCGCCCGCTGACGGCTCAGTCGCGCTTCCTTCCTCCTCCCGAGAGGGAGATCCGCCTTCCCCACCGCGTCCCGCGTCCCGCGAGCTCCTGCGATGCGGCTGCAGGAACGTCCGGGGGTCACGCATCTCTGCTCTGGCAAATCGTTCGCGTTGATCTGGCTGTTTCTGGTTGACGCTGCGTTTCTTCTTCCTGAGATGTGGGAAGTATCTCTCTCCTGCGCTGAACCGAGGGGCGCCCGGACTCTTGTCCGCGCCGGCCTCCTGCTGTGGCTGCGCTGCCTACGCCACCGAAGCAGAAATTCAGCCGCGTCCTTCCCGCCGCTCAGCTCCTTCTAACGCGTATAAAGGACGCCCAACCCCCAGGGTCGTGAGGAGACTCCCGCTTCTCCTGCTCTTGAACTCTTCTTTGTCTGCTCAGGCCTCGCACTCCTGCCACAGACCCACCTAGGGCTGCTGCCCTGGTCTGCCCTCTCCCCTCCCCAAAGCCCTCCGTGGCTGGGGCCAGGGTGGTCCAAGTTTGCCCACTGCCCACGTGTCCCCTGTTGCCCCACCAGACCCCAGGCTGCCAGAAGCCACCCTAAAACCAGGCCCTCCCCCAGGATCCCTTTCTTCTTACAGAAACCTCAAAGTCACCTTCCCGATCACCCGCGTGAGGCCAGATGCTGCAGGCCTCCCTGCAGGGCTGCGGCCCCAGGACTGGGGTGGGGGTGGGGAGGCTTGTGCCCACAGTGGCCTGCCAAGACCCAGACCCATTTACGGGGTGCGTTTTCCTGGACGATTGCCACGGCCTTCCCCTGGGCTCACACCCGGATCTCAGGCCTTCGGGTGACAGGAGCGGCCCCCACGCCTCAGCCGTCCTGCTCCACGTTTTCTGTTTTTGTCCTGCAGGACTTGCCTTACAAGACAAAACACGCCAATATGCGTTATAATTTGCCTCAGTCCTTAGTCCCTGGACAGAGCAGACTCGAATGTCGGGGTCGGCAACACAGTTTTGAGGAGATGTTTAATGCCCCTCAAAGGAAAAGCCAAACACGAGGAAGCATTCGGGAGTGCGGCCGAGTGGGGACGGGGAGCCCCGGGTGTCCGTGGAAGGCCGGTCGTCCCCACAGGACATGCCTGTCACACCCCTCCCTGGCGGACTCTGCCCGGGGCCGGAGCCCCGTCGTGTCCATCTGTCCCGGTGCCCGGCCCGCCCGCCGCAAGCTCGCCGCACCGCAGTTAACGGAGCCGGTTCACTCCTCAAATCGCCGCGGACCCCCGCGTTGTCCACGACCCGCACAGCTGTGAGGCGCAGAGGGAGAGGCCGGCGCATCCGCGTGAGGAGACGCCGTCACTGTGGGAGGAAACCCAGAGGGAGCCAACGGAGGCCGGTGACCAGGAAGAAGAAGGCCCGGTGTGCCTGCGTGTCAGGAGCCGGGCCGGGCAGCTTCTCAGAAGCTCTGACACAAGTCCGAGCTCTCACGCCAGTCTCCCTCCCTCCGGGGTCTCCCCGGAGGCCCCTCCCGCAACCGCCCCGCAGCATTCTCCAAGGTCATGTTCCATTGGTTACGTAAATCCAAGAATGACAGAGTGATGGTGGGTGTTAAAGTCAATCTGGGCCCTTCGGGGCTGTCCTGGGCTGAGACGCACACAGTGTGGGCCTGTGATGGCTGCCTCAGTTCCCCTGTCTGTGTCACAAACTCTGCATGGGCAGTGGCTGAAACGTGCCACGTGCAGTCTCGGGTTCCGTGGCCTGCAGTGTGGGCTCAGCAGGCACCTGCTCTCAAGGCCTCTGTGATGGTTTGGCTGGGCTGGGGGTCTCATCCGGAGGTCTCTGTTCAGGACCCCTCCAAGTCCCTAGGGTTGGCAGGATTACTTCCCTGCAACCGTAGGACCAGAGACCACCCAGACTCCCTGAGGGCTTCCCCCTCAGCATCAGGAGAGCCGTGAGCTGCAGGGTGCATCTGGCAAACCCTGCCTAAGGTCAGCAGCACGTCCTGGGCCTGCGCATACCCCCAGCAAGGGCCTTAATCGGAAATGCAGCTCTGAGCCCGGACGGCCTGGGGCTAGTGTGTCCCTGGGATGGTCTGCAGCCCCCAGGAGCTCTGTCGTCTGGGTAATGCCCGGCAGATGGCCACAGACATCACCTCTGCTCTGAACAGCATCACGGTGCAAGTCTTCCGGGGTCTCTCCAAGGCACTCAGAAACTGCAAAGGGCAGCTCCCTCTGGGTCATCATCTGTGTCCAGCCTTGTCTGTGTTTGCACGAGGACCCCTTCCCCTCCTGTGTTCCCAGCCAAGCACTCTGAGGCCACACTGTGCTTCCTCTGGTCCCCACTCGTGGGGCCCTGCTCTGTCCCTGCCATGCCTCCCTGATCCGCTCCCCTTCCTGGCACTCCCCCCACCCAGGACCCCTCTGTGCCCGTCCTCTGGGCTCAGACCTTAATCCTGCCCCCAGCTGCCTTGTGCTCTTATCATGACTGTCCTGCTCTTACATTCTGTTTTCTCCAGCTCTGCCGCCAATGCTGATTGTCCCGAACAGGAAATAGACTTTCTTTCTCTCCCATTATCGGCTTTGCCATCACACTGGTCCTTTTCCTGTTCTGAACAAAATTTACTGCATCTCCACTGAGCCTTTTCCCCAACTTCCCTGCCTTTGCAAAGTTAATTGCAACCTTTAACATCCAACAGTCTGAAAAAACACACCTTCTTCGTTTTATATCCCACCACATCCGCACTTCTCTGTAAAAATATTACGATTAATTTAGCTCCCTCCTTCCCTTCCTTGGCACTTGTGAGCCGGGAAGCGTGGGTTCTCACCACGGCTTCTCGGGGAGCAACAGAACCTTTCCTGGCTCGCCGGGCTCCTCTGCCATCAGCCCCCTCCATGGTGCAGGCCTGGTGTCCAGCTCACAGAAAGGCGCCTCCCTAAAACACCCTCCATCCAACAAAGCCCTCTGCCCCTGGCTGGGCATCGTCTGCCTGCTTCTGTGGGAACCACAGCGCGGGCCCCCGTGGTCAGGCACAAGAGTGAATGAGGAAAACAGCAGGGGGTGCGGGTCCTGGGCCGGCCCACCCCCCAGCGAGGACCTTAATCGGAAATGCAGCTTCTGGCTCCTTCCCAGGTGCCCGAGCAGGTGCTGCTGACTCTGGAGTGCACCTCCCAGACCGACCCTCGGTTTCTGAACAGGGGCCCCGTCCTGGCAGCCACCCTGGTGGTCCCTCTCACCCCTGCGCCCCATGACATTCCCACTGAGTCCTCTCTAGTCCCAGCCAGCCTAGGACCTCCCGCAACATCCTGCTCAGTTGTCACAAATGCAGCCCTACCCACCTGCACTCCCAAATCACCCACACCCGTACCCACCTGCACCTCACAGATAACCACAGGAACCCCACATGCCAAATGACAGAAAAGCTGCCACTGCTTCCAGAAAACCCTGCTCCTAACACAAAACACTATCTCTTTTCTGTGTTTTTTGATTCTTTCTGTTTAGGAGGGAAAAGCCTCTGTTCAGGGCTGAGTTTTCTAGCACTTTCCAGCTTCCTCAAGGCCCCAGAGAGACCTGGGCCTGGGAAGAGCCTGTCCTAATAGACTGAAATCTGTTTTGCATTGCAGCACAGACAACGGTGAAAAGTGGGTCTGGACAGGACTGGTGGGTTTTGTTTGTTTGTTTTTTAAGATTATTTATTTATTTATTTGACAGACAGAGATCACAAGCAGGCAGAGAGGCAGGCAGGGAGAGAGGAGGAAGCAGGCTCCCCGCTGAGCAGAGAGCCCGATGCGGGGCTCGACCCCAGGACCCTGAGATCGTGACCTGAGCGGAAGGCAGAGGCTCAACCCACCGAGCCACCCAGGCGCCTGGACTGGTGTTTTAAAGCAACGCCTGATCTCCTAATCTTCAGTGAAAAATCAACCACGTTCAGATGAAGTATCTGGTGAGGGCCTCTGGTGTTTTTACTATCTCCACCACCCTCTGAGCACATTTTGTGAACACGGCAGCAAGGGCTCAGACAGACCCGCTCAGCGGCCAGAGCATCTGGCCTGCCCTTGAGCCTGTCCTTCCCAGCTCCCGGCGGGGACACACACTTGGCTCCCAGGGGCAGATTGGGAGAGATCCTGCCGTGGTCTCGAGGAGGAAGAGCCTGGACTCCGCAGGCCAGGCGCACGGCTGCCAGTGAGTCCCTCGGTCCCCCGGGCCGCTGGCCTCCCACCGTGTGGCATCAGCCCAGGGGGCCAGAATCCCACAACGGACACCAGACGCCCAGCTGAGCCCCAGGTGAGCAGAAGGTCGCTGAGAAGAGGGCGCTCGGGGGCCCCGGTGTTTCCCAGGGTCCCAAGGGAGCGCCAGGCTGTGGGCGGGAGGGGCCGCGTCCTGCAGACACGCTGCGTGCTGCGGCCTGGCACACATGTGGCCAGGGGTGATGGTAAACACGCTGTTGGTTGCCTCATTTTGGATGAGGCCCGAAAAGCCTGAGGGTGCTGCTCAGTGCCACACGGCTCCCTGGTGGCCAAGGGAGACTCACGGAGTTGACGACGTTCACGCCCGTCCCTCTTAGTCTTCTGCTTGGCAGCAACAGCGGGTTCTCGTCCTGATGGAGAACGTGGCTCGGGGTCGGTCCTCAGAGAGGAGTGCGGACCTGGGCGGAGAGGAGCCGTGGGGGCTTTGGGGGCTTGTCTCCCTAACGCTGGTGGGGCTTGAAGACCTTCTCTGCCCTTGTGGGTCAGGCTGGGGTCCAACTCTTCCCAGGTGACCTTGAGAGCGACCACAGATGGGACCAAGGCCGAGGTCCCTCTCCTGATAGACTCGACCTCATTTCGTGCAGAATCTCATGTGGGGGAAGAAGTGTATCCAAGAGCCTGGCCGGGATCCTGGCAGCCCCTACCTCATGGGCAGAAGGAAGGGGCTCACGGGGGTCCCGGGGCAGAGCCCCTGACTGGGAGGTGGGCTCTCACTCTCTAGGTTGCTTTCGTGTGTCCTCAGTGTCCCCTTCACCCTGCCTCCCCTCCTGGCCCTTCTCACCTGTGAGGCCCTGCTCCTTCCGGAAGGAAATCCTCTCAGAACTGGGCTGGTCCCATGCAGGCAAGCACAGATGATGCCCGCCTGTGCCCAAGGTCCCGACAGGGGTGTCTGTTTCCCAGGTCACCGGAGGGCATGGAGGGGTCGTGCTCTGACCCTCTCCTGAATCCAAGCCCCTCCTGTGCCCACCATCGTTTCTCAAGTGGCCCAACCTTGCCCCAGAGCCAGAGCCGAGCCCCCGCGGCTGCTCCAGGGTCCCAGCGTGGAGGTAAGGCCCAGCTTCCTGTACCCCCAGCCCTCTCTGGGGCCCTCCGGGAGCACCAGTTCTCCCACTCTGTTCCTAATGCCCAGCGTGGACTGACACAGGCCAGACCTGGTAATCCCCCTTCTTGGGGCAAAAAGTCCTGAAATGGGATACATTTCCCCTGAATTCTTTAGGCTGTCAGCATGTCTTTGATAAGGGTCCTGTCTTGCTGGTGATGAGAAAACCCACGACAGACTCCAGGTCTGGCTTGGTGGGCCACAGTGAGAGTGAATTCAACCCCATTCAGATAAAGCGGGCAGGGAGGGGAGCCCAGGGCAGACCCATGCTCTCACCTTCCACCCCTGCAGGCGGTGTGAGGACTCAGAGCCCCCACTCTCCCACGGCCGCCCCCAGGAGCCTCCAGGGAGGCCAGGCTCTGGTTTCCCCCTCCTTCTGACCGGCCTCTCCGGGGGACACATGGTCTTCCCACGCCTGGTGAGGAAGCCCAGACTCTGAGAGCTCCTGACAGTGACCAAGGCCCCCTGAGCACGCAGCCCGGGAGGGTCCACTCAGCAGAGGGGCCTGCTCAGGTCTGGGTGGCGGCGAGCCCACAGCAGGGAGGTGTGGGGCCAGCTTCCCGCTCCAGCCGCCGGAACCCAGGCCTCCTCGTGGCCTCGCACAGTGAGGTACAGGCCCCACCCGTGGTCGTGAGGAAGGTGTGGTCCGAGGGACGGGGTGCCTCTCCCCAGCTGCAGTGGGGCCCCCTTCCGCACAGTGTGCAACGGCTCCATCCGTCTTCCCCACCTTCCAGAACGAGCCGCCCAGGGCGGAGACGCCTCCCGGCCCTTGTCTGTGGTGCATTCACGATGGGAGGGACAATCACTGCACTTGAAGAAACCCTATCATCAGCGAGAGGAAAAGACTATTTTCTGCAGCCTGTGAATTCAGCTTTTATAACTGAATGACAACTTGAATCTTCAAGCCCTAATCATTACCATTTGCTTCCTAAAAATAACTGTCTCCTTGTCCATATTTAGAACAGAAAACACTGAGCCTGGGAGCCTCAGCTGCCCCAGAGGAAGGCGCCTCTTTCCAGGGCCCGCCTGCCTCCGACTGGCGCTTAACCCCTTCCTGGCTGTGACCGGCTCTCTCTGCTCCCCTCCCCGCGGCGTGGCAAGTGAAGTACAAGGTCACCGGGCACCACCGGCACCTCAGACGTGGCCCGAGGGCCTGCACAAGTCGCCGGACCCTTCTGGGCCTCGGTTTCGAATAAGTAAAACAAGGTTCTGGGAAATTCTGCTCCACGCAGGTCCCGTGCTGGAGGAGAGGGAGCTCCCTGGGGACAGGAGTCTCTGAGGCTCCGAGATGCAGTTGTGGGAGGACCGGACAAAGGCGCTGCCCCTGCAGAGCTCGGTCCTCAGAAGCGAGCGTGAGGCTCTCCAGCGCGGCTCCTGAAGGAAGTCCTCAGGCACCGCGGCCGCTTCCTCTCCCTAGTGCCTCCCCAGGAAATGGCCATGCTGACTCAAGGCATGACTCGCGCTCTGGAATGGGCTATCCTCACAGATCTGTGCCTTCCTGGCAGCAGGAGGGGACCAGGCAAGTGGCCCAGACTGACCAGCACGTGCTCCCACAGGAGAGAGGGAGGGACCCTCTATGGAGTACCCAAACACAGAGGCGAGCGGCCAGCACGGCCAGGGCATGGCGGGGGGCACGTCCTCCAACTACAGTGGGCCCTCCCCAGGGGCACCCAAGACGGAGTCTCCCTAGTGCACCCAGGACGGAGCAGGAGCACTTGGGGGGCCCCCGAGGACCTGGGACAGCAGACAGTCGCAGCACCACAGTACATGGCCCCGGATTAGGCTGGCCTCCACCCGGAAGGACAGCAGGGACCCTGCCAGAGTTAGGACGTCGTCACGGGTGCGTGGCGGGCGGCGTGTGCTTTTCCACCCGCCCGGAACCTCAGACAGCCACAGCGTGGCAAGGACCGTGAGAAGTCGGAGATGTCGCCCACCTTCGAGCCGGCGGGAGAAGTTGCTGCAGTCCAGGGACGTTGGCGGAAGGCAGGAGGCGCCCGGCTCAGACACGGAGAACTGCTGAGATGCTCGGTGTTCTCGGGCATCGGCCCCCCAGCCCTTCCCCACCGCCAGACCCTTCCCTCAGGCGTTCGAGAGGCCCAGGCCACACCCGTGCGGAGACGCTTCTAACACGGGTTCTGGGCCAGGACCCGCGGCCCTGACAAACACGCCCGGCCTTGCTCTCCGGGTTGGCGTGTGCCTTGCAGGCCTTCTCTGCACGCGACCTCCCGGAGGGCAGGAACACCGAGACCGGGGAGCCTCATCTCGGCCAGATCGCCGTTTCCCAACGCCACACGGAAACCCTGAGCGCAGCCCGAAGGCACAGGGAGCTGGTTCCACAAATGGAGTTGCGCCCACGCTGCGGACTTTTTGTGGCCGTGAAAAATTGGGTTGTGGAAGTATGTTTACTACTATTTACTAGTCCACAGCCCAGAAATGTCACCAAAATCCACCTGGAAGTGAAAAAATAAGTTACAAGTTTATGCCACAGATTTCCACTCTGGAAGGAGAAGAGGTGTGCAAACAAGCCTCGAAAACAAAATGACAGGGGCACCTGGGAGGCTCAGTGGGTTAAAGCCTCTGCCTTTGGCTCAGGTCATGATCCCAGGATCCTGGGATCGAGCCCGGCATTGGGCTCTCTGCTCAGTGGGGAGCCTGCTTTCCCCTCTCTCTCTGCCTGCATCTCTGCCTACTTGTGATCTCTGTCTGTCAAATGAATAAATGAAATCTTAAAAAAAAAAAAAAAGGCAAACAAAATGATAACAATAATTACCTTGGGTGATGGGTTTCTGATTCCCATCATTTACCTTTTGCCTATCTATATTTTATATGCTAGTAAAGTCCATTAAAATGCATTAATCTTGGAAAAACTAGGTAAAAAAAGTGAATGTCTTTAAAGACAGAATGCTGGTTCTCTCCCAAGGACGGAGCCGGTGCATCAAGGATACCAAGCCTGGCCCGCCCTCCACCCATCCCTCCGCGGGTCAACCCCAAACAAGGAGCGGAGCCAAAGAGGAGACGGCGGTCAGTCCTGCCGGGGGCTCAGGAGACCCTGCTCCTCCCAGGATCATACCAGCCTCCGCCGTGTCGCGGCCCAGGTGTAGCCCCTCCGACATGCAGCCCAGCGGCCTGGGGTCCCAGCACCAAGTGTGTTGCTGGCATTCTGGGGGAATGGGGACCAAAAGCGATGTTTCTTCCTCTCCCAACCACTCATCCTCTAACTGCCAACAATCATTTTAGCTAAGCACAGACCCGTAGGTCCAGAATTTGGAAGAAACGCCCTGAAGATAGAACTTCATTGGGAAATCCTGAGGTATTTACAAGAGGTGGGAAAACTGCCCAGAATTTGACTTGTAGCTGCCGTGTCCTTCCTGCAGAAGAAAGGGAGGACAGAGGCGAGGAGGGTCGCCGTAGCCCGTCCCCTCTACATTTCATCCTCCGTCCGGGCAGCGCTGCCTTCCCAGCCCCTGGTGGCCCCAGGCCCTCGTCCTCCTCCAGCAGACCCAAGTCTCACCACTCCAGACGTGTCTCCACACTCTGTTCCCTCCGGGATTCAGACCACCTTCAGCTCCACAAGACGCTGGGGCGTCCTGCTGCCGCCTTCACCGAACCCAAGCCCAGCCTGCAGGTCCCGGCCAAACTGGTCTCTGAAACGTGACATCACAGAGTCGTGCTGTCTGCCTTCTCAAGTGCCTCGTCGCCCCCTTGTAACCGATGCACTCCACTGTGCCTCCTTTCACAGGGGACACAAGAAGGGCTGGCAACTTCCCTGGGACGTCCAGACCTGACCACCTGCAGGGACGGCCCCCCAGGAAATTCACACTCGCCCCTGCCAGCCCCGAATGGACGCATTCTACGCTCAGAACCACTGAATTCAGCTCCTAATTCTATGCTGCCTTTTCTTACATAATGACAGTTTTCAGTCTCCATTCCAATCGGAAATTCCTCGAAGAGAAAGACATATACATAGGAAATCTCAGAAAATACATGTGAAGGGACTGGAATGTCAGGGAGTTGCCTCAAAAGCAGGGAAGTGGCATGAACGTGCCCGTGGCCCTTTAGAAAACTAAGCAGCCCCCAAAAGAAGTAAAAATCTAAGTCACATGTTAGGTTTTGTCCAGATTTGCTGAGAAAACGCAGCATCATGAGTGAGAAAGTCCTGAAATAGACAGAGTGGATTCCCATCCAGGTTCCGGGAGCGGGGGCGACCCGGTGTGGGGCGGCAGGGCGGGGGGCAGACTCCAGACGCTCCCATCTCCCGGCCGGGATCACTTGGATCCCATTGTGCACCTTCCTGCCTGTGCTCCGTTTCCAGGTCAATAAACAAGAGTGTGAGCTACATAAACCCTCATCTTCTGGGCCCTTGGCTCTGCTGGGAGGGGAGCGGAAGGGGAGCGTACACGGAGCCCCCTCCCCACTGGCCTGGGGGTAGCGTAGCGGCTCCGGACGCCCGCCAAGGAGGATATGGGAGGCCGGTGCAGGGCTCCTCAGAAAGGGAGCTCAGGAAGCCACTCAGGCTCCTGCTCACAGGGGGACAGGATGGCCATCCTGGGGACCTGGACCCACGCCGACACCACGGAGATGGGGGCCCCATACCTGGCAGGCTTTGGCGCGGCCATGCTTCGAGGTGACCCTGAGCAGGATTCAGGGGGTACCGAGGCCAAGCAGATTTAGGGACTTGGTGGGGGAGGTGCCCCTGCAGGCTGCATGCCCCCGAGACAAAGACAGAGCCAGACGGCTGGGACTCAGACAGCAAGTTTCCCGGGCCCCAGGGTGAGACCTCAAGATGGAGACAGGGGCCTCGCTCACGCGCCACTAGGAGGCTGAGTGGATGCTGCCCATCAAGCAGACACTCAGAAGTCCAACATGTGGCAGAACTTTCGTCATAAAAGAGGTCTCTGTGCACAAGCTATGCACCAACAAAACCTGAAGTGTGTTTTATGTTATCCCAACACTTGCACAACCCTCAAGTCCAATGGAGTTCAAGTCCAAGGCCCCAGTGAAAGGACCTCAGGGTGCCCCGGCCCCCCTAAAGTCCCTCAGAAGGCCTAGTGGCAGGGCGGCCTCCAGGTGCCCCCCTGGACCCTCTCCCCTTCACCCCGCAGTCTGGGCCCTTCATTTCGGGATGAGCAGGTGGGGATCGGAGGCCACTGGCGCTGGCACTGCACATTGGCCCGCTCCAGAGCGTGTGGGGGCCGCGTGTATGACGGTCCTGAACTGGGACAGCAGCTCCATCAGTGGCCCTGAGCCAAACTTAGGGTGTCTTCCGTTGACTTAACCCCCACCACGTGCACCCGATATCAGCATCAACACCCTCAGCTCGACTCTCACGGAGGCTCTGAAGTCAGCTGAGGTGACCCCAAAACCACACTTTTACTTGTATGTGATTCTTCTAAGTTAAAATTGGCTATTTTTTGTCCTTGAGGGTCTGATGACCCAAACTTGCATTTTCCTGTCCTACACTACGGTTTTACCCCTTGATGATGTCAGCTTCCCACGCTGGTGGGAAGTGTGGAGAGCCGACATGTGGCGTCAAAGGGCCACAGAAACAGCCACGTTAGTGGCTCCAGAGTGAGGCCAGACATGACAGATGTGTGAGATTACCGAGTAATGTAAGGTCTGTTTGTTCTCTTAAAAAGGTAAATGTGGACAATTCCAAATATTGGCAAGGATGCGAGGCAACGAAACTCCACATGCCTTTCATAGAACCATAAATGACAGCCTGTTGAAAAAAGTCTCACAGTTTCTCATAAAAATAAATACACACCAACCCTGAACCAACAATCCCAATCTGAGATGTTTACCCAAGAGCGATGAGGCTGTATGTCCGCAAAGTGCCTGTAGGGAAACACTCATAACAGCTTTATTCATAATAGTGGGAGCTGGACGCAGCCCACACAGCCATCTCTAGGACGGGGTCAGGACGCAGCCCACACAGCCATCTCTAGGACGGGGTCAGGGGGTACGTCCATTCCACAGACACGGCTCTGCCAGGGACACATGCCCAGCTACCGAGGAGCTGTGCAGACAAGTCACAGGAATGTGTGGCTCTTGCCTTTACAGCCACACGCCAGCAGTTTACACACTAGTGTGAGTGAAAACAGACCTGTGCTAGAGAAAACTCCAGGAGCGTCAGACAGAGATGGACTGTGGGGTGGGGGGGGGGGTTCAGGCCTGATGCCACCTGTTGCCCTCGTCTTCATCTACCTACCCTGTGCTCAGCCGGGGAACTCGGCGACGGGCAGCCAGCTCTGTGAAGATGGCCAGTCTTGAAAAGCAAACAGTCCGTGGTCTACCTTGCCTCTATTGGATTTTCAAGGTCAGGGTCAGTCCCGAGGCTTGATGAGGTCTCACTGTGACACTTCCTGCTGTGCTGGGGAGAAGGCCAAAGGCCTCCTCTCTTTAAAATGCATGTCCTGGAACTGCCCTTGGTCTGCACCAGCTGTGAATTGGGTTGGCCCAACAAGATCACGGCCCCTCCCTGGTCAGCTCAGCCAGAGGAGCTGCTTTGGCCAACGAGATGTGAGGGCTGCCAGGGACCTCCTCCTGCCTGGTGTCTACGAACTAACATGTGAGACCAAGGTTCTTCTTCCCACAGCCGCCCAGACGAGTGCTCTCCAATGGGCTGTCTCCTGCACAGCCGGCCCCCAGCGGTCCCCATGGAGCCTCACAGCAAACCAGCCAGTGGTGTTGGAGGCAGGGGAGATCTGGGGTCACCAGATATCACGGCACAACCTGTTCCAAGCGGGGTCGCCGGATGTCACGGCACAACCTGTTCTATCAATCCAAAATCACCAGCAAGAACCCCCTGGAACTAATAAAGCAGTTATAACATTACAGCTACAAATTTAATATATGAAAGTCAATTACCTTCCTATATACCAGTAATGAGTTAGTAGAATTTGAAATTAAAGACGTAACACCTTTTACATCAGCACCTCCAGAAACAAAGTACTTGGGTATAAATCCCACAAATTATGTACAAGATCTCTATGAGGACAACTACCAAGCTCTGAGGAAGGAAACACAGAAACTAGATAAATGGAGAGAAAGTCCACATGTACGGATAAGAGGACTTGATGTTGTCAAGATGTCATTTTTTTCTCAACTTGACCTCTCGATTCCCAATCAAAACCCCAGTAAGGTATTTTGTGGATACGGATGATCTTACTCTAAAGTTTATGTGGCGTGAAGAGCAGAGCAGCCCATGGTTAGACAACGGAGGAGAGCAACGCTGGAGGAGACCACCTGACGTTAGGGCTCACCGTCAAGCTAGTTATTAAGACAGTGTGTATCAGCAGAAGAACAGACAAACTGATTGGCTGAACAGGAGAGAGAATCAGAAACAGACCCACAAAAGTCAGCCAACGGGTCCTTAAGAAAGAAGCTGAGGAAACACAATGGAGCAAAGATGGTTTCTTCAACCAATGGCACTAAACCAACTGGACGTTCACATACAGAAAGATGAAGCTCAACAAAGCCCTCATGAAAATTAGTTCAAAATGAATCACAGATCCAAACACAAAATGCAAAACCATAAAATTCCCAGAAGAGAACAGAGGAGGAAATGCAGATGACACGGGTGTGGCCTTGACCCTTTAGATCCAATAGCAAAGTCACACTCAAATTAGAACCTTCTGCCTCGCAAAGACCAAGTCTAAGAGGATAAGACAGACGACAAGCTGGGAGAAAATATTTGGGTAAGACACATCTGGTAAAGGACTCGTATCCAACACATACAAAGAACTCCCACAGCTCAACAAAAAGAAAAACAACCACTTAAAGTATGAGCCACAGACCATCGCAGACACCTCCCCAGGGAAGACGTATGGAGGACAAGAAAGCAAACGCCACACCATCTGCTACACACCTGCTAACGGGTTGGCTCCAGAGCACGGAGAGCTCCCCGTGCCGGCGCAGACGCTGAGCGGCCGGCACGCGTACTTGGTGCCGGTGCAAGTGAGCCCAGCGCAGCCACCACGCAAGTCAGTCTGGCAGTTTCCTACAAAACTGAGCACCCTCTCACCACACGGCCCAGCACTTGTGCTTGTTAGGCCTTTCCCTAAAGGAAGTGAAAACTGTCCACACAAAACACCGTGTGTGATAGACGTGAGTACGTGTCATAACACGTTCACTCAAACCCACGGAATGCAGGACAGCCGGAGCAAAGCCCGGTGTGTACCGTGGACTCAGGGTGACAGCGATCGGCTCTAGCAAACGTGGCCTCCGAGGAGTGACGCTGATGACAAGGGAGCACGTGGGCCTGTGTGGGGCGGGGGGACACGGGAAACCCCAGTGCCTTCCCCTTGATTTTATTGTGATACTAAAACTGCTTTAAAACAAATAATCTTGGGGGGAGGGGGTCCACCCGTCGGAAGGGCCTGTCTCTGCCCCTGATGTGTCTGGCTCACCTTCTGAACCATAGTCTAACACGTTTTTCTCCCCACAAAACCGGCCCAAGGAGTACTACGGGACAATGCAAGTCAGCAAGAGAAAAACCGGACCTCAGACGGGCGACGCTGGGCAAGTCCATTGCAGGCACTTTACCCCTCCTGCCCTCTCCTCACCTCCTGCCCCCCTTCCCTCCCCCTCCCCTAAGTATTACATCGAGAAGCATTCTTTAACCTGAACGTTTCTTTTCAAACACACATCGTTTTTGTGTGTTCCGTACTCTCAACGAGCTTTCTTGAGCTGCAAACTCAGTCTCATTCTTTTTGTTCGGGATTGCGTTGGCTTTATGGATGGTGGCGTGAAAACCAGGGTCTAGAACCCAGTAGGACCCTGCATGTGCTCTCCAGAGAGCACCCCCGCCCCGAGGGCCCACAGCAGAGCCCTGTGGCCCCCTTCTCACCCCCAGTATTTCCTGAGGCACTTTAAGGACTTGGACGCTACTGGGAATGCGTCTTGCTTTCGCTGTATTTTCTACTAGGTTACTGGTGTACATGAACACCGTACATTTTGTAAGTTCATCTAAAATTTGGCAAACCCGCTGAATTCTCTTGCTAATTCTAATTCACTCATCTGTTGGGTCTGAGGCCTTTTCTATTTAAACAATCAAAGTGCATGCACAGAACCATTTCCAGCTCACGAGTCCCTGTTTTTCTTCCCACGTGACATCGGTAAGGACATTCTGTACTATTTAAACAGAGTCGTGGTGGATCCTCACGTCTTCTCTCCCACCTCAAAAGCGGTGTTTTATTCATCGTGACTCAGGTTACAGTGGATTGGTAACGCGTCGCTTCTCTGAGGTTGAAGGAGCTCTTTGTAGGCAGCTTTGGGAGGGTTCGTATTGTAAACGGATCCGACAACGCTGTTAGAAAACGAATGTCCGGCACCTCTCAAGGTCATGCGATTCCATCGTCGGCCCTCAGCAGACGTCCTTTCGGCTGCCAGGGAGTGTCCTCAGAGCGCAGTTGGCTTCTGTGCCTGAGAGAGGCATCGTGGCTGGCAGGACCGCGGTCTCCCGGGCTGGCGTGTGGACGCAAGGAACGGCCCACGGGCCGTGTGTGCAAGCCACCCGAGGCCGAGGCCACGGAAACAGGCCGTCGTCTTCGTGGTCATTTGGGGAGGAGCCAGAGGACAGACAGCTGCACCACCCGTCCCCCCACTGCTGCATCCAGCCCCCCAACACGCACACAGCCATTCTGCGACCCATGGGCTTCTCAGGGTCTTTATGTCCTCAAGTGCGTCCATGTCTTTTCCACTGTGAGCGTCCTTAGTTAATTCAGGGGGCAGGAGCCAACGGTCAGGCCACCACCAGGCTCAGTGCAGCAAGGTTACCAACAAACATTAAGGTCAAATTTGAAAAAAAAAAATGACTCTCATCTCCTGCCTCACGCTGCCTATAGGACACGGGCCTATGGTCTGGAGTGGGAGAAGAGCCTCTAGCCCAAATGTTCCCTCTCCCCTCCCAAGCCCATGACTGCAAGTGACGTCAAACACATATGCTCTGGGTATGTTCAGAAAGCGGGTTTGCAGCCAGTGGTGCCACAAGCAGGTCCTGCTCAGGAAGCCCCCACAACGGGTAGAATCAGCAGAAAGCCTTTTTGTCACGAAACATATGAATATATTGCAGGTCACACGGTGTGTTAATGGGGCTGCAGGTTCCGGAGAAGCAACATAAGGCAGCCTCGTCCGCTAGGCTGCCGGAGGTGCACCGGCCCCAGGAACGTGGAGACGCTGGATGCGGAGAAGGTGGGAGCTGCCCCCGGGCCAGGGCCCTTCCAAACTCCACGGCAGCTCCTGCCCCCGCGCGCCCACCATGCCCAGTGCACCCTGCGCTCCCCTGTGCTAACACACTTGCTAACCCAGCAACCCCAGGACCTGGTGCTACTAGCACTTCCTCTTGCTGATAAGGACAGGAGGGCGTGGGGACTGAGCAACCCAACCGCGAGTCAGAACTCGGGAGGAAGCAGGCTGCTTCCGAGCCCTCGAGCCCCTCAGTGAGTCAGGCACCGTTGCCCTTGCTCCTGCTTCTTGGGGCCAACCTCACCCTTGGCCCGCTCTCCGCGCCACATGGCACTGAATGGCTGCTGACGTCTCCAGAAGTCTTTGCCTGCGGGCTTTTTCCCCGGAGGACGGGCTTTCCTGTGCTCCCACAGCTCAGGACGCAGAGGGAAGTTCATGCCTCGAGCCTCCCTGGGAGACCCTGTGGGGCCAGGAGCCACCCAACAGGGACCTGCTGCAACCAGAGGGGAGAGGTTTCTGAGCACTGTGGGTGAGGCTCTTTCTGGGTTTTTCTTTTTTGAAGCTCTGTTTATTGACCTAGATTTTAAGATGGATTAAAATCATAAGTTAAGATGTAAGACCGCCTGTCCTAAACCCTTAAGTGTCCCCTATGATGAATAAATGTTTTTATACTATTGTTTTATAATCTATCAACTAATTTTGCCTCCTAAGCACTGAATGGTGTTCCTTAGAGAGAAAGGAAGACAGTCGTGGCTCTGCCCCTTAAGAAATGAACGTGCCCCCCCCCGGAAGGAGACACGGCCTTCTGCAGAGGGAGGCCGGCCTTCACGGGGTTGCTCCCGGGATTCCCACCCAGCCCCTTCCTCCCTGAGCGTCACACCAGTACCTTAGTTGCTGATGACGGCCGGACTTTGTCTGTAAGAAGACTGTTAGGGTGATTGCACATGTATTATATTTATATTTTTAAGTTCATGACTAAATTATAAGTACTGGTTTCATTAAGTGATACCATCACCTTCTTTATTAAACATCTTCAATTTAAATTTCTGTAAAACGAGACTTTAGCTAAAAAGACCAGCATTAAGAATGAGACAGTCAGGGGCGCCTGGGTGGCTCAGTGGGTTAAGCCTCTGCCTTCGGCTCAGGTCACGATCTCAGGGTCCTGGGATCGAGTCCCGCATCGGGCTCTCTGCGCAGCGGGGAGCCTGCTTCCTCCTCCCTCTCTCTCTCTCTGCCTGCCTCTCTGCCTACTTGTGATCTCTGTCTGTCAAATCAATAAATAAAATCTTTAAAAAAAAAAAAAAAGAATGAGACAGTCATAAACCAGAGACCATTATTCACCTGCTGGCAGCCATCCAAAGTGAAGCCTTCTTGAGTGGGAGGAAAGTCAGGATCACAGAGCTTCAGCCTTGATCAACGGGGAAGGTCACCCAAGTGACCTTCACACCACATGGAGTGGGCAGGCCTCCTCCTACCCCGGGCTCTGTGATCTGGTCACAAGATGGTGCGTCGTGGCCGGCGCCCTAAGTCAGCCGCTTGGACGCAGGTGGACCCTTCCCAGGCCGAGTGTGCAGCCGAGGGTGCCGCTGCCAGCCCGGAACCCCACAAAGACAGGACGCCCTTGATGCCTACAAGCGGGCTGCTCGTCCCCCAACTCTCTTAACGCCTGGCTTCCTCGTCTGTCCGGTGGGGGTGATGACACTTCCACCTCCTCGTCCGGGACGGCAGGAGCTGGGGCTCAGCCACCTCAAGGTGCCCAGCAGGGTTTTAGGTCCTGGTGCAGCACACAGGGCTAACACTGAGGCAGAGGCCCTGAGAACGCATTTGCCTGGAGGGGCTCTCTGGTAAATTAGGCTTGGTCAGGGAAGACGGTCAACAGGAAAATGGCCAGGACAGTGCCCACCACACCTCGGCTGCCGGGAACCCCGCACTGCTCCAGGGAGCCTGTCTGGGCCAGGCCACAACGGTCCCCAAGGCTGCGGGGCTCAGATCTCCACTGCCGATCTCTGACATCACTTCCTTCAGGATGCACGGGGACAGATACAGTGTGTGCCACACGGAGTTGCAGGGATGACCAGAGGCGTGTCTGTGATGTGCTTAGCACTGTGGACACCCATCGAAGGAACCCCGGTGGTCTGTCCAGAGTCAGAGAGGGAACGTGCCACCCCTCCCTGCACCTCGCCCTCCATATGGCCCTGGGCTCACCATTTGCTTTGCTCTAGGGACAATGGAATTTAAGGTCGTTTTTATCCAAATGTCTAAATGCCAGGACAAGTCATGACATCTATGTTTCTGTAGCCCATCTTGACTCTTCCCAAATGCTACTGGAAAGGGGCCTCCTTCCATGACACAGCCTGGCGGGGGCCCCTGGGCATCTCCAGGCCTCTGTCCCCGTCATTCCACAAACGAAGGAGTTGGGAGTGGGAATGACTTGCCCCAGGTCACCTGCGGGGAGGTAACCCACTCAGACAAGGAAAATTAAAACAAAGGTGAGTGAGGAGCCCCTCCCCTTACACATTTGTCCAAGGACCAGGAGCCTCCGGCGTGTCCACTTCCCACTGCTCATTAGAAATACCGCCCAAATGGACCAAAAGATCAAAACCTCTCGGAAATGAGAGAGTCATCAGGCTTCCGTCAACTACGGCCGGCCGCCTGCTGGACAAGGGTCACGGGGGACAGAAAGCCAGGTCCCAGTTGATGAAGGAGGCTACGACCCTTGGAAGACAACGACACAGTCACCGCGCTGGGAGGTGCTTCATGGAGAAGAGGCCCCAAGCACGGCCCGAGGGCACTGAGCACAGCCAGGGCACCTCCAAGCAAAGGTGCGGAGCGGTCCCGGAGGAGGGGCAGGGAGGAGTGGGAGAAGGCCCAGCATCCCAGCACAAAGAGCACACGCAGAAGCCAGTCCCGTGGTGGGGGTGGAACCTCGGGGGCAGGCACAGGTGGGTCAGCCACCACGGGCCACGGAAGCGCTGCCTCCGGCTCTGAATCGGAGCCCCGAGTCCAGCGTCACTGCCGCTAACCAGCAGGCTGACCAGAGGCTGTGCAGAAGCAGGTTTCCCTGTCTCGTGCCCCACACTGTCGTGACGGGCCCCTCTGGTCACCCCAGGCAGGGATTCCAGACCGGCCTCGGGAGGGGAACGGCCGCCGCAGCAATGCCGGGAGACAAGGCGACTTGGTCCAAGGGGACGGGGTCTTTGCGTGTGCGATCGCGGGGTTCGAGAGCCCACAGGCAGGCGGGAAGGACAGCCGGCTGTATCAGATGAGCTCCCACGAGCGCCTCAGCGGGGACGGGGGACAAGCTACTCCGGAGACAGATCCCTGCTCCCTCCAGGCTGAAGGAAATGCCGCGTCTCCCCCCAGGCTGATGAGCGGGAGGGGACGGCCGAGCGCTGGGCGGACAGGCAACTGTGCGGGCGTGACCTTCGACGGGCTTCCTGCTGGACGGCTGCCCCACAGGTGTGCCCCACAGCAGACCCACTGCAGGAAATGTGTGGCTTCTTAAAGATTTTTATTTATTCACTGGACAGAGAGAGCACAAAGAGAGAGAGGGCAGCAGGTGGAGGCAGAGGGAGAAGCGGGTGCCCCGCTGGGCAGGGAGCCGGAAAGGGGCTCGGGCCCAGGACCCCAGGATCATGACTTGAGCCGAAGGCAGACGCTTCACCGACGGAGCCCCCCAGGCGCCCCCAACTTCTCTCATGACTCTGGCCTTTGGTGCCTCGTGACTGTGGTGTTTGTTCACAAGCGGTGACCCCAGGCAGGCGGGGCTGTGTCTCCCTCATCTTTCTGGACGGAAGCAAGTATTTATCAAACCAGTATGGCACCAAACCCAAAGCATAATTTCAAATTTCCCTTCAAGACGCCTCCCAGCCTTGCTTGGGCCACGTGGGAGAACGTCGGTTTGGCTGGAACATAATCCCAGCGCCCCGCTGACCACCCAGGGGCCGGGGTCACCTCCACACCCGGAAAGGGAGCAGTTGGACCAAATCAGCACTTCCTAAACTTGGGTGTGAGTCGGCTGGGGCCTGTCGAAATGCAGACTCTGATTCAGGAACTCTGGGGTGGGATTTTGCGTTTCCAGTGAGCACCCAGGTGGCACCAGGGCAGCGGGCCCAGGGACCACACTTGGAGTCGTGAGGGACCTTCTAGAACTTTCCAGAGCTCACACTCCACAGCAGACACAATAAAGTTGTGGCCAAGGTACCCGCAGAACCCTTGCCGTCAGGCCCGGTGACCTCGGGAAGCCATGGAGCAACCTAGGCCACAAGGCTCTTCCTGGAAGCGGGTTTAGATCTGTGCCTCGTTCTCACAGTGGCTGGGTTATGTGGAGACAATGCACACAAAGACTGGCCCCGCGCCTGCTCAGAAATGCCTCCACTGGCCAGCTCTTATCTTGATTTTGGGAAATCCCTATCCTGGCAGCCTCCTTAGGGTCCCAGGGTCCCGGGGCACAGATGAGGCACACCCTCCACCCCCGGCCAGTCTCGGGGCTGCCGGCGAATTCGGAGCCACCAGCCATTGGCCCTCCTTGTCGCCTTTGGACCAGAACGTCCATCCTTCGTCAGCCTCTCCGCCCGGCACCATCACCATCCTGGGCAAGAGATCAAGACGTGCAGGGACAGGAAGAGCAGAAGAAGATGTCCTGTTGTGCAAACACGGCTCGAGGGTTAGGAAAGACCCAGTCCCCCGTTCAACACCGTCGAAGCACGCGGTTTCCACACGCCCACCGTCCCGCCAGTGTGTGCATCCGACACCACCTCTCTCCACCAGCAGGAAAGTGACAACCAGCTCTGGCACAGCGCGGATGCAGCGAAACTCAGCAAAACATTCTCGAGATCCTGCCTGAAAACGCAGCCTCTCCAGGGCGCCTGTGCTGGGAGGGACGACAAGCCGTCACCGAGCACCCAGGACTAGCGTGTGCGCTGTGCGGCTTCTGGGGGTGCCGACCCACGGGAACGGTGGCCCGAGACAGGCCGCCTTGGATCTGTAGGTCCTCAGTAAGCAAGAGAACAGTAAGAAGGTGTAACATAAGAACCATCAGTGTCGTCGCTTGAGCTGGCACTTGCCTGGTCCGGGCCGCTGGTCGGCTCTGCTTATGCCCACACAGCAGGAAAGCAGCCGTTTCTCTCACTGAGCCCAGCTGGAAGCTTGGGTCTCAGGGTCCTGGGGTCTGCCTCATGGCCCATCTCCCGGGGAGGCGGTGGTGATGGGGGCAGCACCCTTCCTCCCGGCTTTCCCAGGCTGGCCCAGGCTGCGGGCTCCTCAGAAAGGGCCACTGAGGCAGCTCAGCATGGCCATGACCCACGAGGGGCAGAGCTCCAGGCAGAGCAGAGAAGGGAACATGCTGGGAGGAAGGGCCGCTGGGTTTCCGGGACCCTGAGCCTCCCCAGATGAACGCAGACAACTTGGGGACCGGCTTCTGGGCTGTTCGGGCGATGGCGGCAGCTTCAGGAATCTGGCAGCACCGGGAAGGGTTCCATTCCGAAGAGGAGAGGTGCTTTCTGAGGGTCAGGCTGGAGGCTGGGCCTGGGGTCAGCAGCAGAAGCCACTGTTCTTGGCTGAAGCAGACGGTTTTCCATTGACTGTAAGTTTTCCAAGCATTTTCCATGCACACCCCCGCAGAGGATATTTCTGTCAAATGAACTGAGTATTTCCTCCACTTAACCATCCAAAATGAGGTGCCCTTACCCCTGTGAGCGCCCATCCTCCCAGCTTCACTCGCGGGGCTTTCCAGGGCCCAGGACCCAGTGTCAGGCTGGAGCGGGGTCAGCTCACAGCCTGCCTCCCGCAAGACGCTTGGAGTCTGCTTTGTGTCAACAAGAGTGAGGTCAGGCTGAGCCTGCAGCTTTGGAAGAGAGCTGCCTCCGAGGTCCCGGCACTTGACAGCCCTCCAAGCCTGCCGCCCTTCTGAGCAGAACCAAGGTCCAGCCCTGCCCTTGGCCAGGCCCCTTCCACACTCTCCTTCCCAAGTGCACCCCTCGGTGTGCCCCTGGGGGGGCTGGGCTTCCTGCTGTTTTAGCACCAGCCTGACCTTCCAGCATCGCTCATGACTTTCACTGCAGTATAAACCTGAGCAAGCACCCAGCACCCAGCCCCAGTACCGAACCCCAGCACCCAGCCCCAGCACCCAGCCCCAGTACCGAACCCCAGCACCCAGCCCCAGCACCCAGCACCCAGCCCCAGCACCCAGCCCCAGCACCCAGCCCCAGTACCGAACCCCAGCACCCAGCACCCAGCCCCAGTACCAAACCCCAGCACCCAGCCCCAGCACCCAGGGCAGCCCCATGTCACACACACACACCCCACCCAGCACCCCCAAGTGTTTCTCTGGTTTTGGCTTCTGCCCAGGGGGGCAAATGGAACACTTTGCATCTCACCTTTGGGTCTGGATTCTTGCCTTCAGCAGAGGCCTTGCTCTCCCTCCACACGAATCCCTCACGGCCCAGAGCGCTCCACGGCTTGGCCACGCGCGTTAGTTCATTCAGCCTCTAAGGAACATTGGAGTTAGCTCTGGTTCTTGTCAATTGTGAGAACAGGGACTGTAGACATTCGTGTGCAGGTTCTGGGGTGCAGGTCACGCCTCACTCCTGGAGTGAGAGTGGAGCTGCTGTGCCGGGTGCGGTGGGCGTGTCTGACCTGCTGGAACGGCGCCCGCGCTCCCGCCCGGGGCACGTGGGTCCTGAGTGCTCCGCACCCACGTCTGCACTTGGGGTTGCTGGCTTTATTTTAACCATCTGGGCTGTAACGGGCACCGCCCTAAGAGCCGATGGTGTTAAGCGCCCCAAGCACCAGTTTCCGTCTTTACGTCCTCGTACGTGCTCACAGAGTCTGCCCATTTCTAACTGCGGCTTCTTTCTCAGTACTGAGCGTCCTCTCCACACTGGGCACAAACCCTTGTCCACCTGTGGTTTGCAAGTGGTCTCTCTGGCTTGTCTTCTCCTCTGGGAACAGTGTCTCTCGCAAAACGGGGAGCTTTTGTTTTAATGCAGTTAAATTTTCTTAGGGAGTGTGCTGCTGGCGTGACATCTGTCCACTGACCTGTCTTTGAGCCACTGATTCACGCAGCCACACCTGCGTGGTTCTACTTCCAGGCCACGACTCTGCTCTGTGGTTCCCTGTGTCTGTCTTTGTCAACACTGTGCTGTCTCACCTACAACAACTTTTAATACTGGTTACTGTGTCTGCTTCAACTTTATTCTTCTTTTTCAGGACTGTTTCCACTATTCTAATTTTGCTGTTCTATATAAAATTTAAAATCAGTTTCTCATGGAGCACTGGGTGTGATGCAAAAATAATGAATACTGTTACGCTGAAAAAATAAAAAATTTTAAAAAAAGAAAGGTAGAACAAAAAAGGAAAAAAAAGAGTTTCTCTACATATACATGCTAAATCTATTCAGGATTTTTACTGGAATTTCATTTAATATGCAAGTTAACTTGGAGGCAGTTGACATGTTATAAGTTGAGTTTCCCAATTGACAAACACAGTGTCTCTTCATTTGTGTGGTTGTTTGATTACTTCCATTCGCATTTGTAATTTTCAGCACATAAGCTCTGTATGTGTGCTGTCGGATTTACAACTAAACATTTCATGCTTTGGTGCTCTTACAAGTGGTAGTCTTGTTTTAATTTCAGTTTCCGTTACGGATCGCTTTATAGAGTAAGACTGATTTTTATATATTGATCTTGTATTTTACAAATTTGTTAAACTCACAATTAGCGCTAGGAGGTTATTGTGGGTGTGTCTTCGGGGCTCGGAGGTGGACAATCATGCTGTCTATGACACGTTGGCTCTTCCCCAGCCTGCACACCTGTTGCCGTGAGCGCTTCCGGCGTGAGGCTGGTGAGAACGGAGAGTAGAATCCTCCGCTTCTTCCCGGGCTTGCGCTGGAAGCATCAGTCTCTGACCTTGAGGCATGAGGTCAGCCGGAGGGTGTTTTGTAGCTGCCTGTTATGAAGACGAGGAAGTCCCTGCTGGTCCTGGTTCCCAGGGATTTTTTAATAACAAGCGGATGTTAATGCCGAAGTTTCTCTCGCATCGGCTGACATGACGGTGTGGGGGTTCAGCAGGTGGTCCGTACGGCGGCTCTGTGGGCACCCTGAGTCCCAGCAGTAAGCTCTGCCTCGGGGCACACCCACCACAAGATTCACCCGCCGTGTTCGTGGGGACAATGACCTGTGTTCGTGGGGACAATGACCTGTGGTTTCTAACACTTCCTGGCTTGGGCTTCCGGTCCAGGCTAGGGTGGGCTCACAAAGGAGGGGAGTGAATGCCCTTCATCTTCTGTTTTCTGGGAGATATCCTGTAGTGTCGATGTTACGGCTCCTGTACTGCTTTTGTAGAATTTGCCCATGAAGTCATCTGGGTCTGGAGCTGGTGGCGCTCCCCTCGTTATCCCCCTCATGTCTGCACCTCCATACGACACCCCTCGTGTGTTCCTGATATTGGAGATGTCTTCTCTCTTTGCTTCTGCCTCCATCCTTCTGTCCATACTGCGAGTGTCAATCAGGTGACCATCCCAAAGGACCAGCTTCAAGGCCATTGGTTTCTCTAAATTGTTTTTATGTTTTCAGTCTCATTTCCGCACTATATTAATTCCTTGAGTTCGTTTTGCTCTTTTTTCTGATTTGTAAGATTTAAGGCTTAGATTATTATTTTGAGTCCTTTTTTCTTTCATGACATGAGTGTTTAATATATACTTTCTCCTCTGAGCGTCGGCTGCGACCCATAAGGTCTGAGACAATACAGGCTCACCGTCTTACAGTTCTCTACGTGTTCTCTGATTCCTCTTGAGACTCCCTCTTTCGAGCCGAGGGTTGTTGGGCAGTGTTCTGTTTGATCTCATGTATTTGGGGATTCTCATGTCCTCTCTTTGTTTTGATTTCTAGTTTAATACCTTTAAGTTCAAAGAACACGTGTGATTTCAACTCTGTTCAATGTCTTATGGGTTTTTTTTAAAGATTTATTTATTTATTTGAGAGAGAGAGCATGGGGGTTGGGGGAAGGACAGAGGGAGCCAGAGATTCTCAGTCAGACTCCGCATTCGGTGCAGAGCCCTACGCAGGGCTCGGTCTCGTGCCCCCGACATCACAACCTGAGCTGAAACCAGGAATCAGATGTTTACTGACGGTGTGAGCCAGGAGCCCCTCCTACGGTTTGTTTTGACCCGGGACACAGCCTCTCTTGGTTGCTGCCACACCAGCACTGACAGCGCGTGTATTCCGTTGCTCTGTGACGCTCAGCCAAGGCCAAGCAGATCCCGTGGGCAGCTGGGGCTGCTGCTCTGTTCTCAGATTTTCTGTCCACTCTCAGTTTCTGCGCCAAGAGCCCTGAGGTCTCCGACTGTAAATGCAGATAGGTCTGTGTCTCTTTTCAGTTCTGTCAGTTTTCACTTCACATATTTTGAACCTGTAATTGGGTACACACTAAGGATTGTTGTGTCCTCTTGGTGAATTGGGTTTTTTATTATGATGTGATGTTCCTCTTTGTCTCTGGAAATTGTCTTTGCTCAGAAGCCTGTGCTATGTGATGGTAGCGCGGCCACACCAGCGGCCTTTAAACTGCCTGCACCGTTCTCTTCAAAGGTTGCTTCCTGCAGACCATGCACAGTTGGCTGTGTTGCACACTCTTCCTCACAGTCCGTTAACTGATGTGTTTAGATCACTAACGTTTAATAGGATTATTGATACTTTTGGATTTAGACCTACTAGTTTGTCATTGTTTTCTGTCTCTTTTCTCTGTTTCTCATCCTCTGCTGCCACTTTCCCGCCTTTTTGAACTCTAGTTTAAGTCAGCTGTGGTGTTTTCACTGTCTTCTTGACCAGTGCTAGTCACTACTGTAGTCACTTGCTGTAGGAATTACAGTGTGCACACTTCGCTTTCTGTGGTCCACTAAGAATGACCATTGTGCCGTGGGGGTAGAAATCCCACCACCACACGTCTCCCTCCACTCATACTCCATGCCATGTACATCTACACACTGCGAGGACCCCAGGGGACCTTCAATGTTTGCTTTTGTAAAACGTATTCCAAAGAACACCTGAGGAGGAAAGGAATGTAGTGTGTGCCCAGGCGCTCTGCATTTCCTCAGGAGCTGGGGTCCCGACTTCCTTCTGGAGCATCTCCCTTCTGTCCACAGTGACTCCTGAGCAGACCCGTCTGCGTCTTCCTTCATGGGGACTGACTTTTTTTCACCTCCATTGCGGTAGGACCAGAGCTCTGTGTCGGTGTTTCTTTCCTTTCAGGGCTCGGAAGATGCTCCTCTGCTTCCCCTTTCATCCCGGGCTTCCTGGTGAGAGACCACGGTGTGGACAGCCTCTCCCTGCCACTTTTCTCTGGCTAACTTCTGCGGCGTTTGTCTTCAG
Source organism: Lontra canadensis (assembly GCF_010015895.1). NCBI lineage: Eukaryota > Metazoa > Chordata > Mammalia > Carnivora > Mustelidae > Lontra > Lontra canadensis. Next base: position 7,595,158 of record NW_022631091.1, read on the forward strand.
TTTTCAGATAACTAAATTAGGCTGTATCTTGGCGTGGATCTCTCTGAGTTTATCTTCTCGGAGTTCATTCATCCTCTTGAATGTGCAGGTCTGTGTCTCTTGCCCGATGTGAGGCGTTCTTGGTCAATATGTGTACAGCCGTCAGGACTCTAACATGCCCAGTTCCTGCGCCCTGATACACACCCAGTTCCCACGGTTCGGTCAGACATTAATCCGGGTGCATCTGGGAAGCAGTTATGAGATGAAATTAAGGTCCAAGTCAATTGACTTTAAGAAAGGAAAATTATGCAGTATGAGCGTGACCCAGTCAAGTGAGCGTTTGGGGAGGAAGTGGGCTCTCCCTGGAGTCAGGACAGCTTTGACGAGAGGCAGCCACCCGATGCTGGCTCTGAGCATGGGCAGGGGAGGACTCAGGTCACCTCCCACACGGACGCAGACTCAGCAGGCACCTCGAGGGGAGGGGGACCGGGGACCATGGCTGTGGGAGACTGAATGCTGCTGCCCGCTGCAGCCACCCAAGGGCCGGTGCCTGAGCTGTTATCAGAACCACCCAAGAGAAAGTTCAGTCTTGTTTCATTCAAGCTGATGTGCTTTCCATTCTCAAGAGCCTATGAAGTTCTTTGCATCTTCTGTCTCTTTGCAGAGACTCAGGACCTTTCCATTCTTAAGTATCATCTTCACTTAGAGAATTTTCCTAACAGCTACCTGGGAGTCTTTCTCAGCCAATCCCAACATCTACTGGAGCTTTGGGGTCCATGACCGTGCTTCCCCAGGAGTAGTGGTGAGTTTCTTCGTTGTTCACATGCCAGTACTTTCTGAATATTCTGTCCTTAGATGCAGGGTCACCTTTCAGTCCTGTGGCAGGAGAGCCATCTGGAAGGATTCCAGCTGCAAACTCCACTCTGACTTCCGTGGTTTGTGGCTCCAGGGTCAGCTCCGCGCTGACCAGACCTCCCCCAAGGGCACCCCACATGGGCCAGGTGGGGGTCATGTGCCCTCCTGAGACTTCAGCCTCCTGTCAGAGAGGAGAGCCCCACCCCCGGCGCTGGGCCTTAAGGCTCCACACGCTACTGCAGGAGCCTCATGGGGCAGCTTGGACAGCTTGCCCCTCCTGGGCACAGGACACAGAGAAACAAGGAAAAGAAGGAAAATGGGGTCCCCCACTTTGAGTGGACATTAGGATCCCCCTCCCGCTCATGAGCCAGGACCAGAGCCCCTCCTACATTCACTCCATCTGCTCCATATCCACTGGGCCTGAGGCCACATTTGGTGCAGCCAGGGACACTAGAGGGCAAGAAGGTAAACTCACTACCAGCTAAGTGACACTTGGGGCTCGGGTCTCCTCCAGGCTGTCTGCCATGACTTACTCTTCAGAGGCCCGGGGCTGCTCCATGCCCTCGTCAAGGTTTTCAAGGTGCGATGCAATACTCCCATCTTCTCACATGTAGGTTTGAAAACTGGATGTGGGTGGCATTGTATTATTTTCTCATTGAGTGCCTTTATTTTCAGTTCTTCTCAGCTTGTAAGTAGACAGATGCCAAAGGTTTCAGCTTGGTTTCTCCATCTCTCAGGCAGAAAACAGACATTCACATGTGTTGAAAACAGTTCTTTCTTTAACAAAACCCTGATGAATCCTTTTGTAAAGCAAAAATCAATTTAATGTGAATAATCACAGCCTAATCCATTTTGCACATTTAAACATCTAAGTCAAAAAAGGCTGAGACAGTCATCTCCCTCTGTAGTGAAGAAGGTCTTTCTAGCCGAGAGAAAGTCGATCTCATGCACATTCTCTAGTTTGCGCATGGACATCCTGTTAGGCAAGGGGTATCCCAACAGTGTATAGCAGATGTCAGAAAACTATAGTGTTCAAGCAAGTTGGCCAGCAGCCTATTTTTGTAAATAAAATATGATCAGAACCCACATTTCTGACAACGGCGGCTCTCAGCTTACAGCAGAGTTGATGGCTCACAAAACCTAAAATATTTCCTCTCTACCCCTTCACAGATAAAAATGTGCCAGTTCCTGGCCACAGAGTATAACAAAGGTAAACGGAATTCTCCGATCCAGGATATCAACATCTAGTAAGCAGAGTGCATGCCTCAGATTCCCACCCCCAAGGCAGACGTTGCTAATCCTCTCTGCTCTCTTTCCTGGGGAGCGGTAACCCCCCCCCATAATCCTGAATTCAGCACTCCAGGTAGCTCCAGTATGTGATTTAAAATTAACACCAGATGAAAACCAGTTGCCGTGTCTATTCTAGGCTGTGGTTGAAAGAAGGACTCTAGGCAACCTAAAAAAAAAAATCTAAAAGCGATTTCCTCACCAAAGGCAAGAGCAGATGTTGATTTGGGAGCACATAAAACAGATACAATTTGGGAGCTCCCTTGTTAAGAAAATTCAAAATTATGATTATAATATCACCATAGGGCCTTAGAAAGGACCTGAGAAGTGAAAACTTCCTCAGATGTGTGAGGCCTTGCAAATTCAAATGCTGGTCCACCCCAGATACACACATGAACCCAGCACAGATGCGTGAGAATGTGTGCTACATTGCTCGTAACTGTGAAACTGATGTAAGTAACCACTTATAATATGAAATACAATGTAGCCTTGAGAGTTAGACTGACCATCTGTTACAATATTAAAAGACTAGCACAGTCATGAGAAAGAAAAGTTGTAACCAATGTGTACCTAGTGCCCCTTCTCTAAAACAGATAAATCATGTGTGATTGTTCAGCAAAGAAAAGTCAGAAAGGAAACCCATCAACTGTCAACAGTGATTGTATGGATGGGACAGCCATGAAACATGCTTATCTCTATAGTCAGAAAAACAAAAAGCGAGCCCATAATAGAATAAAATCTATAAGTGATGTCATTTGTTAATTTTTAATTTGTATTTTACATGTACATTAAAAAATCTGAAATATAATATTTGAGAATGATTTTTTTTCCTAGTGTGAGATTTTGGAGGATTTGAGTTCTTTTGCAATGGTCAGATGTTATTTAAAAAAAAAAAAAGGTTTAAAAAAATGAATGCCCAGATAATTACATAGTAGAGGCCCTAAATTCAGTGGCAAATTTCCTCATTGTTATTCTTCTATTCAAGTAATTAGATAACCTAAATTGTAGGGTGTGCATTTTTCCATGAGCTTAATAAAGATATTTTCATTCTGAATAAACATAAAAAGTGACATTTTATTTTTCCTGACCTGACCCCTGCAGAAAGCTGGCTCCCACCACTGAGCAGAGGCAGAAACAGAGCTGGGGTCCCACGGCTTCCATTACAGTTTTGCACGGCCTTGCGGTCCCAACTACGAACGCTCATTTATGGAGAAACCCTTGCAACACTGGAGATCCATTTGCTAGAAAACACGCCCTGATGTCAAAGAGCCCGCGCTGGAGGGGGAAGGGCGCCCACATAGCCGCAAGGAGACAGGAAGGAGGGTGAGGACACAGGCACGCTCAGAGTTCCCAGAGACCCGAGGCCAGGGCGGCGGCGCTCAGAGGGGTGCCGAGCTGGGGTCAGGCCCTGTGAGGACGGAGTGAAGACCAGGCGTCTCTACAGCCAGAGACACAGTGGGTCTGAGAAGCCCCTGCCGGCACCAGAGAAGAACCAGCCTGATCAGGTGGCTATGGCCAGACCCCAGAGACCCTGCCCACAGAGACAGAGAGCAGGACAGGCCCATTCTCTCAGCAGAGGTCTGGCCTCATGTGGGGGCATCAGGCTCACCCTGCAGAGCCTGTAGGGTCCTCTCCGCTGTGTGACAACAGTGTGCTCCTCAGGACACCGCAGGTGGCCCATGGACGGTCCCTCAGGGCTTCTGCTCTAGTGACCTGGAGTGGGAGGGCAGGATGCACTCTGAGCCCCATCCCAGGACCCAGCAAACAGGCCCCACCTGAGGCTGTGACATTAACATGTCACTGTCAGGAGCCCATGTCCAGGAGTACAGTTCGTCCCCTCGAGCCAAGCCCACACCTCTCAGAGCAAAGGGCGTCTGGATCCCGAGGCCCAGTGGTCCAGAGGGCTCTCTGGCACGGGGCTTCTCTGCTCTTGGCTTCCCCTGGGACAAGCAGGAGTGAACCCGCCTGCTCCGGGAGATAGGAAATGTCCTGTCCCAGGGGACCAGCCCCCGGAGCTGTGGCCACAGAGTGCCCCCTCTGCACGCAGATGTGCTGCCCGAGGCCTTTCCTGTTTCCCTGAACCCTTTTCTTCTCCAGAATTCTCTGTTATCACATTGGTGCCTTACTTTACATTTGGGGCCTGTGGTGTTCTCCAGAGTGCTCTGCGAAGGAGCCAGGAGGGAGGACCAGGGCCAGTCCCAGCCCTGAGTGAGGGGCCCCATGTCCTCTGTCCACCCAAGAGTCCCTGGGCATCCATTCACCCAGCCCCTCTCCCACCCCATCCCTCCCCAGGAACAGGATGCCCCTCACCCATCAGGGTCTGTCATGGAGACGCTCGGGATCCAGACCTGGTCCTGCCCTGTGTGGCCTCCTGAGTCAAGACAAATCTGAAGGCCCTGAGATCTGCTTACTCACACCTCCTGCCCCATCTTGCAAGGGAGAGTCGGTCCAGCAGAGGGCCCGGGAGGTGGCTCCCCTCCTCTGTGTGCATGTCTGAGGGGCTTTCTGTGGCCATTCCCAAGCTTCCCTGCCCCTATGCCCTCTGCCTGCAGCCCCGAACACACGTTCTATCTGCAGGGCCCAGAGAGTGGCTGGCTCGACGGGCAGTGAGCGTGCTCTGAGCCGGCGCCCAGAGCGAAGGCAGCCTGGTGGGCAGGTGGCCCAGTCGCTGTGGTGTGAAGTGTTGGCGGGCTGCCCAGGGAAGCAGGCAGCTAAAAGTAGCTCCCATTGACGGGGATGGTTCTGGGCTACAAACCTCGGCCCCCTCCCCTTCCCCACTCCCCACCCTGCACCGTCTGCTAGGAAAGCTACTTGGGGGTCACTCATACACGCTCCAGAGGAGCTAAGAGGCAGTCTGCTCTCCCCTGTCCTTCGACACTCCAGCTGAGGGACCTGCTGGGCCATGACACCTGTGCCTGGCAACAGGGAGAGGCTCCGGGAGTAAATCGGGTGCCCCCTGGGAGGCTTAGGGCCTGCGCTCACTAGTTAGTGCTCTCCCGCTCAGGCACAATGGACAGAGGGGCACCTGCCGAGGGCGGGCCGGGAGCTCCACCCCCAGACTGGGAAGCTGGGCCCCTGAGTCAGAGTGGAGCCGAGGACAGCATCGACAGATACAAGCCCCTGAGGGAGAGCAGGTTGATGAGGACGGCTTTCGGGTCCCACAGGAACTGTAAGAACAGGAAGCCAGGCCCCTTCTCTTCCCTGGGGCGTCTTCCTGTCCTGTCCCCACCCAAACCCTGCAGCACTGTTGTGAGCTGACACTCTTCTCTCTCACGGTCTTGCTCCTCCTCGGAGCCTCCCCTGTCAGAGCCCAGCCCCACTCTCAGTCTGTGGGCTCGCATACTGCGTGTGCTGTGCCCCTTGAGGCAGGGTGCTCTGGGCCTTCTCCGCCTGCTCCCTCGGCAAGGACAAGGACCTCGCCTGTCCCTCATGGTCGTAGCTCCAGTCCACACAGGACACCAGACACAGAGGAGCTCTCGCACATTCAGGGAACGCACTGACGCGCCCGTCATCTGGCTTCCCCCAGCGGACTGCGCTCTCCACGTGGAAGGACCGTTGCTGTCCACACGGTGAGTGTCGTTAACCAACCCCTGCTGCTCGGCGTTCCATCCCCCAGCCGGCCACTCCGAGTGCCATCCCTGGACCAGCGGCACAGACGCAGACCCAGGGCCCCCGCCCAACCTCATTCCGTCAAGATCCCCAGGGATCCAAGTGCCCCTCGCCTGAGAAACACTGTCTGCAGGGTACTTCCCCACCAACGTGGGGCTGACCTTGACGTACGCTCCGCACGGGCAGCAGAGCGGAGCACAAAGCAAGGTGCAGTGAGTACCCAGCACGTTGGCGGTGACTCTCCTTGGTGCTCCGCGCTTGACCCTCGGTGGCTTGCCGTGCACGGCCAGGTCCAGGCACCATCCGGTTCCCAGCAGGAAAGGCACAGTCATTGCTGAAGCTGGGTTCCACATTGCTTACACCTTGAGAAGGGGCACAACCTCCTTGGGTCAGGGGGTCTGACCTCTGACCTCTACGCTCCTCACGCTCTGGGTGGGGTGCGGCCCAAGCAGGAAGGCTGGCGTCCTTGGCCAGTGCTCTGTGGACACTCCTCCCCAACGGTCACTTTGCACTGAAGTCCCTCCCGGATCTGCTGTGCTGGGTGGCGCTGGGTGGCGCTGGGCCAGCAACGAGCCCCCAGCCCACAGACACACTTGACCGCTCCTCCCACTTGCATCTTATTTAGAACAAGTTCCTCTTGTAAACGTTCTCTTGAAGTACATCAGACTGCTTCCTCATTTAGCTGGATGATGTTATTAACCAAGACTAGGGCTGAGAGGTCATGATGACACCAGGGTAATTCGTCCGCAACCCGGCAAGGGAGCCTCAGGAGAGACAGGACACCACGCCCGGCAGCCCCGCCCCCGGGACGCTTCATTCCAGGTGGTCTTTCTTGTGCCCCCCGACCTGACCTGAGACCTGTTACTGAGGAGCAGTAGGAAAGCGGTGGGTCATAAAACATGCACAAGTCCCGTCCTGAGCCCCTTCCCGCACCCTGAAAATACAGCCTCCCACCCCGCAGCCGCTCTTCTGGAAGAGGGGCAACGCACTGCTTCCGGCAGAAGAAACGTCAATGAAGCACCATAAACAGGACCGCAGACCCGCCCTCCGGTCAGATGGAGACCAAGGCCCACAGGGACCCCCACCCATGAGGGGACACAAGGAACTGCCTCTTTCAGGGGCAAGAAGCAGGCAGAGAAGTGGTGTTTCTGGTTCCTGTGGTTTATTTTTAAATTCAAGCTAGCTCAGGACAAGTGGGGACAAAAGAGTCCACGCAGATGGGAGAGGGGACTCCTGAGGCTGGTGTCCCAGCAGGGCCCCGCCTGCAAACCCACAGGCCCCTTCCTCACCAGGCCCCTCTCCCCTGTGAACCAAGACCTCACTCTCAGTGCCTGGTCTTGGCTTATTCTGACCCAGAAAGCCCGTTTGCCAGGAAACAGTGTTGGGACACTGAGCAAGCCAACCTCAAACGTGTGTTCCCCGTGACAGATCTCCTGAGGGTTGGGGCCAGGGCTCCCCAAGGCCCTGTCTTCCTGTGTTTCCACCAGATGTGGCACCTGAGCCACAGGTCAGGCCCACCTCTTTTCACAGGTGAATCTGTCCTCTGATAACATTCTGGGGCCTCTGGGATACGGCTGTGCTTCAACTGGCTTCTGAGAGAGGGAGAGAACGGTTCTGCCTAGGGCTCTCTGCCTGGACTCCTGCAAACCACAAGCACGTGCACCTGCGGGGACAGTAGACTGAGACTCATGGGGCGTAGCCACACTTTCTGTCACTCCCACAGATCCCACTGCAAAGTTGGTCCACTTTTCCAGGTTCCTATCCTGCCATCAGAAGAGGCAAAATGGTGATGCTGGCCCCAGATGCACACAGAGAGCTCCTAATGGTCCCCAGACCACCAGCTAGCAGGTGGATCTCCTGCAACCTTTCTATGGATTCTGGACCACCATCCAACCCCAAACAAGTCAGGCTTCCCCTCTGGATTCTCACTCCAAACCCAGTATACTTCAGGAAACTCCTTATTCCCCTGTTCGTCACGGACTCCTGGCCAGCCCTCTCTCCAAGCCCAGGCCTGGGGCGCGTGGTTGTTGCCTTTCCGCATTGCGTGAGGGCACCACCCTCCACTGGGGCTGAGACTCCTCTAAAGCAGGGAGCCTCTAAGGAAAAGGATTTGTACCGAGACGTTTGTTGCAGCACCATAATAGATTACGACTTTTAAAAGGAAAAACATCTTAAATGTTACATCGAACATTGGCAATGCCAGCTATCATCGTAAAAATTCAGACTAGTAGGAACCAAAGTTGAATTTTCCAGAGAAGAGAAAAGCGGCGCAGCGGCATCTGAAGGGACAGGACCGCGAGTGCTGGTCCCGCCGGCTGGTCGGCCAAGCAACTGAGGCAGCATCGCCGCGTAGCTCGTGTTCACAGGATATGAAGCCAAGCACACTTCCTGCTGGTCCTTCCTCCATCTCTCGACCCCCGACCACCTGTGAGAAAAACATCAAACACAAATTTAAGAACCTCCTGCAAAATCCCTCATCAGTACCCCTCAAAACTCTGAAGATCATGAAAACGAAACCGAGGAGAGACTGACAAATCGCCACAGCCAAGAGGAGCCCGAGGGGACCCGACAGCGGTGCTGTGTGACCAGTCCTTGAATGAGACCCAGGGCACAATAAGGACATTAGGGAAGAACGTGTGGAACCCAAACAAGTTCTGGAGCGTAGTGAACAGTGCACTAAGGCAAGCGTCTCGGCTGTGACACGCGAGCTGTGGAAATGTATGAACGTCACAGTTAGGGAAGCTGCGCGAGAGTTCAGGGAAATGTACTACCTTCGCGGCATTTCTATAAATCTAAAATTACTCAGAACTAAAGTGTATTTGTTAAGTGGCATTGGCCTTATCGATAGCAATACCAGATGTATAAATAGTACCTAAAGGTTATGTGAAAACATTTCCACCAAGGATTTTATATCAAGCAAACTACCAGTGATGTAGAAGGCTGGAATGAAGACGTTCTGGCATGCAAGAAGGCAAAACAGTGACGCTCCTGTGCACCACTCCCCGGCGCACAAGTGCAGGATGGAGACGGGGGAGAACACAGCCCGAAGGAGGGAAGCATGGACCCAGCAACTGGAAAGCTCGTCCAGGCTAAAGAAAGCCGCAGCGCAGGGTTTTGCACAAGGAGCAGGCACAAGTCAGCAGAGGAATCGTCCGCGGGCCTCCGACAGATTTGCAGGAGTACTGGGGGAAACGGTAATGCTCAGTACAGAGAAATATAAGGGAATAAAATTGTGCCCTGATCATTAATCCCAAGAAAACGGAAAAACTTAAAGATTATAAGAAATGTGGCAATAATAAACTACTTAGCTCAGCAGTAAAAAAAAAAAAAATTAAATTAAGCAGGTTACGTATTAAAAATCATTATGTAACCTTAGTGAGAGTATAGGTAAAGGATCAGTTAGTGTGAGAGAATGAGATCCTCAGTTACATTAAGTGGAAATAAGCATCTGCTGTGTAAGACTTATAAACAGCATACTACTTTAAAACGGTACCTCTGCTACCTCTGGAAAACAGAACTGGAGATGTGGAAAGGAGAGGCAGACAGAAATCCACTGTATTTTTACAGAATTGTTTCATTCTTTTAAAAAGAAATTACATGGACATATCACTTTAACATTTTGAACTTTTAAAAGGAGGATGTTTGAGATATAACACAGAAAAAAAAGCAAAAGTAGATTGATTATGCAGATTATCAGAATTAGAAAGGGCTAGTGTTGAGTTCTGATAGTTGTTAACAACCAATCCATTAGATTTTCCAGCCTCCCATTATGATGCTTGATGCTTTCATTTGATGGTTGGTATCTGATCTGATGGCTGGTATCTGATCTGATGGTTTGTGTTTGATCTGATGAGTTTTTTAGCCTGGTCAGTCAGACAATAGCCATGGAAAACACTGGACTTTTAAATTTAATTCTGAATTTAAATTATTTGAAGAAAATAAATTCATTTTCCATGTGCAAATACATAAAGTGTTGGGGGAGTACAACAAAAAATGTTTTCCCGTAAAAAACCATTGTATGTATTTAACTGATTTTGTGTCAGTGTATATTTCCAAAAATAACGGTTTTCAAAAATAATTGATTTAAAGTAGGTGTCAGCATTTCACTTTATTAGAACACGTTTTATACAGTGGGGAAAAATTGCACAACTCCCTGACAATGAACTTAAAGGCTTAAACTCCCTAACTCCGCCTGACCCTCCCTTCTCCTCCTGGTCCTCCCTTCCCTTCCTGTCTCCCTACCTCCTCTACCTGTCCCTACTTTCTCCTCTTGGCGCCTTCTCTTCCTGTTAACTACCTTCTCTTTGTAAAACCACCAACTCCTCCTACCCTCCCCCCCTTAGCTGATGGCTATTTCCCCTGTGCTGAGGAAAATGCCTGGCAGAGAGCACCTGCCAGTGTCCAGCTGGCTCTTACTGGATGGAAACACAGGTATGAAGAGGGACAGAAGGGGGAGGAAAATTGGAACTCTCTTTTTGTCCTGCTCTTCTTTAATTTCTGATTGTCAGAAAACAGAGATGTCCACCAGGCTCCTCACTCTTACTAGCATAGGTCTTTTTTGGTCCATTTAATTATGCTTCTTAGCACTTGCCTTTCCTGCACTCCTGACATGGGCACTCGCTGTCCACGTTTTCCGCGTCTTCAGTTATCGCGCTCCAGTAACTGATGAGCATGTGCGAGTCCCCTGAGAAAAGTGGGACGGGACGGGTCCTATCTTTTTACCAAAGTCCCGTCTTTTCTCCCCTTGTGTCCCAGTGGTCAGGGGAGCCTGCCCACGCTGGCCCCAGGAGGAAGCCCTGCCATGATTAGGGAAGCCCACCTTCTGCCCTGTTCGGAGACCAAAGTCACCTGCAGGCCCAGAAGGCTTGCGCACCTCGCCAGACTCTCGCCGCACAACCGCGGACCCTCCAGGCGAGTTTCAACTCCTCTCCTGAACCCCACCAAGAGGGAGTGGTACACGGAGAGCAGGGGTGCCTGCTGCGGTGTCGGAGGCACATGCCCCAGTGAGTGGACTACAACAGTGGGGTGGCTGGCTCTACTTTAAAAATGTCCAAGAGCACACGGGGCTCACCAGCGGTTCCCAGAAACCCAACACTCAGCCTCGGAAGCAGTGGAAAGGAATGAACTACGAGGAATGCCGGTCAGAGGGGCATGAGCCTCCCGGAGGGACACCGTGGATTTAGGCTGTCACCGTCTGTGGGCACGGTGAGGTGGCCTCTGCCCCGCGCGGGCCATTGACAGAAGGTCCTGAGTCAGCAGTGACACCTCCCCTGAGAGGGCAGGCTCCCGCTGGCCTAGAAAGCCTGGCTACCGCCAGCATGGGAGGCCTCGATGTGAGGGCGTCCTGACAGCCAGCCGTGTGGACCGGAGTAGACGAGGGCCAATGTTCACTGGCCACGGACCATACTGAAGCCCGCGCCAGGCGCCCTTCCATGCCTCTAGGTGCAGCAGACGGGAAAACAGCACACTCTTAGGAGAACGGAGGTCTGTCCTTCCAGGCTCTGGCTGGGACGTCACACGGTCTTACATCTTCTCCCAGGAGAGGGAGGGCTTTGGAGCACGAGGAAGCCACGGTCCCGTCAGTCCGTCGTCAGTGTCCGCAAGGACACGTCCACCCTAAGCCCGGCTTTCAACAAAGAGAGCCCCTCCTCCGGGCAGTCTGGGTGCAAGCACAGGGAGGACTGGGTGGCGGGAGGCTGGTGGGCAGCTGTTAGATGAGAAGGAACCACAGAACTTCAGAATACGCCGTGACATCACCCACATACTCTCCCCTGGGCCGCGAGGCCAGCGTGACTCAGCAGCGACGGGCCTTCCGGGTGGGGCGGCGGCCAAGGGCTGTCCCCGCGGGGAGGGGAGCTCAGGGGACTCGGCAACAGCCTTCCCGAACACCCCCATGTGGAGACGGCACGAGGTGCTGGGGGAGCGCCACGGCAGACAGGCGAGGGTCCTTCGTGGCGCGCTGGCCCCGGTTCTGCCGTCGCGGCTTGGACACTTCGTACAGCGGAGCGCGGAGAGAGGCCGGCCTCCTCGGGCTCCCGCCGCGGGTGCCTCCGTGGCCGCAGCACCCACCTGTGGCCCTCACCTCCTCCAGCCTCACCTCTAACAGCCACAGTGGACGGTGTTCACGAAAATGCGCTTCTGGCCAGGCCAGATTGTGAAAGAAGAGCCCTGGAAATTTATTATTTTAAAGAAGAAATGTTTGTATATTTTTCTAACAAAATTGTGAGCAATGAGTTCCCCTAAGGCAGTGCCACTTCCTGAAGGAGCAGCCGCGGGTGGCGGGAAACAGCGGCCTTGCCCCTGGGAGAGAATTGCCTAATTGCCTTCTGCAAGGTTAGAACGTGTAGGACATACAGGGAGCCCGCCAGCTGCTCAGGCTGGAACAGCTGATGTTCGACTCCAAGCTGTTTCCAGAATTAGAGGCTGTGTGCCCAGGGGAGGGGTTCCCAGGGGAGGGGTTCCCTGGGGAGGGGAGCCCGGGCGAGGGGGCCCAGCATCCCATAGATCCGACACCGGCTGCAGCCGCGTGTTTAGCAATCATGGGGGGGCCACGGGACAGCATGCAGAAGAATTCTTTGGGGCTTGTCTATTTTTGTTTCTGTGGTTTCTGATCACCAGGGCAGAGAAACGAAGGGTGGGAAGTCATTTTCCCCCCAAGCAGCCTCAGGGCAGTCCGAGCGTCTGTGGGGCGGTCCTGGGCATCCGTGGGATGGTCCCGAGCATCCGTGGGGCGGTCCCGAGCGTCCACGGGCAGCCCGCAGACACAGGCTCAGCCCCGGCCCTGCCTTGGGCCGGGGCTCTGCTTGCAGCCAACCTACAGTCAACCCCTCTTTTCCCCGCGTGGCCTGGTGGCCTGGGGATTCCTCGTTCTCCAGCTGAGAAGCAGGGCCTCGTTCATGAAACGAAACTGTTTTGATAAAAATTCCATAAAAGCCGGACCGGGCCTCCAGTTGCAGTGCCCTCCTAGATGCCCGTCACGGATGCTGCAAGGGCAAGTGTCTGGGGTGGCGGGGTCTGAACGGTGGCAGTCGGTGCCCATTCACAGCAGGGACGCCGCATGCCTGCCGGGCAGCAGCAGCCCGAGTGTCCCGCGTGCGTGCAGCCGGGCTCAGCAACAGGGCCGGTGTTGACCTGAGGCTCTTCCTGTCACACCCCTGACACCGAGGGGTCAGCCCCTGCAGCCGACCTCACTGTCCACTCGCCTGGCAGGAACCAGGCACTGTGACTCGACCCTGTTGTGTTTTCTCTGTGGACGGCTTCACCATGAAGAAAGGAAAGGGCCTGTGTCCAGTGGCACGGATCCCCGATGCACTCAATGTTCTAATTATCCAGAATGAATCAGCAGTTCTGCTCAGCGGGCGCCTGGGGGGCCTGGCTGCCAGCCCACGGCCTCGGAGCTGCAGAAGGAAGGCGCCCCACGTGACCCTGGCCCAAAGATGCCCCTCTGTCTCCCTTGTTTGTGTCCCTGGAGTCTGCAGGGGCGAGGTAGCTAGCCATGAGATTTGAGGCTCAGGGTCTAGAAAGAAACACAATTCCCAGAAAGACCTCTGAGGCAGTTTCACCGTGACCATGAATGGCCTAGGATGGCCTGCCTACGGCAACGGAACAGGAAGGTCACTACAGGGTACCTCTGCCAAAAAATGACCCCGGGTAACCCCAGGGCCTCTCCCATCTTTACTGTTGCTCCCTTTCCTGCCCCTTATCCCCAGTTTCCTCCTTAATCCATAAGCAAATCCAGGAAGGAAATGGCTGCTAATCCCCATGCAGGGGTGAGGCTGGGGATGCAGGGCACGCCACTGGGGTCCCGTCCTCCTCATCCCCAGCCAGAGGCACCTGCCCATGGTCTCATCAGCTATGACCATGCTCGCTGGCACACTGTGTCCCTCACACCTCCGCCTGCACCCTGCCCTCCCATGTCCAAGGGGCCACAGTAGGAAGCCTGCACCTACTCACTTGAAGCCCCGTTGGTTTTCTCTCTTTATTCCACGTGTCTGTGTGCCAGCCGCAGCACCCTCTGGGGGTATAGGCTGCGAGGGACACACGACGGCCCCGTTACATCCTGCCATCTCTCACGCATTCTTGTCTGTGCTGTGCAGTCCAGCTTTCTCCTGTGTCCTCCAAGGGCCCGTCTGCCTTTCCCCATCAAAACCCTGCTGAAGCACCGATCACAACATTGCCCCCAGCCCCGCCCTCTCCCTCCCCTCACCCCGTGCCCTCACAGCCCCTGGCCTATGCTCTCTCTGTGTGTGCCAGGAGTCACACATGGGTCTGCTCCCCACAAGTCTGAGACACCCATACTTCCTGAGCAGGGCCTTGAGTGCAAGCCAGGCTTTTAAGGAGGGTGGTGACCTTCAGCCTTCCTGGGGCTGGTGTCTGACTCCCTGTGGCATGTGGAACGCTCACACGCCCGGGCATTCACACTGTCCCCGGATAGCGGCATGCCCTGAGGGTTTCTCCCATCCTTCCCCAGGCCCTGGTTCCACATCCTTCTGGGGCCATGTCAAGTTGCTTGCCAGCCAAGACCTCTCAAGGCGAAGCAAGACCTTCTTAGTCTTCATTGTCCTGAAAATGAGGGGCAGGGAATGCACCTGTTTTGACCACTGTTGGGACTCTCTGAAAGGCCGTCTCAGCTCCAGCTGGGCCCCAAGGCAGGAGCCTGCAACTTTCCCATCCTGGCTCTGAGCAGAGAGCTGGGTGTACCCTGGGAGCTTGACCTCCATGAGCATGGAGACAACAGAAGTCCTAATCCCACCACCTGCACGTGTGACTTTGGGGAGCCATTGAGACTCTTTGGGTCATTGTCCTCTCTTGCAAATTAAAGACGTAGACTAATCAGTCATTTTCCTAAGTTTCTTTGGTCATAGAGATATTTTATTTATTCATTCAAAATCATACCCACTCTGGAACCCAATATGTGAACCCAATAAAACTGAGTTAACCCCCTCTCATCAGAGAGGGACTGAGTATTTTTCAGAGGACTTTCCACAGAGAGATGTCTCCATAGAAGACCTGGCCTGAAGAACCTCATAGGAAGACTGGGGCCGGGGTTCTCTCTGAGACCCAAACACTGTGCATCCCCGCGGCTCATCCAGCCTGCTGAAAAGTGCTGCTTAAAAAGAAACCAAGGTTGGGGAACAAACCCAATTGTGATGCTGGGGGCATCACAGTTCCAGACTTCAAGCTCTATTACAAAGCTGTCATCATCAAGACAGCATGGTACTGGCGCAGAAACAGACACATAGATCCATGGAACAGAATAGAGAGCCCAGAAATAGACCCTCAACTCTATGGTCAACTAATCTTCAACAAAGCAGGGAAGAATGTCCAATGGAAAGAAGACAGTCTCTTCAACAAATGGTGCTGGGAACACGGGACAGTCACATGCAGAAGATTGAAATTCAACTATTCTCTCACACCTCACACCGAGATAAACTCAAAATGGATGAAAGACCTCAGTGTGAGACAGGAATCCACAAAAATCCTAGAGAACATAGGCAGCAACCTCTTCGACCTCAGCCTCAGCAACTTCTTCCTAGAAACATCACTAAAGGCCAGGGAAGCAAGGGCAAAAATGAGCTATTGGGACTTCATCAAGACCAAAAGCTTCTGCACAGCAAAGGAAACAGTCAACAAAACTAAAACACAACCTATGGAATGGGAAAAGATATCTGTAAATGTCTTATCAGGTAAAGGGCTAATATCCAAAATCTATAAAGAACTTACCAAACTCAACACCCAAAAAAACAAATAATTGGGTCAAGAAATGGGCAGAGGACATGAACAGACACTTCTCCAGAAAAGACACCCAGATGGCCAACAGACACATGAGAAAGTGCTCCACATCACTCGGCATCAGGGAAATTCAAATCGAAACCTCAATGAGATCCCACCTCACACGGGTCAGAATGGCTAAAATTAACAAGTCAGGAAACAACACGTGTTGGTGAGGATGCAGAGGAAGGGGAGACTCCTACACTGTTGGTGGGAATGCAAGCTGGTGCAACCACTCTGGAAAACAGCATGGAGGTTCCTCAAAAAGTTGAAAATAGAACTACCCTATGACCCAGCAATCGCACTACTAGGTATTTATCTCAAAGATAAAATGTAGTGAAAGGAAGGTGCACATGCACCCCAAAGTTCATAGCAACAATGGCCACAGTCACCAAACTGTGGAAGGAGTCGAGATGCCCTTCAGCAGATGAGTGGATAAAGAAGATGCAGTCCATACACACAATGGAAGACGACCGGCCATCAGAAGGGATGAGTACCCACCATGTACCTCATGTGGA
Source organism: Lontra canadensis (assembly GCF_010015895.1). Classification (NCBI taxonomy): domain Eukaryota; kingdom Metazoa; phylum Chordata; class Mammalia; order Carnivora; family Mustelidae; genus Lontra; species Lontra canadensis. Next base: position 7,611,177 of record NW_022631091.1, read on the forward strand.
TGGGACTGGAGGAGATTATGCTGAGTGAAATAAGTCAGTCAGAGGAGGACAACTATCATAGGGTCTCACTCATGTGTGGAATGTAAGAAATAGGGGAGAGGACCATAGGGGAAGGGAAGGAAAACTGAAGGGGGAGAAATCAGAGAGGGAGACAAACCATATGAGGTCTTGACTCTGGGAGACAAACTGAGGGTTGCTGGAGGGGCAGGGAGTGGGGGGATGGGGTAACTGGGTGATGGGCGTAAGGGAGGGCACGGGATGTGATGATCACTGGGTGTCCTATGTAACCGACAAATTATTGAACATTACATCAGAAACCAATGATGTATATAAGTTGGCTTATTGAATTTAAATTAAAAAAATTTAAAAAGTACTGTTAGTCTCACAAGGGAGCAGAGTTTCATATATATATATATAATTTTATATTTTTTATAAAGATACTTCTACATTTATATGGATAGTCTAGATTTTATTCAAACTCACCTTCATTAGCATGTACACACTATCAGTGTCAAGGTAGAATTTAGTGATTCCATCAGTTGCTCTGGGGCGCCTGGGGGCCTCCGTCATTAAGCATCTGCCTTCAGTTTAGGTCATGATCCCAGTATCCTGGGATCGAGCCCTGCATGGGGGGCTCCCTGCTCGGTGGGGAGCCTGCTTCTCCCTCTCCCTCTGCTGCTCTCCCTGCCTGTGTTCCCTCTCTCACTGTGTCTCTCTCTTTGTTAAATGAATAAATAAGTCTTTTTAAAAAAAACACCCAGTGCTCATCACAGCATGTGCCCTCCTTAAGGCCCATTCCCCAGAGACCTCGTCCTCCACTCCCTTCCCCTCCAGGAACCCTCAGGGTGTCCCCTAGAGTGGATAGCATCTTAAGGTCTGTCTCCCCATCTGATTTTGTCTTGCTTTACTTTCCCTGCGCATCCCCCACATTCACCAGCGCACAAGCCTTGCTGAGCTCGTGCCCCTTCCTCAAAGTGGGTCTGAAGGAGGCCGGCCGACTGCTCGGGATGCAGGGGAAGCGGAATTCCCTCCCGTCCGCTGTTCAGGGGCAGCGTCCTGAGGCTTCAGAAGGGCCCGGCTGCTCCCGTCAGCCCTCCTCCTTCGGGCGGCACATCTTGTCCTTCTGACTGTCCCAAGCGAATGGTCCGGAGCCAACCCGGGGCCCCATGCGGTGCTTCTGAGCCCGCAGAGGAAGCCCCGGGATGAGCAGGAAGGAGGCGGGCAGACGGCGGTCCCGCTCTGCGGCGCCCTCGGTCCCGCGGAGACCCCAGCTGTGGTGGTGAGGCGCGGGCGGATTCGGTGGCTGATTCGCAGGGAAGGCACTGACAAACCCACAGAAGCGTGAAGTCCGGTCCTAATAAGTTAAAGGATCGGGGACACGGGTCTGGCCATTTAGGACATTGAAATAATAGCCCATTTCCGCGAAGTAATGACGTGCATAGGACAGACTCTTAAGCCCAGACAAGGAGAAACCAACCTTCAGCCTGTACAGCCCCAGCTCGGCTCCGACTTCCAGGAACTCAGGTGCTCGCTTCAGAGGACGGTTCCGCTGACGCTCCCAGAGAAGTGCAGGCAGCACCGTGGGGTCCCCGACAGGCCGTTGTTCCGAACTGGGGTGAGACGTGATGGCAGAGGTCGTGTCCCAAGAAGTTCACAGAGGGAACCCCATGTCCCCAGCCATGTTGACCTTCCCTGAAGGAGACGGGCCCAGGAAGGTGTCGGGTGCCGGACTCCCACCATCGGGCTGAAGCTCTCCTGCTCTGTCCCCTCCGGCGTGCTGCCCGACATGGCACGAGGAAGAACTTCCCGAGGGGCTTCTCTGCTCCATGCCCCACCTGCCCCAGTCTTCTGCCCCTCACAGCCGAGCCTGAGGGGATGCGGCAACAGCCATGTCAGGAGAGGCTGGGAGCTCGTCCTGCCCACGCAGAGCCCGTCAGTGGCTCGGTCAGAAAGGGGCTGAGTGATACAAGACAGGACCTAACACAGAGTGGGACAGCAAAGGGGACTCTCTGAACCCTGAAGGGCCCCAGAACGAGGACATCACACTTGGGGCCAAAGAAGGGACATTCTTCTGGAACTAGAGGGGCAGGTCCAGGCTGTGGAAGAGGAGCTATAAGCTAGGAGACAGTCACGTCTGAGGTAAAGGGGCACTGCTGAGTTCTGCCCCACAACCTACTTTGTGCCACCTTGGCCCTTTGGAGACAGGGCTGAGTCATTCTTGTCTGAATCAGGTGGTCATTTCTGATTAAAATCAAGTTCTGTTGTAGGCGACCCGTCAGTTCGTACATGAAAAGGATCAAGGAGGTCAGTAATTTGACTTAATTTTTCAAATTAAAAATGAGTTAGGGCCTTTATAATCTCTCTTCTGAGCCATTTCAAACACCCTAATTGCCCCCGCACCCCTCCAGTGCCCACTCTGCCAGCACGGGCCCTGCCCCCTGACTCTCACGGTACCCCGGCCACGGCAGACTTTGTCCAGCTTCTGGCTGGTAGAGCAGCTGCTTTTGGACTTTGGTTTGAATCAGAATCAGCCAGAGAACATGTAGAAACCACAGATGTGAGACCCCCCTCCCCAGCGACCACGTCGGAATGTGTTAGTGTATTAGTTCCTACAGCTACTATAACGGATTCTCACACGGAGGTGGCCTAACCCTAACCCAATGGCCCATCCTACAGGTCCATGAGTCAAAAGTCTGAAACTGTCTCATGGGCCAACAATTCAGAGGCCCCAGACTGGCTCCTGGTGGAGGCCCCGGGAGAACCCAGGCCTTCCCTGGTCTCCTGGACCTGTGGCCCCTTCCCTCATCTCCAGAGAGCACCACTCTGTCATATCTCCTCCTTTCTCTCAGGCAGCCCCTCCTCTTCTGCTTATGAAAACCTTCACAACCACACTAAGGACCACCTGGAGATCTAGGAGACGCTCCCCGTCTCGGGAGTCTGGATTTAATCACAACCGAAAAGTCCCCTGTGCTCTGGAAAGGGACGCTCTCAGGCCTGGGGTCTGGTGAATGGAGATCTTTGGAGGCCTCCTTCTGTCCACCCCAGTGGGCATGACCCTTGGGCATGTGTCTTCCCAACAAGCCCCCAAATCTATCTTGGAAGCTGCTGGACGGTGAGATCCAGCAAACATACCCCAGGGAGGGGGAGTCCCCCCATCCTGACCCAGCGCCCAGCCCACAGCCCTCAACGCTCCCGCATAGGCTGGACCCGTCCCTGCCTCAGACCTCAGGATTGCCGTCCCCTGGTGCCTACCTGAAGATCTGCTGCTTATCTGGCGAGGCGTCTCTCAAAGTTGCCTCTTCTCAGCGACATCTTCTAGTTCTTACTGGAATTGCTACGATGTTATCAAAAAACAGAACGATTCTGTACCAATGATTAAGTTGCCCCTTCCCTGAGCCCATCCCGGTACCCCCATCGGTCTCCCCAGTGGGCCCTAGGGCCTCCAAGGATCCAGAACCACAGAATGAACCCTGCACCAGAGCCCACCCCAGGGTCTTAGCCGAGGTCCGCTCTGCTGGGAAGCTGTTAGCCACCAAGCCTCCCCCACGCTCTCCGGCCACGCTACGTGCTCCCTGCACCGAGTCAGATTCCACTTGTGTCAGACATGCTCCCGTGAGATGAGCTCCCTGGCATTAACGGATTTGTGTCTGCATCCACAGGCGCACTGTCAGTCAGTAGCTTTCTCGATTCTAGAAGAATCGGGACCCAAACCAAACCCAAACTCCACCAAGCGGCAAAGCTGGGCAGCTGTGACCCTGGGCCCACCTCGCAAGCTCACCTGGCTGGCCCTGGGGGAGACCTCCCCGACGTTCCCAAGCCTGGAGGCTTATGCAGGGCCCCTGGGTGAGGGCATAACCTTAATTACAGCCAAAGCGCAGACGGTCCGGGAGCCCCACAGACCAGCACCCCTAGACGTCCACGTCCCAATCCCCAGAACCTGGCAAGGGCAGCTCAGGTCGCTTGCCTGCCCACCCTGACGTGGAAGGAGTGTGCTGGGCTATCCAGGGGGCCCAGGGTGACAAGGTCCTTAAACATGGAAGAGGAGGCAGGAGAAGCCACAGTGGTACATGGGAAAGGGACCTGGTCTGCCATTGCCAGCGGGGGGGTGGAGGACAGCGGCACGGGCTGAAGACTGTGTGGGCGGCTCGAAGCTGGAAAAGCCACAGCGATGAACATGAACACGGGTTCTCCCTCGGGGCTTCCAAGTATCCCGGGGGCAGTAGCAGAGGGCCCCAGAGAGGACAGAGATGCTTTAGGAAAAAACTAAAATGTTTCACACTAATTTTAAGAGAGAGATAGCTCAGAGCCTATAAAAAGTGGGCATTTTTCTCAGAAAATTTAAAGTGTATTTATATTGTATCAAATGTAAAAAAGACTAATTACCAATAATAATAATAATTTATATTTGTGTCCAGATTTAGAGTTTGCAAAGCACCTCGAAATATATTATATCATGTGGGCCTCAGAACAAACCTCTAAGAAGGTGGGCGTCCCAGATGGGTCTGTGCTGAGTGCCGTCAGGCACACACCCAGGGCTGCCCAGCCGCAAGCCAGCACGCCTACGGGGCAGAGCGGTCTCTGACTTCACACCACGACTGCCTCGGAGTTCGCAGACAAATATTGGGAGAATCATCCTCGATCTTGAAAGACAAAGATCACTGTCAAGATTAAACTCAGTTCATCCTGCAAAGCTCAGAAATGGAAGTGGTAAGGATGTAAGCGACGCCCCAGACTGGTGTTTTAAAGATTATATTTGTTTATTTGAGAGAGGAAGAGAGAGAGAGAGAGAGAGAGCACGAGCTGGGGGAGGGGAAGGGGTTGGGAGGGGCAGAGGGAGAAGCAGAGAGCCCGATGTGGGACCCCATCTCAGGACCCCGAGTTCCTGACCTGAGCCGGAGGCAGACGCTCAACCAACCGGCTCCCCAGGCGTCCCTCCTCAAAACTGGTTTACATTGTTTACCTGGGTGGACACCCAGAAAAGTGCATAAACACAATAACTAGGGAAAACACATGGGGAATGGCCTCTAGAAGTCTTTCTGGGGCTAGAGGACTAGAACGTCACCTGACGGCAGCCCTCCCTCTAAGCCTGCTCCAACCAAGTTCATTAAATCAGCAAAACCACAGTCTGGATATTGTCTCCCTCAGAGCAACAGAAAGATCTGGGCAGCAATGAGCTACTGGGCCCCATGGCACCTGCCCTGCATCACCTGCTCTTTAATGGGGAAGCCCAGCGCCCAAGGCCTGTGGTGGTGCCCCCGCCGCCCAGCCCCCTCTCATTAGTGTGCACTCTTAATTGATTAAATGGATGATTGATTATCAGGCTGGAGCCATTTGTTTTCCAGATCCTCGTTTGCTTGGAACGGAAAGCAATGCTTAGCCTTCGTTAGGAGTGCCGCAGGCATCCATCACTGCCCACCGCCACTGCCCCTGCCCCTGCTTCTGCAGGCACCCACGCCATAATTGTCACCAGCCTCCCCTCCAGCAGGTGCATGCCCTCCATCCGTTTTTCTTTTTGATGTGGACGTCCCCAGCAGGCTGCTGCCATATGCTGTTTCCACGGGACACACTGCTCCTAACATTCAACAAAAAGCCACTCAGACCCCCCTCACTGAGCCCCCTCCCAAGCACGCCAGTGGTCCAGGGCCAAGGCCTCCCTCTGCTGGGCCACAGCCCCCTTAGAGAAGAGGCTACAATGACAGGGTGAGGCGACATCACCTGCAGGACACAGGGAAGGACGTCTGTCTCCCCCAGCCTTCCCGACATCACCTTGCCCCAAAGGCTGACATCGGGTCAGCCAACACTGGGGCTGGTCCTCCAGCAAGGCGCTCAGGAGCCACAGGGTGAGGGCCCAGAGGGCAAGACACGCAGCTTCCCAGTCTTACAGTTTGCACTGACCGGGAATTCAGGTGTCACCTACCTGCTGTCTACACCGACTTGAGTCTCACGTACAATGTCTGCTGACTCTATACAAATCTTCAGTGAAGGAGCAAGTCTTTTTTAATTTAAATTCAATTAGCCAACATACAGTACATCATTAGTTTCAGATGCAGAGTTCAATAATTCATCAGTTTCATACAATGTCCAGTGCTCATCACATCACGTGCCGTCCACCATGCCCATCCCCCAGTGACCCCGTCCCCCCACCCACCTCCCCGTCACCTGACGGGGTCACTGGGGGATGGGTTAGTTTCCTGTGGTTAACAGTTTGTCTCCCTCTCTGATATCTTCCCACTCAGTTTTCCCTCCCTTCCCCCATGCTTCTTTGCACTATTTCTTGTGTTCCACATATGAGTGAAACCGTATGGTAATTGTCTTTCTCTGAATGACTTGTTTCACTCAGCATAATCCCCTCCAGTTCCGTCCACGTCTACATAAATGGCAAGTATTCATCCTTTTCGAAGGCTGAGCAATATTCCAGTGTGTGTGTGTGTGTGTGTATGTGTGTGTGGACACCATGTCTTCTTTATCTGTTCATCTGTCGATGGACATCTTGACTCTTTGTGAAGCAGAAAGTCTTGCTCTCAGTGACCATCTACAGAAAACAGTTCATGATGAAACTGTCCCATGATAATAACACTGTATCTTGACAGTAACACTGCATCATGGTGGGAATGCTGTAACATGATGGTACCACTGTTCAATGGTGGGAACACTGTGTCAAGATGGTACCACTGTCCATGGTGGGAACACTGCGTCAGGATGGGAAGCTGTACCATGAGGAACCCTGTACTGTAATGATTACTCTATCCCATCATAACACCCGGTAATAGCTGCACCAAAAAGCAGGAAAGAGGAACACAGTTAATACAGATTCCAACCCAGATCTAAGAAAGCACATGGAGGAATGAGAATGAACTTGGCCAGTCCAGCTGCGTGGAGGCCCTTCATGGAGTCCAACTGGGCCTGGAGTTGGGCATGAAATCCAACAGTGAAGCAGGGAGTCCTGTGTGACCGTCACATGCACACATTAGCGACAAAGCCAAAACTTCACTCACCCATCCTTGATGTTGACAGGGAATTCTCCATGAGGTGGCAGGGGGGTGGTCCACGGGGAAATGCTGTCGATGTCTTTCTTGCTTCACCCACAAGTTTCCAGTTTATGTTTCTTAGAAGTAAGCAAGGATTGGAAGCCAAATGTGAAGCGTATATATTTTTATCATTTTTCCCTCACTCTTTTAACAGGTGTCTTACCCATGGTAACTTTAGAAGCAATGTTTTTAGCAACTTGACTTTATCGAATCTTTCCAAAACATTTAATTCAATCTTCATAAAGACATCAGTTCTTTCTTTCAGACTTCACTGATTTGCATGCCACTAAAATAAATCACCTCATTACAATAGCCATCATAAACAGGACTGGACACACGAGCTTTGAGGCAGCAATGGGGCCAGCCATGGCCCTGGAGCTTTGGCTGCCAGGCCTTGCGGAAGATGTGAGAGCCCAGTACAGAAGACAGAACAAGGGCTCTCCCACGCCAAGGGGAGCCAGGGCCATGTAAGCATCTTAACCTGTGCCAGGAGGGTGGGTCTGTGTGCGAAGGCCAACGTCAAGGGCCGCTGGGTACAATGTGACTCTTGCCGATGCCCCCAAGTTGTGGCCAGAAAATATCTGTTGTCCAGCTAATAGAATCACAGACTCAGGCAAAGAGGTTCATGTTTACCTTTGCCCTATGACGGTCAATGATCAGACTAGAGTGTGGAGACCTTAGGGTTTCCCTAAATGTGAAAAAGAAACCGGAAACCTCCAGCTCTCCAACACCCTCCAGGAGAATCCACATGTTTGACAGCTACTTTATTCGGGAGATTTTCTCAACTGAAAACCTTTCTCAATTTATACACGTGTGTATGTACAATGCAAACGTGACGTGCTCTCATGTGTAACTGACAGGTGGAGAAGTGGGCCCACCACAGCCACGCAGCTCACCGGACACAGCACCTCGGCCGCATCCCCGGGCTTCTCCCAGCGTCACGGCTGGGCGTGCGGCCCATGCACTGTGCTCAGAAGACGCTTGAAACTGACAGCAGAAACTGGGGGCCTCCACGACACCGGCCCCCACCCAGCCCACACTGCCCGCTGGCCGAGCAGCTCTGAGAAACCTACAGCCTTTCGGGAGAGCTCCCCAGTGCACAGCACACTCCCATCTAGAGGCTGAGTTGAGGCCCAGTCAGCAGCTAAAGAAAAGGGCCTACAAGAAGCCAGAGCCTCTCCAGTCTGAACAAACACGGCTCTGGCTGGCGCCAGCCCCACAGTGACCAGTCCTCCCAGGAACAGCACCATTCCCACATCCCCTCCGGGTCCTGCTCTCAGGCTCCTGGGCCAGTGCCCCAGATCAGAAGCCGTGCTAAGGGAATGGGCGCTGGGTTTGTTCCGAGCCAGCCCCGCACTAGGGACCCTCAGACCCCCGCCCCCGAGGGTCTGCACCCTGCCACGCCCGCTGTGATCTCCCCGGGGCCAGGATGACAAGAGGCCAGCTTGCATGCCCTTTCTCCAGGAATGGTTTTGTACCTGGGTTTTTGGGTTACCAGAGTTTTCCAGGACGAAGCTGACCAGGAGAGCCATCCTGTTGGTGGCCCTTCTGGCTTGGCAGCTCAGGTGGAAGAGACGTTATGCACTGGAAAGACTCTGGGGCTTGTCCTGCTCCCAAAGTTGGACGCACAGATGTTCCCGTCCCCCTTGCAGTGAGGAGACAGACTTGCCAAAGAACACGCCTCAGCCTGGTCAGGAAGGGGCAGGGAGTCTGCACCGGTGTGGTTCCTCATTAGCCCCCCGCGGAGAGCCAACCAAGCCTCAGGTCAGCCTCCTACTGCCTGACCCCTGCCTCCGCTCATTCTTCCACAGATTAATTCCCCGAGCTGACAAATCACAGCTCCACGTGTGCCCAGGATCGCTCAGTCACACTGGGTTCTGGTCAGTGTCAACCTGGGCTTTACCCAACGGTTGGGGGACGTAATGGACAAGAAGCCATCAAAACACATGTGTGAGCTCGGTGCAGAGAGGGGGCTACGCGGGGAGAGCATTCTCAAGAATGTGCCAACAGCAGGATAGGACCAGGCGGGACTGGAGGGATGCGAAAGCCCATTTGCCCCAGACCCTTGAGGATGTTTGAAGACACAGGAGTTCCCCAGGAGGAAACATACGGGCTGGAGAAGCTCAGTTTCAGGATGAGGGTGCTGTCACCCAGAATAATGTCTTGGATTTGTGTACTAGTTTGCAAACATATCTTGTACTTCACCCATCATTCAGCCTCTCAAACTGCAGGATCGTAGGAGAGCAGAAGTTACTCTCCCTGTTTCTCAACTGGAAGAGCTAAGGCCTGGTGTTCAGAGCCAGCTCCAGGCCGAAGGCAAAGGACACTCCTGCTGGGCAGCCCTAGTCCGGCCATCAGCTACTACAGCCCCTAAGACCCACCATGTGTCAGGGTATTGGGGACTAGAAGAAGGACGTACCAATTAGGAAAGAATGGCAAACCAGCTGCATTGTTGTACTGAGAATTTATACCTGCACAGACGGTCTAGCAGCGAGGGACAGGTGGAGAGTGGGAGATGGTGTCACTGCCCAGGGCCCTGTCTAAGCAGGAGATAAGATGCTGGCCCGAGGAGAGCAAGGCCACCGTGCGGAGGGTCCAGGAGCCGGCGGACTGTGCCTCCGGGAAGGCCTCTGTAAACCAACTCTGGAGCGAGGGGACCTGCCATCCTGTGTCAAGGCGGCCGGGCCCGGCCCCTTCCACCGGCCTTACTCCACCTCCCCGCGCATCAGCCTACGGCCCCTGCTGCATCCAGAGGAATGGAAACATGGAAAAATGAGGACAGCTCATCCCCACGTGGGGCAGGCCCTCAAAGGAGGGGGTAAGTCCCCACAGGAGGAGGGCAGCCACCAGGCCCCCGTCCCCGCCCATCTGTCCATCTCATTCATTCTCTCTCCCCGGCCTTCGTGCACAGGGAGGGAGGACCACTGGGCCCCAAGGGTTGGTGGGCAGTCCTCTGGGGTGTAATCGTGGGCGTCCAGATTTCAGACCTCCCCCATGGTTGTAAGGGGCATCCTAGCAGAGACACGGACCCAGACGCCGGGCAGCACCAGGCCCGTGGGACACCCCCAAGATGACAGCTGCCACTCCTGGTGACAACGCCAGACTCCGGCCCATCCTGGTACCACACACCACACTAAGTACTTTCAATGCATAAAACGGTTTCATATAACCCTCATGACAGCCTCTGAAGGCACTTCTAACCCCAAACACAGATGAAAACACTGAGGCCCTGGAGGGCAGGGGCTTGCCTGAGGCCACTCAGCGGTGAACAGTCCAGACATTTGAACTCTGGCTTTCCTTCACCCCGAGCCACGTCTCCCCCTTTGGGCTACACACTGTCCCCACAGAGCTGGCGAGTCTGACCCTGTCATCGCCGTCCTCTCTCTGGTCACTTTGTTCTATACTCATTCTGGTCTAACAGGGAAGGGGTGGTTTTGCCAATTCTGACCTCAATATCTAATTTTCATGACTGTAACAATTACAGCTACATTCCACGGGTTTTACACACGTGTGCCCACATACGTGTGCCCACAGACGTCATCTAGATCCGCGCGTATTTCTGATACGGGAAGTCGTAAAATGTGCCCCTCCGGGCAACAAGAAGATCGGGTCAGCACAAACATGGCTCAGAGCTGCTTTTAAGACCGTGAATTGATTCTGCTGCCTGGGGACCCCTCAGGAGGCCTTTCCAAGTCTCAGAACACGAACCCACAAATGCTCGGGCCAGCTGTCTGCGGCCTGAATCCAAGACGGTGGCGTTAGCCTCTTGTTTCACATACACTCGTTCTTACGACAACTTCCCTTTTGCCGAAGCCTCTGTGGGCAGGTGCGGATGTGGCGAAGATGAGCGCACACGGGAGACCAGCCCACCTGCCTCGCTCTCGTCTCCCATCTTCTGCATTTTCGAGCGGTGATCATTTCACATCCTGTCCCCAGTCCACCTGCACCTGGGCGAGGCCTCCCGACTGACCTGCCTCGATGGGCTCTCCTTCTGAGGGCAGGACAGCACCTCAGCCTGTGGTTCTCCGCCTGCGACTCCCACCTTCGTTTTCTTGGTTACAGGGAAAGCTGCCCGGCTGGGGTGTCGGTGTCCAGTCTGAGGGAGGAGTGGACACAGGTCACAGAGCACACGGGACAGCTGCAGGGTCTCCAGGGAGAAAATGGAAGAGGAAGACTCCCCAGTGTCCCCTGGGTCCTGCATGCCCTTTGCTGGCGGTTAAAACCCTCATGGCAGGGGTGGCCCTCCGGCTGCACACCCAGCCACCCGGGGACCTGGCGGCTGAGGTCCAGCATCCACTTAGAAACACCCCGTTATGCGGAAAGCTTCCCCCGTCTCATGTGCTAGTCCAGGAAGGGAGACTCTGCTTCCAAACACTGCATTCCTGGGGCTTTAAAAACACGGTGTTCTGGGAAGCCGCAGGCCGGGGGGAGTGGCGGGACTTGGGGGGCAGCCTGCGGCTGGCCGGCCTCGGCCTCCCCTCCGTGGGCTCGCAATGCCTGGACGCACGTCCTCTGCCGGGCCTGGGGCCGTGGGGGCCTCGGGCGGTCGCTGAGTGCGATCGTCTTGGGAGCCGTCCAGTCGGGAGGAGGGGAGACAGGTGCTCTCAACGGGAAGCAGCCTCGGGTGGGGTGAGCCAACAGCACGGTTGCCGTGCGAACCGCTTCCAGCGCGGTCTGTACGCAGGGGCGGTGCCGCGGGGTGCGGCGGGCGCTGCGGGGGTGGCGACGTGGTGAAACCTGCGGTAACGCTTAGAGAGACTCTATCTTCACTCTCAAAGGGCCTCCAGTTCGAGGTGTTTCTTCCCAACAGATTAGGAAGGCGATCTCCCGCTCTCAGGAGGAGGAGGAACCGAAAATGAACAGGAATGAGTTCCCAGCCACGGGCGCTGGGCTCCTTCACTCCAGGAGCCATCATCCTCCACTCAACCCACCGACACCACAGACTCGCACTGCTTTGTTCAGGGTCAGGGAAGAAGCTTCCTGACCCCGTGAGCCCAACAGGGAGGCGCAGCTCCTTCCGAGCCTGGAGCCCAAGGGCTGGGACCCGGTGGGCTCTACTCCGCTCGGAGGCCAGGTGGCGGCCCGTCAAGGGAGGGGTCGACCTTGGGCTTCTTCCTGCAGGATCCTCGGGGTGAGCGCTCGGACGCCCAGGTGAGGGGGCGGGACCCATCCTCCTGCTCCCCGCCATGCTCTGGCCCGAAGTCCTCCTCCTCTCGGGTCATCACCGGAGCTCAGCTGCGGAGAGCTAAAGGAGCCAACAGGGGCGTTTAAGAAACCCTCCAAGAGGCAGGTCTGACACCACGGTCTGTGGGCAGCTCATGCTCCGGACGGACGGCTCGGCGCGTCCTCCCGCCCCACACGTGGACGCAGCAGCAGTGGGCAGGTGAACTCCGAGCCTCTGGTCTCAAAGGGAAAGATGAAGAAAGTTTAAAAATATCTTCCTTTGCTCACCTAAAGTCTCAGAACAACCCGTGGTCGGTGTTTCTACTTACTTCTCAAAAAAATAAAGGCGGTGTGTTTCTGTGGTCAGACGGCTTCTCTCCCTGGGGCTCTCCTCGGTGCGGGTGGCCTGCGGGAGGGGTGAGCATTTCCTAAGCACACCCCCGCACCCCGAACACCCCTGCCAGAACTGGGGTTCCACAAAAATCTCTTTGGGAAACGGGCCCAATTCCCATGAAGAATTCTGCCACCTGGCACTCCTGCTCAAGGAGCCAGAACATTCTTCTGACGGCAGGGAGAATTCCTTCGTGATCTGCCCGAGGTCAGGCATGTTTGGGGGAAAGCGCTAGTGGATTTTTACTGAAGCTTTTTGTTGAAAGATGGGGCAGATCTCCCTCCACTAGATTGTAGCCAAACCCACAGCGGAGTAACAGCGCCCGGTCCCTGCAGTGCCCCTTCCTCACGACCAGAGCTGGACAAGGGTCTGCTCCAGGCAGAACAGCTCCATCACAAGCCAACCAGATGCAGAGAAAGTGTCCCCACAGGGACCTCAGGATGTGCGTTTCCAACACACAGCAGCTCTTTGGCCTCTGTGACTCAGCCGTCCCCTGGCATGAGGGCAGCTCTCTACCGGAGACCCCCACACGGGCTGGGGACCCGTCCAGCTGGAGGAGATGCCAGTGACCACCATCACAGCACATCCTGGCTTTAGCTGCAGAAGAAACAATGCACAAGTCCCACTTTGTGGCCTAATATAGCTGAATAGAACTCACGACAATCTTTTCCTTGTTTAGGTATCATAACATCAGTGGCTTGATGACAACCTTGGCCTGTACAGCAATAACACCTAGATACGGAGGCGATTACATAGGAGTCCATAATCATCTGACTTTCCCAACTCTAGAGAATTTTCTAACCCGTGAACTCCCCTTCTCCAACCGTGTAACTATCCCTAGGAAATTGCTGAGCGAGCTAAATCTTTTAGGAAGTAGGTCCACTCAGTGTCTCTGGGCCCTCCACCTGGATGTGGAAGAAGGTGTAGAATAGGGTCCCAGGGTCCTGAGGCCCTCCCACTGGGTATGGATGCAGGTGTAGACACAGGATCCCTGGGCTCTCCCACTTGGGAGTGGATGCATCTGTAGACACAGGGTTGTCTGTACTCACAGGTGTGGTGTTGGCCTGTCTTGGGTCCGGAGGCATCGGGGCATGCAGCCTGGGGTCTGTGCCCTGGGGTGGCCTTTGTACAGGCGGCAGAGCTGAGGCTCAGCTGAGAGTGCTGCATGCTAACAGCCCACATTCGGCGAAGAATGGAAGGGATCTTGTTTCAGTCCTGCTGAAGCGGGTGTGCAGGACCCTAGGTGTCTCTGCAGGTAATCCCTGGTCTCCGAGCTCTGCAGATGGGCTTAGAGCCTCTCCCGCTGGACTCATGAACCCCAGTCCAGCCAGGTGCAGAGCCCTGTGAAGAAGGATGTGACCAGCGCACAGTCGTAGCCTGCCTAGTGCTCCCTGCTCGAGGGGCCATGATGTCCCTGACCCCGTTCCTGGTTGGTTTTGCTTAAAACATTCACTGCAGGTTTCCCAGGGACAGGGCCATACGCCCCACCACCCGTCTGTCCACCTTGGTTCGAAGAACAGCAGTTGACTCTTAAAACGACGCCATCCTTTCTTCCCGAGGACACACAGCTCCCGCATGATCCATTGCCGATTCCTCTCTCCCGTGAAATACTCACCAGCACGAAGCATCCCTCCCTGGAAAACGGCCCGTCTCCACCACTGCAGGGATGAGACGTCGGAAAGGGATGGAGCCGAGGTTCCTGCGATATCGTGTCCATGGGGGCCAGGGGCCCGATGAGTCATGGCTGCCCTGAATGTTTTACAGAGGTCTTCTGGGTGTCGGGGGACGGACTACGCTGGAACACCGTCCACACCATCCCCGTGATGGCTTCCCAGGGACCGGGGAGGGAGGGCCGCTGGGGTGCCAGGGCCAGAGTGACAGGACGGTCCGGCCTTGCACACGGCGCCAGTGCGGGTCCAGCTCCAGGCCCAGGAGCAGAAGCCGGGTGTGGGCTCGTTATCTCGGTGAGACAGGCAAATGGCCAAGCCTCTGGTCGCATCATGCTGATGTCTCCTTCTGAGCCCTGGAAAGCCAAGTGTAAATGGTTTAAAAACCGATGTTTACAGCAGAGAGGGCAAGGCCGGGGTCCACCCTGAAAGGCTGCCTTTCTCAAAGGCCAGTGCCTGGCGGATAGAAGATCCCATCCCATCCCCTGCTTCCCACCTCACTCTTTCAGGCTCTTCTGGTTTCCTGTTTCAGCTGGAGGGAAAACACGGCGCCCACCCCAACGGCCAGCAGCAGGCTCCTCACTTACGCTCAGTCTGAGAAGCCTCGGCCCGATGGCCCTGTGATGGCCTGTCCTGACCCCGGCACCTGCCACCCACCCTTTTCCCCAAGTCCAATCCAAACTCCTGTGCAGGCAAGAAGGTGAGACAAGGACAAACCCAGGCAGGACCGAGACGGCCGCCTGCAAAGATGGCACCGTCCCAGAGTCTGAGCCAGAGGTCACAGCACACCTGAGCACATCGTTGGACATGGGCTTCATGAGCATCCCGTAAACATGGGAATTGATGAGCCTTTGAAGCGTGCTCATGGGGGACCTCATCTGCACCTACATACCTAGGACATGGCCCACCCTTTGCTGGTGTCCACACCCCTCGGGGCCAACACTGACCAGGTGCCTGACCCACCAGTGCATCAGGGAAGCCATGACTAGCAGTGCGGACAGGGCTGTCCCTGCAGACAGGCTGGCCCCCGCGCGGGAGGCCGAGCCCCGACCACAGCGTCCAGTGCAGGTCCGGCCCCAGGCCCTCTTCCTGGGTGTCCTCACGCTGTCCTCCTCTCAGCCCAGAGCCTCCCTCCACAAGGACAAGCCCACACTGCTCCTTGCTCTCATCCTGATGAACGACATCTTCAGGGACCCTGTTTCAAAGAAGGTCACATGCCGACGTGCTGGGGTGAGGCACTGTGGGGACCCCCTCAGCCCACCACAGACCCTGCTTATTCGCCAGCTGCCAGATGAGCCCAGGTCTGCGGTTGCGGGACGGGACTTGGCTCATTTCCACAGTCTAGCGACCCCAACACCACAGCCTTGGGGAGCCCGTGCTCTCTCCACAGATGAAGGACTGAGCGGCCACCCCAGAGGTCTCCCTCATCAGGGCTGCACGTGGCTCTTCCTCTGGCCTCAGGGCTTCGGAGGGCCCGGCTTCTGTCAGCTGTGGGCTGCACGGCGAGGCAGCTAGCCAAACATGTCCACACGCATCTCCAGCAGCCCTCAGGGCCACCACACAGGGACCATGTGGGCAACTCTCATGTTTGCCCTCGTCCCCCAGGATCCTGCCCCGCCCCCCACCTCGTTGAGGCCACCATTACTGTCCAGCCCCAGCTGGGATATCTCCTCCATCTGACTCCTCCTTCTGACTCCTGCACTCACCTCTCAGTTTGGTGGCACCCACCCCCCCAGGGCTGACAGCAGCCTCCACAGAACCACAGGGCAGGGACCAGGACATGTGCTGGGAAGGCAGCATGCATCTCGGGGTTCAGGCAGCCGGTCCCTGCAGAGGGCACCCTGTACCCACTCGCTCAGCGGGGGGGGCCACCACCAGGCACCGCTGCCCTATGCGAGGGACCCACCCTGTCTTGCTGGGCTCCCTTCTTCTCTGGGAACAGCCCACAGTCAGAGTCCTGCCAGGTGATGGACGGTGGATGCCGGGGAGAAAAATGAGGTGGGCAGGTTGGCTGGGGGGAGGCTCTTCTGTGGGGCTGACAGCAGAGCAGGGTATGAGCTAAGTGAGGGCGGACTGTCAGGTGTCGGGGAAACAGGTGGAGGGTCAGGGAGTCTGAGGACCTGCAGAGAGGCGATTGTCAGAGCGCCCGGCCAGGCAGGGGCAGGCCGAGAGCTCGGATGCCACCCATGGGTGGTGGGACCCCTCCAGCAGCCACGTGAGAGGACCACAGGAATGGGGTATCTGGTCCACTGACCCTCCGGGGGCCCAGGAGAAACGGGGTGCAGTGGTACCTATGGGCGGGCCAGAGGCCTGGGCCCCAGATCAGATGGCCAGGTGTGGCCTGGAGCGTCCATCTGAGTGGCACGGATGACCAGCTTGAGGAAGTCTCTAGGAGAACCCATCTGACTCGCACAACCTCAGGGCAGGTGGGCAGGCCCTCGGACGCCCCAGTGCAGGCGCAGGGCCTGGAGCTGTGCATCTGAGGAGTCTGGGGTCTTCAGAAGGGGCGGCCTTGAGGGCCACGCCTGACAGAGACCCCTGGAAACCAGCCTGAGGAAGGAGGCAGAGATATCTGAGGACCCGCCAGTGGGCGAGACGGGTCCTCCCGATGGGGCATGGGCCAGGGCCACTGATGGGGGCAGGACACCTCCTCAGAGGGAGAACCAGCCGGCCTTTCATGGTGGGCAACCTCGGGTCCTGTCCTCTTTGTGCTTCGCTGGCAACTGCAGACACCTAATGCCTTTGTACTTTGAGACCAGCCATTGCTGCTAAACAGGACCACACGCCTTGCTCACCCACGCTCGCTCCCGAAAGCCCAAGCCACGCCGGCTCCCTCGTGCCTCCCCGCCGTTGCCCTCGCCGCTTCAGACGCAGGGGCTCCCTGACAGCACCCAGTGCGGTGGTGTGCAAGTCTGGCCGGAGACTGGGATCTCTGCCTCTGGGAAGCCAGGCCGCAGAGGGAGACAGGGCAGACCCTTGTCCCCAAACAAAGTCCATGGGCAGCAGCCAGAGGCCTGAGCGACTCCTCACGAACCCCAGGGATCCCCGGCACCTCTGCGTGTCAGTGGTGTTCTCTGAGCAGAGCTGCGGGCCTCCTGCTCTGTGCCACGCCGACCCCAGCTGGTCAGGACCAAGCCAGGCCGGGTGCTCGGCCAGACCATTCCCAGGAGCTGTCCCCTGGTCCGGGTGCCACCAAAGGGCCATGCAAGGATCTCCGGAGGCCACAGGAGACCGCACGACCGCTCGACCCTGGAACAGCCTCCCTGTCCGCCTCCCGCTGTCTGCGAGGGGCCCGGGGTGCGGGGGTACAGGGACCCACACGCGCCTCCACACGACGACATCACTCTCAGCGACCCCCACGGACTACAACTAACCACCATGTCCAGAGAGGAAACAGAGGTCGCCTTATTAAACTTCGTATACAGAATTATAGCAGCAAAATAAGTGAACACGGAATAAAAGTGAAGCAAGCGTCGCCTCACGGAGCAGGGACGAGCGCCGATGGGCTTCTCTGCGCGTCTGCACGCGGGCGTCTCTTCTGGCGCAGGAGGGAAAGCAGCGCCCTCTCCGCCTTCGCGCCCGCACGACCCCGTCCTCTCCAGCCCGGCCCGAGTCCTGAATTTAAAACCACGGGCTAATGGCGATAACGCAGAGCCAACAACGTCCGTAGCTGGCACGCTGGTGTCGCATTCTCAGCGGGCAACGCCCCCAGGCTGCACCAGGCGTCCCCAGGCATCACAAGGCAGCCATGGGCCGACCCCAGGGAGGGCCTCCGGCCCGGCAAGAACATTTCTCAGAGCCCAGAGCTTCGGACCAGCCCCCCGCTCCCATTCTAACACATTCCTCCCAGCAGCCCGCTACCGGTGCCGGGGTCCCCTACTGGGACCACGGCACAGCCCAGTCCTTCCTCTGGCCGAGTTCACGCGGTCTCCGGGCAGGTCTGTGGCTGCTCGGTGCAGTGGGGGAGGCCCAGACCCTGCTGCGGTCAGGACAGCCTGCAGACCACACCAGCGTCAAGCCCTGGGGAGTGATGGCAGGGGGTCCCCACTATCTGGACAGCAGCCAGTGAGCCTCCTGCCCAAACCTCTGTCTGCTTCCCTCACAACCCATCCTGACATGTCATTCAATTTGCAAAATATCGGGTCAACACAGAAGTTAGAACGTGTTATAAAATAAAAGATAAAAACCTTGATTTATACAAACCTTCAAAGAATCCCAAGAACATACCACTGTGTAGGCAGAAAGCTTCCGCCAGTCTTCCTGGTGAAGTGTCCAGGCCACAGCAGATTCTCGGGCTGGGACACAGAGGGTGCGCCGGGCCTCACAGCCTCCCCGGTAGGGCAGCCTGTGGACCCCACAGTTAAGCAGAAGGCATCTTGCTGCCAGACGGCACCAGCGAGCCACCTTGGGCCTAGGGGACAGAGGACACAGGAGTCTGAGGCCAGGACCCCGTCAGCAGCACGTGCAGCCACAGCCCCCGGGCTTCTGGGCTCATGGGGCACGGCAGCTGGCGGTCCGACCAAATTCTGGCAGGGTAACCAGCAGTGCCGGATTCTGGCAAGGTCACCAGCAGTGCCGGATTCTGGCAAGGTCACGGCGGGCCAGACCCCGGGCTGAAGCTGCGTCTGTCTGTGTCCAGGGGCTGCTCTTGCTCTGCCGAGCAGGAAAGCTGGAGAGAGAGGAGATGCTTGTCTCGTACACGCCTGCCGGACGACGACTGGGGTCCTCCCACCACTGGGCTGCAGACGTGTGGAGCGGGTGTCTGTGGGCAGGGCAGCTGGATGGCCAAGGGACACAGGCCATGGGGCCAGAGGGCTCTGAGGCAGCCCTGAGGCCCCAGGGTAGCGGGCAGCAGGGTGAGACTGAGGGCCCCCCGCATGAGTGGGCCGGGATCCCCAGCCTCTGGGCAGCTCCAGCTCCCCTGCCGGGGCCTCCACTGAGAGGGGCGTCGGACACGTGACAGCACTTGTCACCCCAGGATGCTCCCGCAAGGGGCCACAGCTGTCCGGAGGCTGGCGCACCTGGCCTCCTCATGTCCACAACATAGGGGACCCACTCTAAATTAGCACGCCTGTCAGGATTTCACTTTTCCTTGGTGACAAAGACTTGGGAAATGCTGAGCCCTCCCCTCGCCCCTGACGCCACTGCGACTGGAAGCAGATCAGACTCACCTGTAGATGCTGGAGGGACAGAGCCCCCGGCGGAGGGGAGATGCTGGTGCCTCCAGCGGGCCTCAGGGTCCCAGCAGGCCCTCCCAGAGGAGAACTGCCATGGAGCCGTGAAGCCTCCAACAAAATCGTTTCTCCTCTTCCCGCCATGCTGCAGAAACAGCCTTCCGGGCTGGGAGGAGAGCGAGGCCATGCTTTGCCTGGTTGTAAACAGTCATCACCCTCGTCGGAGGGGCTGCACAGACCTGATCACAGAGCTTGACAATGAAGGCAGTGAACGCGTTTGCCTGTGATGGGGACGGACACAGACTTGAGATCCCAGTCCATCCCCACGACGCAGGCCAGTCTCCAAGGTCCCCTCCTCCCCTCAGCGGTGGGGCAGGACCACACTGTGGACTGCCTGAACTCACGGCCACGCGGGCCCTGCACACAACGTCCACTTCACATGAAATGGGCGAAGTTTTCAGGTTCAAGAGGCAGAAAATAAGCCTGGTGTGTCCCTGATGGAGACGCTACCACATGGCCTGGTGACAAATGTGACACTACCACGTGGCCTGGTGACAAATGGCACGAGCGTCACCCCTGAGATCCTTCTAGCCCTTCTCTAAAGGAGCACCCAGGAGCTGAGGGACAAAACAGCCTCACACTGAACCTGCTGGAGGCCATGAGGTACCATTCAGGGCTCCTTCTGCAGGGACACGGTGGATGGGACCCAGGGCTCCTTCTGCAGGGACAGGGTCGATGGGACCCAGGGCTCCTGCTGCAGAGACGGGTTGGACGGGACCCAGGGCTCCTGCTGCAGAGACGGAGTGCCTTAGTGCATTCTTGTGTTTCTAATTTGCCCAGTTGCATCCACACAGTACAGACGGTGCAGGAAGTGTTGACGGAGTCAGGACTAGAGCCTGTTTGCTCTGAAGGACCTGGCATCAGGCAAGAAAGGTCATAGTACCTACTGGCATTGAGTATCAGAGACTTGAGTCGTTACAAAGGGGGAAACTGTAATACCCAAGCTTCTCAGAAGAAGCAAACTAGAGTAGTGTGTGTACATACAGAGAGGGTTATTTTAAAGAATTGGCTCCCGCAGTTGTTGGGACTGACAAGTCTGAATTTTGCAGAACAGGCCAGCAGGCTGGAAGCCCAGCCTGGATTTCTATGGGAGTAGAATTGCTTCTTTCCCATGAAGATGCCATCTTTTTCTTTGCAGATCTTCAACTGCTTGGACGTGGCTCACCCACTTGGTGCAGTGTCACCTCCTTTACTGAAGTGGACTGACTCCAATGTGAACATCATCCAAATAACACCTTCATCGTGACATCTGGACCGGCGTTTCAGCGAACACTGGGGACTCTGGCCCAGCCTGGTGGACGGTATAAACTGGCCATTCTTGGAATCGTAAGTCACCTAGTCAGGTGGGACAGCTGACAGTGCCAGAGGCCAGTCTGGAAGTCAGTTCCTTCTGGACATCCCCTCTGGGAAGCAGCGAAGCTACCAGACCTGTGGCCCTGGGAAGAGTCAGGTGTCACAGAATTCCCTTTCCAAGGACAGACTTTGTCCTTCCAGGCTCACAGCTTCCACAAAGGCTTTTCAGACTTCCACAGTGGAGGCCTTGGTCATGGTACCCTTGTGGAAAGAGTGGGGTCAGATCTCCCAAGTGACACAGCACAAAGAAAGGTCACGATGTCAGGATAAGCTGGAGATGTGCCAGTGGATGCCCCATCTTGCCATCTCCCTCCCGCCATGCTCTGGGAACCGGGGGCCTGGCTTTCAGCCCCAAGTCCTCACTGCTCCTTGGGCATCTGACTGCCGCTGAGCAACAATCTTGGCCCCAGAAGGGTTGGGACATCCGTCACTTGAAGTTCACCAGCTCTGATATCCAGGATGAGGGCCGATGCCATTGTGACGCCTCTGGAGAGGGGCATTTCTAGCAATGAAAAGCTGCAACGAGCCTTCCAGACCCGCACCCGATCGTGCCGCTCCCCGATGGGTCTCCTCTGGGGCTCGTAGTAATTACTCTTGGAACGAAATCCGTAGCTGTGAACATGAGTGAGAAGGGAATCCTCTGAGCCATCTTAGCCCCCGGCCCCGGCCCGCTCTGCTTCACGCAGCCACACTGACCGTCTCTCCATCCCGCAGACCCCAGGGCCTCCTCCAGCAGGGCCCCCCCCCTCCCCCAACCCTGGAGGGCTGGTTCCTCGATTCCTCCCGGCCTCAAGGCTTCATGAGGCAGACTGCCTCCTCAGGTGTCCATGCCCAGCTCAGCCCTGTGGGATTGCTGTGGTCAGGAATGGTCATGGAGGCCGTGTTGCCTGGGCAGGTTGAGACAGGCTGCTCAGGAACACACGCGGCCCATGTCCTCATAGTGTTTGTAAAGTTAGCACTTCTTCCAAGAAACCTTAGCTGTCCAGCATCCCTCACCCAAGAGTCCTGAGGCCCCGTCACCCCCAGCGTGGAGCTCTGGGCTCAGCCGTCCTCCTGGAGCAGGGCAGGGGTGGGCCGAGCGCCTGCCTGGCTCTTCACAGTGACCCTGACTGCCAACAGACCAACACACCTGAGGCATGGGACGGACTCAATAGTGTTTGCTTAGCAAGTGAATAGAGGCAAATATTAGCCTCTTAAATACTGATCTTCCAACTGAGGTTTAAAAGCTGAGTGGAAGGTAGTGCCTGAGCTGACATCCTATGAGTAAGTCCCAGCCTCTCCCAGGTGTGTCGTTCTCATTTAGTACACAGATATCTGCGCTTGGCACGGGCTGGACGCCGGCATGCTAGCTCAGTGAATCATGCGTGGTCACTTTTGAACTATTTTTATTAAGTCCATTAAGCAAATGAAACTGCCAGAATTATTAAACTAAAATGTATAATACACAACTAAAGTAAAATATCAAGAAACATAAAACCTCAGCAGGGTCCCTCAAAATACCCACTTTCAGCAGTCACTCTTCAGTGGGTCTTTATTTTCTTCTGAAGGAAGACCATCTTTCAAGAAGAGAATTTTATAGGCAGTTTATGTAACATCCACATAAAGTTCTACATCCTGAAGACACACATAAAATTAGCAAATAATTAGTCTCTTTATCAATGTCCCTAAGAGTCACTTCCTCCAGAACAGAGAGTTAGCCCTATAGGAAAACCATCTGAAAAGAAGACGAGCCCCTTGTGTGGACTGTAACTTCTTAATTCTATTTCAAATTTTTTTTTTTATTTGACAGACAGAGATCACAAGTAGACAGAGAGGCAGGCAGAGAGAGAGGAGGAAGCAGGCTCCCTGCTGAGCAGAGAGCCCGATGCGGGACTCGATCCCAGGACCCTGAGATCATGACCTGAGCCGAAGGCAGAGGCTTTAACCACTGAGCCACCCAGGCGCCCCCTTTATTCTATTTCAAAGACTAGAAATGCTTCCAGTCTTGAGTTTGTGAACCAAGCATACAGTGAAGTCCTTCCTCATTGTTACCTTGGACCCAGAAATGACAGGAAAAGACATAGTAGACGAGAGGCCTGGCCCCACCGAGGTGAGGGGCAGGAGGAAACCCAGGAGCTCGGACTGAAGACTCCACTGCTGCTCCGCACTGCTCAGGGGACAGCCACACAGAAGTGGGGAGCGCGGGGTGGGGGTGCCTGAGGGAACCCCGCAGGAGGAGCCTGCCTGCCCAGCCTCTACAGAGAGCCGCTCTCGCCCAGCAGATGGGACAGTGACCGGGCCAGAGAAAGGTGGGGGCTCACACCTGGAAACCAGCATCACAGCCGTCCCCCACACAGACCCACCTGGAAACCGAGTCCTGGAAAAGGTCTTCGCCGCTGTTGCTGAGCGGACTTTGCACAGCAGCGTTGTCTGGAAGGGACCGTCTCCGGGAGAGCGTTTGGCTGCTACATAAGGGGGGCCGCGGGGCACGGGGCCTGTGAGCACGGAGCTCCGCCGTAAGCCTCCGGCGACATCTCTGAGCCGGGCCGGGAGCACACGGCGCACACGAATCACAGGGGGCGGCGACGGAAAAGAACCAAGTGGAGATATTGGAAATTAAGAGCAGACGTGGTGGGATTGCGAGATTCACTTCCATTTTGAGTTTTAGATCTGAAACAGCAGCAGTGAGTAAACGTGCTATAGGACAGACTGAGGGACCATGTAGACCTCAGACACGCGAAGGGACATGAGACACACATGCTCACTCAGGCTCTCAAAGGGAAACGACGTGAAGTCGTTATGTGAAGAAGCAATTCCTCAGGGTTTCCCCACAATGAAGAAGCGCTTGTCCTCGGGGCCTATCGGATGCTGAGCAGCACAGGTCAGCGAGGCCCACCCCACAGACACACTGCCGAGAGACAGAAGAACCTCAGCAGAGGAGAAGTCCTCACAACCACAGGAAAGAAAAAGAGTTTCCTAAAAGAAGAAAAATCCAGATTATTGTCAGCCTCCCTGGATGCCTGAAGGAAAGTGGCCTCATACACTCAAAGTGCTCCAAGGCGTGTTGAACCGAGAGCCCTGGGTCCAGCCAAGCCATCACCCAGGGAAGGTTCGGAGAAAGGAACTTCCAGGGAAACTCGGAGTAAGGGACGTTCTTCCAACGTGAAACACGGACCAGGTCCGTGAACGAGAAGGAGAAAGTCCAACAAGAACCCATGAAATATGAAAAGTGGGATTAACAAGTAAATTAAGAAAACGTATCATTGCCTAAATGTGTATTGTCTTTAAAGATTTTTCAGATAAAATAGGGTGATTTTTGAAACAGTCCTCTGAAACCCGACTCCAGGTAGCGAGACAGGGAAGGGCCAGACAGACAGGCACAGAGTAGCGAAGGTCACATTCACGCTTTGTTTTCTCGCACAGGAGGACTTAGATACTCAACTACTTTTAGACCGTCGTAGAGAGAAATCAATTTATGTATTTGTCTTAATACTATAAAAATAAAAACTAAAGAAATAGAAATATACCGTGTGACTTTAAAACCCATAGAAAAAACCATTAAAAAGAAAACTGGATCAATTTACAAAACAAAGTGGGGGACCGCCAGTAGAAGAAAACATAAGACATATTGTGGTGGAAGATGTAGGATAAGAGGGCAGAACTGAGCTCCAGAAATCACAAAACTGCAAACCGGATCAACCCATTAAGGGACTTTCCTCATTATAAAGAATAAAAATCAGTCCAGTACAAAGGACCCTTGAACAACACGGGGGTGGGGGCACCTGCCTGTCACTTTTGACCCCCCAAACTGAGCCACTCAGAGCCTGTTGTCCCCTGGGAGCCATGCCCCGACAGAGCAGCCGACGGACGGACACACGTTGCGTGTCACACGCGCTGCAGACCGTGTTCTCGCGACAGAGCTGCCGGAGAACGGAAGAGCTTGTGGCCAGAGAGAACACGCGGACAACCCCGGCCCTACACGTCGAAAAAGCCTCTTCTAGACAGACACCACGGTCCAAACCCACGTTGACCAAGCGTCACCTCACATGCTCTTTATAAGAAACAAACTTCAAACAAAAGAGAAAAACGGAAAATAAAGGAAGGGGACTCCACGGAGGGAGAATATTATGAAAATGGAACCAGGATACTGATACCAGGCAAAACGGATTGAAGGCGAGAAGCACCAACCCTACCGAAGGGGCACTTCTAGAAGATGGACGGAAGAGACAAGAGGAGATCATAAACCCGTCGGAACGTAGGACCGCAGTGCATACGGCAGAACCTAATTGGTCACCAGAGGCCCCTGGCAGTCCCCTCACTGGCTGGGGGGTCGGGAGGACAAGCACTCCCCTCAGAGACCGAGAGGCCACCAGAGGAGCTGAGAGTAACCATGAGAGCACTTTGAGTAACTTGCCGGATCCACAAACGAACCCACCACACAGAGCCTGGTGCCCCACAAAACAGGAGGCGGAGAGCCCTCCTGAGCACACACTAAACACGGGGCTCAGCACGCGTGGGGCGCAGAGGGGCTCTGGACGGTGAGGAGCCGTCCACTCAGCACCGTGTTCTCTGGCCCCCATGCATTAACTTGACAACAACAAGGTCACCTGCAGGCCCTGCTTGTCTGGAAATGCAGGACCCTGGGTCGGAGCAGACTCCGCGGTAAAATACTAAGTATTTGTGAGCGATGCCACAGCTCCCCACCGGCCCAGGTCCCACCCCGGTGTCCTGCAGGCTGGGCTCTCCAGACACCGACCCTGAGCCGGCCTTGGAGCGTAAGACATTTATCTGAGACTGAGACGTGTGGAGGGGAGGAAGCTGGGGTAGAGCAGGCTGAGCTAAGCCCGGCCAGGCCCACAGACCCTCAGCCGCCGTGGCCAGCATGGGCTGCCACCCCGCCCAACCACGGCAGCCTGACCATGCTGGCAGGGCCGGTCATGCTCTCGGGCTGCCATGAAGCCAAAGCCTGAAATTACCGAAGGCGAGAACCTGCTTGCCGGGCCAGGTCAGCAGCCCTTCCCTGGGGTTCTCCAAGCCCAGTGGAGAGGGGGCGGCGTGCAGGAACCCCCCGTCCGGAGCCGGGAGGGCAAGAAGGCACATGGGCAGGTGGCACAGGCTCTCTGTTCTGCAATTGTGCTGACCCCTTTCTCAGCCGCAGTGGAAGCCTCGTGCAGAGTTCTTCCTCATCACAGGCGGAGACAGAAAGATTCAGGCCTGGGGCTTACTGATGATTTGGCACAAGATGCAGACACCTGCTGAGAGGAGATAGCCTCGCGCCCTCACCACACAGAGGGTTCTAGAGGAACCCTTCCACAGTCTCGAACTTTGGGTCTGCCAAGTCAGGTCGTGAGAGCAGACAAAGGGGAGCGTGCGTGAGCTCTGCAGGCAGACTGGGAGCTGCTGCTGTGACCCTGAGGGTCGCTGGGTCAGAGGCAGAGATGAGCAGGAGGAGAGGTCCCACTGGCTCCTCCTCTTGGGGTCCAGCCCCTCCTTGCAACTGCTGAGTCCAAGCCCACCGCCAGAGGTTTGGCCGTGAACCATAGAGGCAGTGGTCACACAGGAACAGCCTCCCTCGGCCCTCCCCAAGCACCCCGTCTCCCTGCATTGAATAGCTTGGTTTTTCAGGTGGACGGCAGTGACTCCTGGTATCCACCTTCCCTTCTAGATGTCACTCCCCAGCACCCCCACAGGGCCTCCCATAAATGCCTCATCCAGTAACAGCAGGTGGGGAGGCAGCTCCTTGAACTGCACCCAGTCTGAGACACCAAGAAATGTTTATTGCTTTTCCAGACTGGCCAGCATGGTCCAGGGGCTCGGGACTCAAAACAGAGCCAGATGATGCATTGGTGTTA
Source organism: Lontra canadensis (assembly GCF_010015895.1). Taxonomy (NCBI): domain Eukaryota; kingdom Metazoa; phylum Chordata; class Mammalia; order Carnivora; family Mustelidae; genus Lontra; species Lontra canadensis. The sequence goes on from NW_022631091.1 coordinate 7,637,844, forward strand.
AGGACATTCATGTGTTCACGGCCCACAGAACCTACCACTGTGTTCTTACAAGAAACTCCTCGGGTGTTCTGGTACGTGTCTGCACCTTAGTGTTGCCATATCTTCTCGGGTACTGAGTGCTGCTGAGGACGTAGAGAAACTGTGGGAGTGTGAACTCCGCTACAGCGTCCACAGTAACACACATGCAGTAGGTGACTCCCTGATGATCGAGCCGCTCCAACCCGAGACACACAACACGCACCACTGGCTCACCAGACGGCACGCACAGGAGCGTTCCTGGGCAGGCTGTCTTCATGCCAACACTGGAAGCCCCAGAGAGGCTCGTCATTGTGACTAGGGGCATAATTTGTGGTCTTCCTGGAGCAGTAGGGACACATTATGGCTCGTGCATAAGTCTTACAAACGTGATGATGAGGAGAAGAAACAGGACACACAACATAAATGCTGTCTGATTCGAATCATGTGTTTCAGAAACACAGTTTTCCAAAATCAGGAAACCAAATCCAAAGGTAAGAGGTAAAGGAAGGCCCTGGAGAAGGGACAGGCGCCTGAGAACCCGGAGCTGGTGACCCCAGTGTGCTCTTTGGTAGAACTGCAGAGTCGTGTACTTGAAATTCATACACCTTTCTCTTTCAAAACACAAGTTTGTTTGTTTTTTTTTCCTAAAGTCACTCTACTTTCTCTATCCTTAGTTCATGTCTGTATTTCTCTTCATGCCCTAAAAATGTATGTGGGCTACATGTGCCTCTCATCTGTCTTAGTGTCCGTCACAGTAGGTAATCACCTCTGCACACTTCTCTGTGCATTTTTCAGGCCAGAGGACGTTGTGCTTTCAGATCTTCATAGAGATCTTTTGATGATAAAAGCAATGATGGTGATAGTGATGACGGTGATGATGGTGATGATGGTGATGGTGGTGATGATGGTGACGATGGTGATGATGGTGACGATGGTGATGATGGTGATGATGGTGGTGACGATGGTGATGATAGTGATGAAAATGGTGATGGTGGTGGTGATGATGGTGATGATGGTGGTGATGAAAGTGGTGATGGTGGTGGTGATGATGGTGATGGTGGTGGTGATGGTGGTGATGATGGTGATGGTGGTGATGATGGTGGTGACGATGATGATGATGGTGGTGACGATGGTGATGATAGTGATGAACGTGGTGATGGTGATGGTGATGATGATGATGGTGGTGATGGTGGTGATGGTGGTGATGGTGGTGATGATGGTGATGGTGGTGATGATGGTGATGGTGATGATGGTGGTGATGGTGATGATGGTAATGATGGTGGTGATGGTGGTGATGCCTGGGGCACCTGGGTGGCTCAGTGGGTTAAAGCCTCTGCCTTCGGCTCAGGTCATGATCCCAGGGTCCTGGGATCGAGCCACGCATCTGGCTCTCTGCTCGGCAGGGAGCCTGTTTCCACATCTCTCTCTCTGCCTGCCTCTCTGCCTACTTTGTGATCTCTGTCTGTCAAATAAATAGGTAAAATATTAAAAAAAAAAAAAGTGGTGATGGTGGTGGTGATGGTTATGGTGATGTTGGTGGTGATGGTGATGATGATGGTGATGGTGATGATGGTGATGACATTTATCTCAGAGCATGTGACAAAAACAGATGAATGATATTAATGTTTTAATTATTAGATGAAAGATATAATTAAAATCCCATGTATTGGTATTTCATGTCATGTTCCTGGTCCCAGCTACATTTCTGAGTTATAATTCATATAAGTGATGCACAATAAACTATGGCACCCTTTTGGAAACCACAGGACACTCTTCTCACTACCAGCCACTTTTATTCATGAGCAGCTACCAAAGATTGGAAAGGATTTTAGATGGTGCAACACCTCCTATTACCCTCTATTTATAAGGACATGAGAACCTTTCCCTGGGGGGTGTCTCTGTCCAACACAGACAAACATACACCCACTTCAACAGCCCAGGAATGCCTCCCTCATTTCTATTTCCCGCTTGGTTTCCAGAGAACGGGGAAAGAAAGGAAAGGCCAAGACCAGAGTGACAGCCCCAAAAGCCACACTCCCTCCAGCACTTTCCAGCCAGGGCAACAGCCTCCATTGTGCAGCTGGGCTAATTTACATGGTGAAGTGAGGCCGATTTTGTCCGCAGTAAAGACGGAGGAGAATAACCAGAGCCAGACAGCAATGCCGTGGCTGCAGAGACCACCTGCTGGAGCCACACGAAAGGCGGATTCCAGGACTAGGGATGGGATCTGCCACCACCTCCCTGAAAGATGGGGAGTTTCCTGACTCTGGGTAACTTTTGCATTTTGTGCTTTTTTGTCTTTGTTTGTGGCAGAGGTATAACCAAAAACTAGAGCATATGGCAAACAGGAAGAGACTTATTCCTCTTTCCAGAACTTACTGCAGCTGAGACAATGGGCAAGTTACTTGCCTTTTTTAGGTCTTTGTCTTCATATATTAATCAATAAAAGTTAAATAATTAATAACTTTTTCTCCAATACTCATGAAGTAACTAAGGGATGTTTATGGTGTAGCTGTGTATTTTCAGAAGTTTAGGAAATATAATTATTATTACTCAGTTTGTGGCAAATAACGGGGAATACATGCATCACATTTTTAAGAGACATCAATCAGTCATCTGAACACCTCCTCCAGGAAGCCTTTGCTGATTTGTTTTCCTCCCTCCCTGCAGACTGAGTTCACACCTCTTCCCCAACCTCAGTGGGACACTATGCTGAAATCGCACTTAATCACACATGCTTCTGTCCTCGTACTCACCGCCCAGACATGTTCAGCTCAATATCTCCAGTATTTCGCATTATGCTGCAACACAACAGGTGCTTAGTGAGTGTTGGCAGAATTGAGGATTTTCTAGAAAATGTTGCATTTCTAACACCCCTCTCTGAGCTCTCTTTTGCATAAAACAAATTACACCAGTAATTCTCTGCTCCCAGAAATACCAATCCACTGGTGTCGAATTGAGATTAGATGATGCCTCAGTAAAGGCTAAAGAGTCTTGTTAAACATCTTCTTAGTCATAGCCACTAGGATCAGTGGGACCTAATGTTCTTCTCCCAGGCTAGAAGACTTCTCTTGCCATGTCGACACGTCTGCTTTGTTCCTCTTATTATCCTACTAATGCTCTGACTCCAAGAAGTTTGGGACCACTAACTAACCCCCATCCACCGCCAGAGCTCTATGAGCCATTCTCCTTTCCTTGAGAAAATGGCAGCAGCAACCCAAGTTTCTGGAAAGACAAGAAGAGCTGGGGGATGCTTTGAACCAGGAGTCCAAGAGCTGATTGCTAACTCTCACATTGGTTTCAGACCACGTACGTGGTCTTCTGAGCACGGTGGTCTCTCCAGGATGCAGTAAGTAGCAGTGCTCACCATGGAGATGGGCCACACCATGCACTTGCATTGACTCTTCACAAGAGACAACAGCATCCCGTGACACATCTGGACCATTGGAATGGACTTTCCAATGCATTTGGAACATAAACTGACCTGCTCAGAACTCCAAGTCCAGGAACCCAAACTAACCCTACTCAGTTTGGGGAGTAGGGACAAGGGGATACATGGAAGAGGTAGAACTTCTTTCTGGGTTTCCACACTGAAAGGGTTTGCCACTTGCCATTTATAGCAAATCATCATGATGGGTCTATGTTCCTTCAAAATATCTACCAGGAAGTAGTGAACCAATGGCCCTTGTCTCCTCTGGGACGTGGTGGATACAGGCTTCATCATGGGAATGGGAGGACGGTAAGAGGGTGGGGGCTTTACTTGACTCCTCCCTTCCAAGTGGAATATTTGAAGACAGGTCCTTGGCATCTGCCTCCAGTATCTGGGTCTCTAACTGGATGCCACAGAGAAAGGCCTCCCCCTGACAATCATGTTTCCAGGAGGGCAAACGTCCACTTTATCTATGAGCCTCCACTGATCTTGACAGTGAGAAAACACGCATCCCCAAATCCCACCCTGTTCTCTGGACCCTTCTCCCTACACTTTCTGTTGTCTGTGTCTTACCTCCTCAGCCGTGAGCAGCCTGAGCTCAAGGACGGACGTGATTCATCGTCACGTCCCTCCACGCAGCCCTTGCATACAGTCGGTGTTCGCGAGTAAGCGGGGGGCAGAGTGGATGGATGAGGCCCCGTATGTGACTTTTATATTAGGATCAACACATAAGGACCCTAATTTCGAACCTTCATGGTGAAGGTCCTCACATGGGCACGGCCCACGGGCATCCCGGACGGCACTTCACACCCTCCAACAGTAAAAGGCCGTCTTGGTTCACACGGACAGTGTTGTCTCTGGCCTGTGTGCAAGTGCTGTCTGCGCAGTCTTCCTGGAGACGTGCGGAGTGGCGGTGGCTGACTTCCACTCTCGGGGTATCGGTAGTGAAACCCGGCTTTAAGGCAACCAGTGGAGATTAGGGGACCACAGGCAGCAGCCCTGTAGCCTTTAACCTGGGGCCCGTAGCCCCAGCGATGAGCCGAGTGGCTCTCCCCACCCACGACTTGCACCCCGCTGCTCCTTTCATGGCTTCTCAGGGACCTCAGCCCTCTGTCAGTTGCCATGGCCTCCCCGTGGCCCAGGTCCTGCCACGCTTCCCTCGCCCGCCACGTGTTCCACCCACCTCTGCCCCCTCTCCCCTGCTCACCCATCCCATATTTATAAGAGCCCCCGCCTGCTATCCTGAATACATCCTTCCTTCAAAGCCCAAAACAGCTGGGTTTGGCCCCAGACGTGGTATCAGGTGGAGACATCTGGGGTCTGCTGATGAGGCCTTGTGTCAGTCTCAGCCATAGTCCCGGGACTGGAGGAGGCCCCTGCACTGTCAGTTGCCTTCCAGGCCATCAGTGGCCCACGTCACCCCAGGGGAGCCTGGGGCATAGTCTCGCTGACCCCTCTTCCTTCCCTTGAGTGATGCAGGGGGAGAGCCTCCCTGGCAGAAACCCTCACTAGCAGCATGGCTGTGGCCACTCAGATGTGCGGACCCAGTTTCCACAAGGAGATGCTGCTGCCGCCACCGTAGTGGGGGACAGAGGGGCCCTGTGGTGGTGGAAGCCCTGTGGCAGTCTGGCTCCACCCGTCAGCCTCTGCCCGGTCACACCCCTGGGGCAGGCCGCTCCTGAGAGTTACCTGTAGCCACAGGCAGAGCCAAGCAGGGCGTCTGGCAGGGACCGCACCACTCCTCCCCTCCCCCATGCAAACACGTGTGTGTCTACAGGCGCGGCCCCACGAGGCATAGCCAGGAACATGGGAGAACCCGAGTCCTGCAGCTAGGAGGCCCCCTGCACTGTGGGCCCAGGAGCCCCGGCTGTGCACTCCTCGGGGGCGGCCCCCGGGCAGAGACGAAGAGAGTGGAGCTCACACTGCAGCGCTGCTCAGGGCCGCCTGCACGGGGCAAGGACTTCCTGGGCAGGAGGACTTTCCAGGTGGAGGACGAGGATGAAAGCCTGGGCCTGCCAGGACTACAGCCTGCAATGCTGCTCCCTCAGGACCTCGAGCTGAACCCCAACCGCAGGCCCAAATGTGAAAGGCCAGGCATTATCCGTTAAGCTGCCCGGCCTCCTGGAAAATCTCTCCTGGGCTAATGCTGGGGAGAAACATGCCCAGCCTGCTCCCGGAGCTGGGCCAGCCCTGCTCCACAGCGGGGGAGAGGGAAGGGGGCACCCTGACAGCAATTTCAGGCTGCACTTACAAAGGGTGCTGGGGCGTGGGCTGCAGGTAATCTGAGCTCCTCTCAACCCACAAAGACCCCCATAGAATCCCACACAGGTGACTGCGAGACATCCGCCCTAGAGAAACGCCCTGACTTCCCCCACCAGCCTGGCTGCCTCAGCCCTGAGAGCAAGCGGGGAACTCTGGCCACGTCCCCAGCCTCCATCCATCTCCCACTCGATTCCGGCATGTGTGCCAGCACGCCATGTCCCAGCAGGTACCCGTTGCTGACTGTGATAGGAGCAGGTGTGGCCATCGGGACTCTGGCTTGGAGGCAAGGAGCATGCTGGTAGGCAGCAAGCCCTCTGGGCACGCAGAACCAGGAGCCGGGATTCTGCTGGGAAGGAGACCCTTGCCTCTCTGCATGCCCCAGCAGAGGGGCAGCGGAAAACAGGAGAGCAGTCATGGTTTGACCACCTTCGTAGCAGGACTCTAACCTGCTCCAAGTGACTGGTCCTGGAACAGCATAGTTCACCCCATGCCTTGGTGAGAGCTTGCACCCAGAGTTCCCCAAATTCACGATGGTTGATTTTAGATGAATTGGCAGGTGCTAGCCTGGAAGACAGCAGGGAAATATAGTTCTATCATTTCTGCTTAAGAAAAAATCCAGTGCGTGCCAGTTTCCCCACACAAATCTCTGCCCAGGCCACCAGGGCCCCTCCCCATGCTCAGTAGGGTGCAGGCTCTCCCTGTCCCTCCCCAGGCTTGTGTCCTGGTGTCTCAGAGGCTCCCAGGCCTCGCTTCCTACCTGCTTGTCCACAGACCTCTTGGCCTCTTCAGCCTGCTGCCCGTGGCTCCTCTCCTTACCCCCTTACGTGAGCACCTGCCTTACCTGCCTTTGGGGTCTGTGCTCCAGCCAAGTCCCCACACATCGACTTGGGAGACCCCAAGCTCTACCAGAGACACAATGGTCCACCCACAACAACACTCAGGGCTCCAGCCCCGCACTGCCTGGGCATTGAAAGGCTTCAACCTTGGCCATGATTTGCTGAGTTCCTAATATACACTAGATAAATGTGTCACCTCTTTATCACAGATGTTACTGATAGCGTATCAGCGAAGAATCTGAGACTTGAAGAGATTAGGTAGCTGGTCCAGGGTTCCACAGGCAGAAAGCGGTGGTGGATGAGCTTTTACCCAGGGTGGTCTGAAAGCCAGGTGCCTACAGTGAGCCTCACCTCCAAGCCCCAGTTCTGGAGAGACAAGGGCCAGAGGCACCAACCTCAGTGCCTCTCTGGCCCTGGGGACGCTGGTCTTCTGTGTGCACGGTGAGACTAAATCAGCTTGTTCTCCAGAGTCTAGCAAGGAAAAATCAAGTATTCTTTGGCCTTGGTCTGACACTGTAAACAAAATCTCCGTAGAACAGCTCAAATCCCATCCCAGTGGGTCAGTGACAACTTGCCCTCGGAGGCCGCACTTCTGAAAGTCTGCCCATCCCCTCTGCCCCGCGCCAGGGCCCAGGTCCTGCCGACCCTTGACCCCAGGCTTCCTGGTACTCTGGGTAAGATCACACGTTTGCTCTGCTCCAAGACCATGCCGCATAAGAACAGCTCCCCTTAGCTCTTCCAGGAATCAGTTCAGCCTTGTTTCAGATGATTGGTGGTTTTCTTCTGGAACGGTGGTGGGGGCAAGGCAGATCCAGGCTCGGAGGGGCCAGCCGCATCTCGGAGGACCAGCTAACAGGCTCAGCTGTGCTGTCTCTCAGACTGCTGCCTCCAGGCAGGCAGGACCCCTGGCCGTGCCGGGGGGGATAGGAATGGGTTTGAACCCCAAGGAGCGGGTCAGGCCATACAAGGGGCTTCTCTGCCAGCAGGATTTCACTCTGGCAGGGACCCTGAGGAGGAAGCAGACAGCAAGGTGGGAGACCGACCCTGGAGGTGCAGTGTTGTGCCCCGGCGGCCAAGGAGAGCCTCACTGGGCTCAGGCTAGATGAAGGGCTTCCAGGGCTGTCTGTGTTGGGAGTGGAGCCCAGGGCACCCGAGGGCTCCGGGAGGCCACATGGAACGGCCGGCCTGCCCGATTCACGCCAGCGCTCACTCACGCGACACCACACGGATCCAGCCAGTCATACCACGCAGTCAGCATAAACTGTGAGCCAGGTTTGAGAAAAAAGTGTTTTGGAACTAGTTATAATGGAACCCTCCCCTGGACAAAGAAACCTTGCAGGTAAAATGTCAGATAATTACAATTTTCAGAGAGACGCTCAGCCACACCGGGTAAGAACAGTGCCGTGCGGGCACCAAGCCTCAGCGAGAAACTGATTTTTGGTGAAAGCTCGGGGGTCATCGATGCCATGTCAGACATCTGCCGCCCACTCGGAATCCGTCCCCAGGTTGCACACGGTCCTTCCCACGCTCTGCACACCTGCGAGTACAGTCCTACTACACACAGGCCCCAGCCCTGGTCTTCCTTCAAGACTCAGCCCCTGCTTTGCTTGAAAGCTGACTCCAAGCACCTGCATGGGTTTTCCTGGAGCCACAGCCCTGCCCACCCGCCCATCCTAGCAGTCTAGCACCTCAGGCCGCTTGGGGTGTGGAGGTCTGCATGACTTTCTCTCTTTTCTGCCCAGATCTTGGCCTCTGCCTGGTGCTGGCCCAGGGGAGACTGGTGCCAGAAGGAGCACGGTTGCTGCTGAGAGAGCCCTGAGGAGCAGACAGACCACAGAAAGTGTGTGCTCCTGAAGGCGAACTGTCAGTGTTAACTGAGAGTTGAGAATAAAGACTATAGGAAGCCATAATTTTAAAAGATTCATTTTAACTCCATTCTTTCTCATTTTAACTTGAAAATTACAGATGTAGTTCTGCAGAATTCCATACCCATTTGGAGTCAGAATCAAGGCCGAGTCCTCTTATGTGCACAGCACGCATGGCCTGGGTGTCTCTGTGTCTCCACAAACAGACAGCATCCTCCGGAAACAGAAGCAATCCTGCTGGCCCCTCCAGCACTCAGCTTTCCTGAGCACACCGTGAACACAGATCAATTGCTTGTTGCTTTTATTTTTAAAAAGAGAGAAAGATATAAAATCAACCAACAAGAATGGCTCACAAGCCCTATGAGATTTCACCAAAAAACATTTCAAACTTGCATTTTTATTGTAGGCAAAGAGAAAAAAAGAGTTACTTCATGACTTCTTTAGAAGTCCTTCTCGCATGGAAAGTACCCTCTCAGCAATGCTGCAAGCCCACATGCAGAGCCTTCCCTTGCCTCCCCGTGTCCCCACGCAAGAGAACCAGCTTCCTCTCTGATGTCCCCACTTGTTCTAAACACATGAGCCCACGACTCAAAGGGGGGCCAGTAGGCAACAGCCAAGGGCATGGATTAATTAAGGAGCAAGACTCTGTGTGTTTAATCCTGGGGACACAGGGAAGGGAGCCCACCAAACCATGAGAGTGTGAATGAAGGTGGAGCCTTTTCCACTGACACCAACTTCAGATGTTTTCTAACCCAAAACCCCAGACGCTGTTCCTGAGCAGCTGTATGCTGGTGGGCACTTGACTGATTTGTGTGTCAGCGTGCGGGACAGAGCAGCTGAGCTGTAGAACCACAGTTCCAGGAGGCTGTGTGCCTTCATTTGGACTCAGCAGTTATGGATCTTGCAGTCTCCAGGATGTTAATGTGAATTGGGATGTAAGCGGCCATTACGGACTATAAACTAGTCTGTGGGGAGGAGCATCACCGTCACAGAGTCCAGTGACCCAGATGAGTCCAGGGCAGACATTTGTCCCAGATACGGAGGCACTGGTGAGATGGGGTTGGGGTTAACACAGAGCTACATAAGGAATCTGTTCCTTGCATGCATTTGATGTATATGAACCTATGTTTAAGTTACTGAATGACCTCTACATGACTTAGCAATACAATCATTTAGTCATGGGGCACCAGTGTGGCTCAGTCAGTTAAGTGTCCAACTCTTGGTCTCAGCTCAGATCTTGATCTCAGGGTCATAAGTTCAAACCCAATGCAGGGACTTTGATTTAGTCATCCAGCCATATCAAAAATGGTATTTGTCATCATAGTCACAGAATCTCTTCAGATGAAAAGACTCCAAGTAACTGTGTTAGAGGTTTGGACCCATTCCAGTCCAGTTTTGAGATGCACAGAAGGCAGCAGAGGGCGCCTGAGTGGCTCAGTGGGTCAAGCCTCTGCCTTCGGCTCAGGTCATGATCTCAGTGTCCTGGGATCGAGCCCCACATCGGGCTCTCTGCTCAGCAGGGAGCCTGCTTCCCCCTCTCTCTGCCTGCCTCTCTGCCTACTTGTGATCTCTGTCTGTCAATAAATAAAGTCTTAAAAAAAAAAGAATGAAGAGGAAATCAAGACATTCTCAGACAAAGGAAGACTAAGAGAATTCAGTAGACCTATCATAAAATAATGGCTGATGGATGTTCCCTAAACAGAATGGAAATGATAAAAGAAGGAATTTTTTAAGTAAAAATATAGCAAAGTTAATACAATAGGCCTTTCATCTCTTCTTTAGTTTTCTAAATTATGTTTAACAGTTGAAGCAAAAATTATACCACTCTCTGATGCTGTCTTAAATGTAAATAAAGAAAATATTAAAAGGTTATACTTTAAAATAAGTAAATAAAATATTATATTATAAACAGTGGAGAGCAAAAGGATATAAAAGGGGAGAGATTTCTATACTTGCACTGGTAAGATGACAACACTAGTAGAATGTGACAAGTTACATATATATATATAATGTAATACCAAGAACAACCACTTAAAAAGCTATACAAAGAGATGCACTAATGAACACTAAACATAATTCAAAATGGGATTTTGAGGATGTCTAAGTTAACCAAAGGAAGATCAAAAAATAGACAAATGAAAAGCAGACAAAATAAGGGAAAAAATTAAATTACAGACTTCAGCACTAATGTGTCAATAATTACATTAAATGTAAATGATCTAAATACTCCAATGAAAATACAGAGGTAGGCAGAGTGAATTAAAAACCATGACCCAAATATTTGCTGTCCACAAGAATCACCATCAAATATAACAGAAAAAGGTCAAAAACAAAAGAATGGAAAATATATACATCATGCAAACATTAATCAAAAGAAAGCAGGAATGGTTATATTAATATAAAGCAGATTTCAGAGCAAAGAAAATCACCAGGCACTGAGAAAGACATAATATAAAGATAAAAGGTCAACCTACCAAAAAGTTACAGCAGTCTTAAATAGGTATGGACCAAACTATAAAACTGTGAAATATGTGAAGCAAAAACTGATACCCAGAAGAATAGACAAATCTATAATTATACTTAGAGACTTTAACATCCCTTTATCAACAATAGCTAGAACAACCAAGCATAAAATTATCAAAAATAGAAAATAACTTAACAATACAATCAACCAACAGTATCTAACAGACATTTAGAGGACACTCTATTCAACATTAACAGAATACACATTCTCTTCAAGGGCCTATGGAATATACACCAAGAGTGACTACATCCTGAGCTATAAAACAAACTCAAAAAATAAGAAATAAATGAAATTATAAAGAAGGTATTTTTCAACTACAGTAGAATCAAACTAGAAATCAATAATAGAAAGATCAAAAAATTGTCAAACTCTTGGAAAATAAAAATACTTCTAAATAATCCATGAGTCAAAAAGGAGATCTTTAAAAAATTTTTAAAAATACGTTGAACAGAAAGGAAAATACAACATGTCAAATCTGTGGGGCACAGCTAAAGCAATGTTGAGAGGGACCTGCATAGCACAAAATGTATAGGTTAAAAAATAGAAACGTTCACAAATCAATAATCTAAGCTCCCAGCTTAAGAAACTAGCAAAAGAAAACAAAATAAGCCCCAAGTAAGCAGAAGGAAGGTAATAAGCATAAATCAATAAAATTGAAAACAAAAAATAAAGAAGACCAATGAAATGAAAAACTATTTCTTTGGAAAGGTCAATGAAATTGACAGACCTCTACCAAGCCTGAAAAAGATAGAATACACAAATTATCGGTATCTTTAATAAAACAGGGGATATCACTACAAACCCTGCAGATACCAATAGGATAAGGGAATACTATGAACAACTCTACACACATAAATTTACCAACTTAGACAAAATGGACCAGTTCCTCCAAAAATGCAAACTACTACAATTCACCCAATATAAAATTGATAATTTGAATAACCCTTTAACTCTTAAGGATACTGAGTTTGTAATTTTAATACTCCCCAAAGAACAGTTTCCAGGCCAGATGGTTTCACTGAAGAATACCACCAAATGTTTAAAGGATAATTAACACCAGTTCTACACAATCTCTTCTAGGAAATAGAAAAGAACACTTCTCAGTTGATTTAGTGAAACCAGTGTTATCCTGATACCAAAACCAGTCAAAGAGAATATCAAAAAAGGAATGACAAACCAATAACATGACAATAAATGCAAAACTCCTTAACAAACATTAGCTTACAGATTTCTACAACATATAAGAAAAAGATAACCAAGAATGTTTTATTCACAACTGAAATGCAAGGCCAGTGCGATATTTAAAAATGAATCATGTAATCCACAAATGAGCAGACTAAACCCACATGACCATATAAGTAGATACAGAAAATGCACTTGACAAAACTTAACACAAATGATTTTTTTTAATTTTATAAAAATAGAAATAGAGAGGAACTTCCTGAACTTGATGGACAATATTCATAAAATCCTACAGCTAACATCATGCTTAATGATTAAAAACTGATGCTTTCCCCTAAGACTGGGAACAAGGCAAGAATATCTGATCTCACCACTTCTTCAACATAGAGCTGGAAGTCTAACCAGTGCAATAAGGTAAGAAAAAGAAATCGAAGGCATACAGATATGAAAGAAAGAAAGAAAATTGTTCTTGTTTGCAGATGACGTGCTTCCCTATGTGGAAAATTCCAAGGAGTCTACAAAAATAGACAAGCTTCTAGAACTAGAAGTGAGTTCAACAAGGTTTAGTATACAAAATAAATACATCAAAGTCAATTTTATTTCTTTTTTGATAATAACTGACATATGGACACTAAAATTTTAAACCTGACATGTAAAACTGCTCAAAAACATGAAATTTGGGTGGCTCAGTTGGGTTAAAGCCTCTGCCTTCAGCTCAGGTCATGATCCCAGGGTCCTGGGATCGAGCCCTGCATCGGGCTCTCTGCTCCGCAGGGAACCTGCTTCCTCCTCTCTCTCTGCCGGCCTCCCTGCCTACCTGTGATCTCTGTCTCTGTCAAATAAATGAATAAAATCTTAAAAAAAAACAACAACAACATGAAATTTGTATAATTCTAATAAAACATATACAGGATTTGTATGTGGAATACTACAAAATACTGATGAAAGAAATCAGAGTTGATCTAAAGAAATGGGGGGATACACTATGTTCACAATATCACAGTATCACTAATAATAAAATAATAAATATAATAAAATAATAAAAATGTCAGTTCTTCCCAGATTGATAGTTTTAACATACTTCCTAACAAATCCTAAGATTTTTTAAAGAAAGATAAGATTATTCAAAAATTTATAGAGAGACAAAGGAACTCACTTAGCTAAAACAATTTTGAAAAAGAAGAAAATGAAAGGAATTTATCTACCTGATTCCAAAGCTTACTATATCACTACAGTAATCAAAATGTGTAGTATTGCATGGGGATAGACACATGGGTCAATGGAATAAAACCAAAAAGCCATAAATAAACCCACATAAATATGTCCAACCAACTTCGAACAAAGGTGCAAAAGCAATTCGATGCAAGAAAGATCACTCTTTCAACTAAGGGTTCCAGAGAAATTGTACAGCCACATGCAAAAAAATAAATGCTTACTCTAGTTTCACATCTCACACAAAATTTAATTCAAAATGGATCACGTATTTGGATGTAAAACATAGAACTGTAAAATTTTAAGAAAAAAAGTGTAGGAAAAAACCTCTAGATTCTAGAGGTTAGAACTAAGAGTTCTTAAACTTGACACCAAAAACATAATCCATAAAAGGAAAAAAATCAATATATTGGAATTCATTAAAATTAAACATTTTTGCTGTGAAAGACTGGTTTGGAGAAAGAAAAGACAAGCTGCACATGAGAGTATATTTATAGATCATCTATCCTACAGAGGACTAGTATCTAGAATATGTAAAGAAGTCTCAAACTCAACAGAAGAAAAATTAATATGATTAGAAAATGGGCAAAGACATGAAGGTACATTTTACCAAACAAACAAACAGGGGCTCCTGGGTGGCTCAGTGGGTTAAGTTTCTGCCTTCGGCCCAAGTCATGATCTCAGGGTCCTGGGATCAAGCCCCGCATCGGGCTCTCTGCTCTGCAGGGAACCTGTTTCCCTCCTCTCTCTCTGCCTGCCTCTCTGCCTACTAGTGATCTCTGTCTGTCAGATAAATAAATAAAATCTTTAAAAACAAACAAACATACAGATTGCAAAGGAAAACATGGGAACATATTCAACGCCGGTAGCCACTGGGGAAATGCAAAGTGAAACCATGAGACGGTGACAGTACACATCTGTCAGAATGGCTAAAATGAAGAACTAGTGATAACACCAAATGCCAACAAGAATACAGAGAAAGAAATGTAAAATGGTACAGTCACTCTGGAAAACAGTTTGACAGACTGTTAAAAGGCAAAACATGCCACTGTCCCATGACCCAGAAGTCATATCCTCGGGCACTTGTGCCAAAGAAAGAAGACACGTGCTCACACAGAACTTGTACAGCAACGTTTACAGCAGCTTTAGTCACACTAGCCCCAAACTGGAAACAAAGTAAATGTCCTTCAACTGGTGAGAGGTTCATCAAACTGTGGTCCATGTACACCGTGAAATACTCCTCAGCTAGAAAGAGGGACAGATTCTAGCGCAGGCCACAGCTTGGATTGACCTCCAGAGAATCCTGTTGAGTGAAGACGTCCAATCCCAAAGGTGGCCACTGTACCCCTTCCTGTAACTAACGCTCCTTAAATGACAGCATGACGGACGTGGAGAACATGTCAGTAGTTTCCAGGGGTTAAAGAGGGTGCAGGGGCAGGAGGGAACCAGGTGAGGCTGTGAGGCGTCCGTGAGGGATACGTGAGGGTGGAAATGCCCTGTAACTCGACAGCGTCAATGTTCGCATCTTGGTTGTACGACCGTTCTTCAAAATGTTACCATTGGGGAAAACTGGGCAAAAGGCACACGGGTTTTCTCTCTGGATGGTGTCTCACAACCGCACTGTTGTCTCCAGTTCTCTCCAAATTAAAAGTTTCACCTAAGAAAAGTAATAACACACAAATAAGGAAACTAACATTTTAAAAGCCTTTCTAACTTGGGGCACCTGGGTGTCCCCGTGGATTAGGTCTCTGCCTTCAGCTCGGGTCATGATCTCAGGGTCCTGGGATCGAGCCCCACGTCGGGCTCTTTTCTCAGCGGGGAGCCTGCTTCCCCCTCTCTCTGCCTGCCTCTGCCTACTTGTGATCCCTCTCTCTCTCCCTGTCAAATAATAAATAAAATCTTTTTTTTTTTTAAAAAAAAGCCTTTCTAACTTAATTACCTATGGGATTATCTAGTGTGAAAGTACTTCACAGGATAAATATCTCTCTCCGCGCCTTCTCTTCATCACCCACATAAGAAAGACGTCCTGGTCAACAAAAGTGGTCACGTGAAATTGAATCAAAGTTCAAACGGCGACATGGAAAGGGAAAGAAGTGTCTGTCTGCGTCCTCCCCGCCACCCACATGCACGGGTAGGAGGGAAGATGACGAAAGCGTGAGTCAACTGTTAAGAATTCTCACCAGTCTGCATGTTTGAAGTGGACCGAGGAGTAAAGTCAGCCACCAAAATAGTCAAAGGAGTCTCTGGAAATAGAAGCCTTATCCTCCTTTAGAGCATGTGTGTGAGAGAAGTCACTGGGGTGCGCCCCCACCCAGGGCCCGCAGGGGATGAAGGGACCTCAGGGAGCCCGAGGCTTCCCCTGAGACGATCGGGTCTCAGGTGATGTGTGAAAGGTGCTGAGACGAATCCATGCACTTCACACGGCACGGCAGGCTTTGTGTCAGCAAAGCCACTTGGGGCTTCCGGTAACAGAACAGAAACTTCACGGGGACCATCTTCTGCATAGAAAGCGAATGTGTGGCTTCTGTGCCTCAAACTGCCAGGAAAAGACACCGGACGGAGCCCGCACAAGTCAGTGAATCTAAAGGACGAAGAAAGGGACCGTTTCGGGCACACTGATAGAAAAAACCCAAGCTACTGCCAAGGGGGAGATAGCAGCCTGGATAACGCCCACCAGCTCCGGAGGGAAAGGGGCTGCAGGAGCCCCGCACTGCTGACGACAGGTGCGGCCTGCGAGCGCGACGTCCAGCCACAGAGCCGGCGAGGCGCGCGGCGGTGAAGGCACGAAAGCAGCGTCACCCCCGTCACCCTTCCAGTAGCGACAAAAGACAATGACAACAAAACTCCAAGTAGGGAAAAAGGAAAAAACTGGGTCAGCTGCAAGAGTGGAGGGCCTGGGGTGAGGTCAGACTGGAGCTAACCAAGGCTGGGTGACCAGGGGACGCAGACAGACGAGGGGCGGGAGCTGCCGGGATTCGCAGGCAGCCGTGGCGCACTGGGTGCGAGGCCCGCGGAGGCGAGGCACAGCGGGAAAGGATCTGACCACCCACCTCCCGGGCAGCCCGCCAAGGCTGCGGCCCCGGCGCCAGGAGCTAGGAAGATGGGAGGGAGGTCACAGAGGGGCTCTCTCTAGAGAATGTGCCAGCGACGCTGGACTGAGTAGGGACAGAAGGGCAGTCTACGACAGAGGGAATGCAGTGGGAGGAAGCACGGGCACTCGGAAGAGTCCCACCAAGTTTGCTGGGACTGCGGCGCAGCGAGGTCGGCTGTACCGATGCCTTCAGAAAGCAGCAGAGGGAAGAAGGCACGCCAGGAAAATGGGTAAAAGCCATGAGTAAGATTTTATGGAAGCAAAAGCACAGATGGCTAATAAACCCTGAAGACTGTTTAAAACCTCATCAGGAACCAGGGAAGTATGAATTAAAACACAACTATATATGAGTACACCCTAGATTGGCAAAAGGATAAATAAAAATCAGATATGAAAGGTGAGAACTCTCACCGTGCTGGGGAGTTGGAAACATGCAACAGCTTGGGAAACACTGGTCATTCGTGGCGAAACTCCAACACGCACAGCCCCTGGGGGCAGCAATTTCACTTCCAGGTAGAGAACTAAAGAAACGCCTTCTCTTAGCCTCGTCAAGCTGCTATAGCAGACGGGGCTGATACGCAGAAACCCATTTGTCCCAGTTCTGGAAGCTGGAAGTCCAGGACGAAGGCGCCGGCAGACCCAGTGTCCTCACACGGCAGAGGGGCCAGAGAGCCCTCTGGGTCGCATCATGAGGGCACTGATCCCATGCATGGGGGCTCCACCCTCATGACCTGATCACGTCCCAAAGGCCTCCTCTTCATGCCCCTACATGAGAGGTTAGGGGTTCGGCGCGTGACTTTGGAGAGACACAGACACTCAGTCTGCGTACCAGGAGACTTGAGTGGAAATGCTCAGAGGGACAGCGACAACACAGCAGAAGAACAGAAATAGCCAGTGTCCACCGCCAGTGAGATGGCACATGAGCCGTGGCGTTTTCATGTCATCCGTAGTCGTGCGCCTCAGAAACTCCGCGTCAGGTACAAGAAACAAGTCACAACAGGAAACTACAGCGCGAGTCCACTTGTGTGAAGCCAAACTCTTGCTGTATGAAATAACATATTGTTCGGAGACGTAGAGCTACATACAGAGGGGATAAACTAGAAGAAAATCAAGGCAACCTTCATAAGAATTCAGGGTGAGGGTCTGCTCCAGGCGGAAGGAAGTGAGGTGTGTGTGGCCAGTTGGGAGCAAGTGGATGTTTCGAACAGGTGGACAAGTTTCTCCTAAAATTGTGTGGAGGGTACCTAGGTGTTCCTTTTATTAATATTCTTCAAAATCTTCCTCTATGTTTCATATACTTTTGTATATATTTTTGTTTTTCTATCACCCTTGGAAGCATTTTTGTCGTGTGACTTTACACAGTGTACCTCATGCAACACTATCAAAAACACCCTTCTCTTCATGACGGACGTTTTTGTGGGTGAGCCACACGTAACATTTACCATCTCAGCCATTTTCAAAAGCAAACCGGTTACGTCACATGCAATCTCATTGTCACGATAGATCACCACGCATCCCCATTACTCTAAAAAAGAGTTCTAACTCTGGAAACAGTTTTCATCCTGTAAAACTGAAAGTCTATACCCAGCCCCAAGAGACCAGCAGTGCGTTTTCTGTCTCCATGTGTTTGACTACTTTGGGTGCTTCACATAGGCGCAGTCATACAGAGCTTATCCTTTTGTGACTGGCTTATTTCATTCAGAATAATGACCTTGAAGCTCATCCATATTGTGGCATTTTTCAGAAGTCCGTCCCTTTTTAGGGCTAGGTTACCTCTCCTTGCATGTTTATACCGTATTTTCCAGGCATTCATCCATCAACAGATAACTTGTTGCTTCCATGCTATTGTGAACAATGCCGCTATGAACATGGGTATACAAATATCTCTTCAAGATCCTGCTGTCAATTCTTTTGAGTAAATACCAAAAGGCGAAATTGCTGGATCATAAGGAAATTCTATTTTTAATTTTTTGAGGAGCCTCCGTACTGTTTTCCTCAACATCTGCACCATTTTACATCCCCAATAGGACACAAGAGTTCCAAGGTCTCCACAACCTCACCAGCACTTGTTGTTTTCTGGTTTCTGATAATAACCATCCTTGGGGACGTGCAATTTTATCTTGTGGTCTTCATTTGCATTTCCCTAATGGTCAGCGATATCGAGCATCTTTTCATGAGCTTGTTGGCCGTCTGTGTGTCTTCTTCGGAGAAACTTCTGTTCAGTCCTCTTTCCATTTTTGAATTGGTGTTTTTGTTATTGAGTTGTAGGAATTGTCTCTACGTTATACTAATCCCCTATCAGATATAGGACTTACAAATATTTTCTCCCATTTCATGAGTTACCTTTTTATAAATAATTTGATAATGATATACCTTAGAGTGTCTCTTTGAGTTCATCTTACTTAGAGTTTGTTGAGATTCTTAGATGTTTATGTCCATGTATTCCATCAAATTTAGGAGGCTTTTGACCATTATTCTTCTAACATTTTCTCTGTCCATTTCTCTCTTTTCTCCTTCTGGGACTCCCAGATGCATATACTGTCCACTCAATCATGCCCACAGCTGTTTGCTTTCCTTCAATCTTTTTCTTTCTTCAGACTCCAGAATTTCCATTGTCTATCTTCAAGTGTGCTAATTCTTCCTTCTGCCTGTTCAAACCTGCCTTTGTTCACTTTAGTGAATTTTTCATTTCAATTACTGTACTTTTGACTCCAGAATGCCTTTTGGGTTTCTTCTTGGGTTTTTGACCACTTTGTTGACATTTCCATTTTATTCACACAACATTTTCTTGACTTTCTCCACATCTTCCTTTTGTTCGACCATATTTAAAGTTGTTTTAAAGTCTTTGTCTAAAACAAAAATTCAAGGAGTTCCGGACCACTAAACCAGGCCTGCAAGAAATATTAAAGGGGCCTCTTTGAGTGAAAAGGAGACACCAAAAGTGATAGTGTGAAGGTAAGAAACACAAAAGCAGTAAAAATGAATATTTCTGTAAAAAATCAGTCAAGGAACTCACAAAATAAAAGGATGTAAAATATGACACCATATACCTAAAGCATGGGGAGGAGAGGAGTAAAGAATGAGTTCAAACTTAAATGACCATCAACTTAATATCAACTGCTATATACAGAAGAGGTTGGGTACAAACATAACAGCAAACACAAATCAAAAACCACTAAAAATATGCAAATAATAGAGAGAAAGAAACTCAAATCAGAAAATCAGCAAACCAAGAAAGAGAGGACAAGAAAGAATCAGAGAAAACCTTTAGAAACAACCCCAACAAATAATAAAATGACAATAAATGCATATCTATGAATAATTACTTTGAAGGCAAATGGACTAAAATCTCCAACCAAAAGACATAGGGTGACAGAATGGATTTAATAACAAGACCCATGTCTATGCTGCCTACAAGAGACTCATTTAGACCTAAAGACATCTACAGATTGAAAGTGAGGGGATCGAGAAACATCTATCATGCAAATGGATGTCAAAAGAAATTTGGAGAAGGAATACTTATATCAGACAAAGTAGACTTTAAAACAAAGACTGGAACAAGGACAAAGGAGGACATTATATAATAACAAAGGAGACAATCAAACAAGAAGATGTAACAATTGTAAATATTTATGCACCCAACATGGAAGAACCCAAATACATAAAACAATTAACAACAAGCATAAAGGAAATAATTGATAGTATTACAATCATAGTAGGGGACTTTAACACCCCTACTTACATCAATGGATAGATCATGTAAACCTAAAATCAACAAAGAAACAATGGCTTTGAATGACACGCTGGACTAGATGGATTGAACTGATATATTCAGAACATTTCATTCTAAAACAGCAGAATACACAGTCTTTCTAAGTGCACAAGGAATGTTTTCCAGAATCACCTATTAAGCCATAAAACAAGACTCAACAAATTTAAGATGACCAAAGTCATACCATACACCTTTTCTGACCACAATCCTATGAAACTTGAAGTCAACCACAAGAAAAAAATCTGAAAAGACCACAAATACATCAAATTTAAATAACATGCTACTGAACAATGAATGGGCCAACCAAGAGATCAAAGAAGAAATAAAGAAGTACATAGAAACAGGTGAAAATGAAAACACAATGGTCCAAAACCTTTGGGGTACAGCAAACATGGTTGTAAGAGGGAAGTTTCTAGCAATACAGGCCCTTCCTCACCAGGTAAGAGAAGTCTCAAATAAACAACTTAACCTTTCACCTAAAGAATCTTGAAAAAGAACAATCAACAAAACCGAAAACCAGCAAAAAGAAGAAAATAATAAAGATTAAGGCAGAAATAAATTATATAGAAACTAAAAATCAAAAAACAAAGGGTGCCTGGGTGGCTTAGTTGGTTAACCATCTGCCTATGGCTTAGGTCATGATCCCAGGGTCCTGGAATGGAGCCCCATGTTGGGCTCCCTGCTCAGCTGTGAGTCAGCTGTTCCCGCTCCTTCTTCCCCGCCCCCCGCTCCTGTGCTTGTGCACGCACCCACGTGCACTCTCCCCTCTCTTAAATAGATAAATAAATAAATAAAACAAAATAAATAAACCAAAAAGGAATAGAACAGGTTAATAATCACGGGCTGGTTCTTTGAAAAAAAAAATCAGTAAAATTGACAAACATTTAACCAGACTTATCAAGAAAAAAAGAGAAAGGACTCAAATAAATAAAATCACAAGTGAGAGAGGAGAAAGAACAAGCAATAAAACAGAAATCTGGAACACTGAAAAGAAATTTTAAAAATAAATAAATAAATAAAAATTTAAAAAGAAGAAATACAATCAATTATAAGAGAATATTGTAAAAACTATACGCCAACAAATTGGACAACATAGAAAAAATGGATAAATTCCTAGAAACATATAACTGAAAGAGGAAGGAATAGAAATTTGAACATACAAATAACTACCA
This sequence comes from Lontra canadensis, assembly GCF_010015895.1. NCBI lineage: Eukaryota > Metazoa > Chordata > Mammalia > Carnivora > Mustelidae > Lontra > Lontra canadensis. Next base: position 7,659,208 of record NW_022631091.1, read on the forward strand.
AAGAAATTGAATTAGTAATCAAAAAACTCCCAACAAATGAAAGTCCAGGACCAGATGGCTTCACAGACAAATTCTATCAAACATTCAAAGAAGAGTTAATACCTATTCTCCTCAAACTATTCCAAAAAAATAGAATAGGAAGGAAAACTTCCAAATTCATCCTATGAGGCCAGCATTATTCTGATACCAAAACCAGAAAAAGACCCCACTAAAAAAGAGTTACAGGCCAATATCCCTGATGAACACATATTCAAAAATCCTTCACAAAACACTAGCAAAATAAATTGAACAATACATTAAAGAAATCATTCACCATGATCAAGTGGGATTTATTCCTGGGTTGCAAGGGTGGTTCAATATTTACAAACAAATCAATGTGATGCATCATGTCAATAAGACAAATGGTAAGAACCATATGATCTATTTCAATAGATGCAGAAAAAGCATTTGACAAAGTACAATATCCATTCGTGATAAAAACTCTCAACAAAGTAGATTTAGAGGCAACGTACCTCAACATAATAGAGGCCATCTATGAAAACCCACCCCTTACATTATCCTTAATGGGGAAAAAATGAGACCTTTTCCTCTAAAGTTGGGAACAAGACAAGGATGTCCACTCTCACCACGTCTACTCAACAAAGCACTGGAAGTCCCAGCCACAGCAATCAGACAACAAAAAGAAATAAAAGGCATCCAAACTGATCATGAAGAAGTAAAATCTTCACTACTTGCAGATGATAGGATTCTCTATGTAGAAAAGCTGAAAGATTCTGCCAAAATACTACTAGAACTGATAAAAAAAGAAGTTCAATAAGGTCACAGGACATAAGGTCAATGTACAGAAATCTGTTACATTTTAATACACCAATGATGAAGCAGCAGAAAGAGAAATGAAGAAAACAATCCCATTTGCAATTGCACCAAAACCAGTACCATACCTGGGAATAACCCTAAGCAAGGGGGTGGAAGACCTGACCTCTGGAGATTGTGAAACATGGATGAAAAAAAGTGAAGATGATGCAACGAAATGCAAAGACATTCCATGCTTACAGATTGGAAGAAAAATATTGTGGGTTTTTTGGGTTTTTTTATTAACATATATTATTTGCCCCAGGGGTACAGGTCTATAAATCATCAGGCTTTCATATTGCACAGCACTTACCATAGCACAGACCCTCCCCAATGTCCCTCACCCAGCCTCCCCATCCCTACCCCCAACTCCCCTCCAGCAACCCTCAGTTTGTTTCATGGGTTTAAGAGTCTCTTATGGTTTGTATCTCTCCTGATCCCATCTTATTTCATTTTTTCCCTCCCTACCCCCGCAACCCCCCGCCCTGCCTCTCAAATTTCTCATATCAGAGAGATCATATGATAACTGTCTTTCTCTGATTGACTTATTTCACTCAGCATAATACCCTCTAGTTCCATCCACGTCATTGCAAATGTCATTGCAAATGGCAAGATTTTGTTGCTTTTGTTGGCTGCATAGTATTCCATTGTATATATACCACATCTTCTTTATCCGTTCATCTGCTGATGGACATCTAGGTTCTTTCCATAGTTTGGCTATTGTGGACATTGCTGCTACAAACATTCTGGTGCACATGCCCAGAAGAATAAATATTGTTAAAATGTTTACACTACCCTGAACAATCTACACATTAAAGCAATCACTATCAAAATACCACCAGCATTTTCACAGAATTAGACCAAACAGTCTTAAAATTTGTATGGAAATACAAAAGATCCCAAATAGTCAAAACAATCTTGAAGAAGAAAAGCAAAGCTGAAGGCATCACAATTTCAGATTTCAAGTGGTATTACAAAGCTGTAGTAGTCAGAACAGTATAGTACTATCATGAAAAAGACACATAGATCAATGGAACAGAATAGAAAATCCAGAAATAAACCTACAACCATATGGTCAACTCACCTTCAACAAAGTAGGAAAGAACATCCAATGGGACAAAGACAGTCTCAAACAAATGGTGTTGGGAAGACTGGACAGCAACATGCAGAAGAAAGAAACTGAACTATTTTCTTTCACCACACATAAAAATAAATTAAAGATGGGTTAAGTGGGTGATGGCTAGGAGGGCACTTGTGATGAGCACTGGGTGTTCTGTGTAAGTGATGAATCACTAAATTCTACTCCTGAAACTAACATTGCACTATATGCTAACTAACTGGGAATTTAAATAAAAACTTGGGAAAAAATAAATTAATGTTAAAAATAAAAAATAATTATAAATTCAGGATGGATTAAAGACCTAAATGTGAGACCTGAAACCACAAAAAAATCATTGAAGACAGCAATGCTTGACATCTACTGTAGCAACTTCTTACTAGACATCCCTCCTGAGGTAAGGGAAATAAAAAGCAAAAAATAAACTACTGGGACTACATCAAAATAAAAAGCTTTTGCACAATGAAGGAAACAAAAGTAAAAGGCAACCTATAGAATGGGAGAAGATATTTGCAAATGATATATCCAACAAAGGGTTAGCGCCCCAAATATATAAAGAACATATACAACTCCACACACAAAAATAAAAAAATCCAGTCCAAAAAAATGGACAGAAGACATGAACAGACATTTCTCCAAAGAAGACATATGGATCACCAACAGATACATGAGCAGATGCTCAACATTACTCATCATCACGGAAATGCAAATCAAAACTACAAGGAGATAATTGCCTCACACCTGTCAGAATGGCTAAAATCAACAAGCAAGAAACAGCAGGTGTTGGAGAGGATGTGGAGAAAGGGGAGCCTCTTGCAATGTTGTTGGGAATGCAAACTGGAGCAGCCACTCTGGAAAACAGCATGAATTTGCCTCAAAAAGTTAAAAACAGAACTGCCCTACGAACCAGCAATTGCACTACTGGTATTTATCCAAAGATACAAGAAAACAAAATCAAAGGGTACGTGCCCTTGGGTGTTTACCACAGCAGTAGCTACAGTAGCCAAGATATGGAAACAGCCCACGTATGCCCAATAACAGATGATTGGATAAAGAAGACATGGTAGATATGCACTGGAATATTACTCAGCCATCAAAAAGAATGAAGTGTTGCCACTTGCAACAACATGGATGAAATTAGAGGGTATCGTGCTAATCGAAATAAGTCAGTCAGAGATAGACAATATAATTTCTGTCATATGTGGAATTTAAAGAAACAAAACAAACGATCATAGGTGAAAGAAAGAGAGAGGCAAACTAAGACACAGAGTCTCGGCTATGGAGAACACACTGATGGTCACCAGAGGGGCGGTGGGTGTGGGGTGAGGGAAATGGGGGATGGGGAAGAAAGAGTTCACCTGTGATGAGCCCTGGGTGTTGTACGGAATTGTTTAATCACTATATTGTACACCTGACACTAATAAAACTCCGTATGCTAAAAAAATAATAATAATAAAGTCCTTTTCTAGTATATCTGTCATTAGAATTTTTTTGGAGACAGTTTTCATTGATTTTTTTTTTCCTTTGAATGAACCATGCTTTCCTGTTTCTTTGTATACTTATTGATTTTTTTTTTTTTTTTAACCATAGAACATTTGAATTGAGTAATGTGCTAACTCTGGAAATCAGATTCTCCCCCTTTCCCAGAATTTGCTTTTTGTTTCTGTTTGCTTGTTTTTGCTTTGGTTTCTTGTAGGTTGTCTCTGTGCTGAGGATCAGCCTGAGGCACGAATTTAATGTCTTCCTATGACGTGACGACCCATCTTTTCTGAGCATCTCCATGGGCACACACGGGTACTTTCTCTTTCTATCCCCATATATGCAGTTGTGTTTGACGTCTTCGTCTTTGATGCCCAACTTCTAAAAGAGGAAAAAAGCAAAAAAATCAAGGGGGGACAGGAGCTAGAGCTTTAAATCCCCTTGTCCCTTCAGCCAAAGGGAGATGGGTTTACGGCAATGGGGGTGGGACCCCAACGGTGGCTGCCCGCCTCGGTGTCTGAGCCTATGCGCAGAGCACAGTGCTCCAACATTCAGAGCACAGGCTCCTTGCTGCCCAGCTGGGCTCCCACAGTCTGAGCGCACGGCCGTCTGCCGGGGCCAGAGGGAGAGGCTTGGGTAGCTGCCGCTGTGCTAGGAGCTGACAGCCACCGAGTTCCCCACACTTCACAGCCCATGCCTCTGCCTCAGGCCTTCTGGGGACCCCCGAGTTCTGAAACTGTCGCATCAGACAACCTCTGCCTGAGCACCTGCCGCACAGGGTGGGGTAGACACCTGGTGCCCGCCGCACACCCTCCCGGAACCCTCTGGAAACACGGCCTTTTCATAAAGGGGTGCTTACCAGCATTTAAAACTAGTATTCTTAGAGACGCCTTTTCTATCTGTTCTTTCACGGAGATTATTCAACACAGCACGTGTGATGGACACAGTCTTTCACTGGAACTACCGTTTGGAGGCAATGACACTCTCTCAGTCTGCGAAAACTGTTTTATTGTTGCTGCTCAGTAGGCACATGTTCGTTGTTGTGAGAGGAAACTGTGAATAACGCATTCATGCGTATCGATACGTTTTGAGACCTCAGTAAAACGGACAGTGTTTTACCAACATAGACTGTCGGAATCAAACCAAGATGGATTAGAAAACGAAACGAAGCCATCATCATGAAAACGAGATAGAAATCCAACCCAAGGTCCGCCTCCATTGAAGTTTCCACAGCTTTTTCATTCCCGTTTCAACTGGAAAACCAGGTGCAGAAATGGAAGCTGAGGAAGGCGGCGTCATCCTTCTGTCAACTCCCCTGCCATACGGCACGTGGGACAGGAGCCTTCTGACCGGTGCTCTCCTACCGACCCTGACCTCAGCCAAACCAAGCCTGACATAGGACGAGAGTCCGGGAGTCATTCTGGTCCAGCCTGACGTTGTCCCGGGACACCCCGCACACAAGGTGGCCACTGGACTGATTATGTGGGAACGCCCCAGTCAGGCTCTGGGGCCCTGGTAGGAACGGCTCTGTGCTCCCGGCATCTGGACCCTGGGAGCCAAAGCAGAGCAGACACTGGCTCCCAGGGAAGGGGCTGGCACAGCTGACGCAGGACCACCCGAGGGCAGGATCTGAGTGACCAGACTCCAGGTCAGAGGGCCACCCGCAGGGCTCCCGTGGGCCCTGTATGGAGTCACAGGGCATGCACGGCTGGCAGGACCCACACATGGCTGAGCACAGAGGTCGCCGACACAGTGACCTCAGAGCCCTCCTGAGGCCGCTGGGAGCAGGTGTCCCACCGGCTTGTGCAGAGCCCTCCATCCGAGTGGGGGCGGTCCAGGCCAGCTTCCCCTCTAGGCCTGGCACAGCGCCAGTCCGCCTCTGCACGCGACAGACACCTGGGGCTGCTGGGGCAGAGGGCGGAGCCCCTTCCCTCCCGCAGGGGCCTCCCCCCATCTCTTGCTACTCCCTGTGAGTCCACCCCGGCACGCCCCAGCCCTCCTCCAACGCCTTCACCGAACAGGACTGGGGCTGGCGGCAAGGTCGCCCAGTCCCCTGCAGTGCCCAGAAGCATGGCGGGTCCCCCGTCTGCGCCCAGTGGAAACCTGTGGGCCTGAACTCAGAAGAGCCATGGTGCCCCCATGGAGAAAGATGGAGAGCCTACAGATGGGCCTCCCTCGGCAGACAGGGCCGAATCCGGCTCCCAAGGAGTCTGCGGGCAGAAAACTAAATACGGAGGAATGGTTTGCGCTGGTTGTCTGCACCAGTGCCCTGGGCGCAGCCACTGGCCACCGAGGACTAGGCACACACCCTTCCGCAGCCTGAGCCTGTCCCAGCTTAGAGACCTCCTGCGGGTCAGACCCGCCCACAACAGGGCCTGGGCGACTCTGTCCTCCCCTCCCTGTAAGCCAGTAGAGCCCAGGCACGCTTCCCCCATGCCTCCTCCTCACGGGCGAGGGGTGCTCTGTAGGTTGGGGGCCCAGCAGGAGGGCTCTCCGCGCGTCGTCCCGAGCAGGCCCTGCAAGTTCAGAGGCCTGCAGGGCTCCCAGCCTCGTGGCGTCCGTGGACGTGTTTGTGCTCTTGGCTATAACCTCTTACATCTGAAAAATGCCAGTAGAGTTTTAACAATTACCTTCTTTTCATTGACAAAACTCTCTTCGGAATAGAGAAGGGGCTGCTTCTCTTGCCCCTCATCTGTAACGCTCTGCTGGGGCGCAACAGTTAGGGTTCACGGCCCAGAACATGGAGGCCCCAGGACATGTCTCGGGCCCCACACACCACATGGAGCGCTGCGGGTGCTCACAGTGTCTGCGACGGGCGTGTGAACAGGTGTGAGCGGGTGTGAGCACGCGTGCACGTGCTCTGTGTACCTGGGAACCAACTCGCGCCAACTCTTGTCCCCTCTGCTGGCTGCGGGGAACAGACCGTGCCCCCGGCCCGAGGTCTGGGCTCTGCGTCCGTCCCGCCGTGACAGCTCTGCCCGCGGCCGTGCCTCACGGCAGAGCCAGAGAGACGGTGAGGGGCGGCCACGTGCAGCTGACACGCCACAGGGCTGAAGGAGCCTGCGACGACAGAGGGGAGCTGACAGGCTCCGAGCCAGGACCGCCGCAGCCACCCGGCACGACCTCCCGCTCCCGGGTGGGGGGGAGCCTGCCCCTGTGGGCCCGGGACTGCTGCCCCGAGACCCGGCCCTGCTCAGCAGGCGGGAGGCAGCCCAGGGCACAGAGGTCCAGGCTAGGGCCCGTGGAGCAGAGCGTGCGGAGGAGGGAGCACCCGGCCTGGGGCCGCGGGAGCACGTGGGAGCACACTCCGCCAAGCACACGGTGCGGCCCTGAAGACGCATCTCGCACCGCGGCCCGGTGACCCGGCTCCCATGTGCTGATGGCCGCAGCCCGACTTTCTGAGAGGACAGCAAAGTCCAGGGACAAGGAGCCCCTCCGAGCCCCTCCGAGCCCCGAGCACCCGGCCCAGACTCGGTACTGGTGGCCCAGCCGCTCAGAGACCAGACGAGCAGGATTCGCTAGATTCTGACCAGAATGAGTCTCTGCCAACTTCTCCGGCCCCGGTGTGGCCCAGTTCTCGGCTAATGGGACAAGCTGGCAAGGAAGCCCCTCACCCGGGGCCGAGGGCTCTCGGGAGAGTCTGGGAATTGGGAGATGGGCCCCACAGGACCCCTCGTGCATCCCGCTCACGGGTGTCGCCTCCAAGGGTCAGGAGACGGTGCTCCCACCTCGTACTTTCCAGTGGCCCCGCAGGCTCCGGAGTCCAGAGGGAGCACCAGGCCTCCTTCCCAGCCCCCCGTTCTCCGGTTTCCTCCAGCAAGCTCCCTCTCTGAGTCGGGGCAAGGCAGCAGGCTCTGCTCTCTCCGGGGCCGTCCGTCCCCGAGCAGCTCCTCATCCACATGCCCATCCCTGGGGGCAGATCCGGTTCCCCTCGTGTGTAACGGGAGCCCGGTTGTTGCTGCCATCCGAATCAAACAGATCACTTTTTCCAGAGAACACGAGGCCACACTGAAAACAAAGTAAAACAAACCCACAATCCCGTCCCCACCCACGGAGGCATATCCTCCATTGGGTTTCCTTTGGCTTCTGTTCACGGTAGGAATGTGGAAACATTGAAATCCAGTCTCTGCCCTGGACACATGGGATTTTGTTTGTGTTTGGGGAAACCTGAGGCTGAGCGCGGGGCAGCCCGGTGACAGCACTCCCAGGACATCCACGCCACAGCCGACGGGAGGGCGGCACAACCATGCCCGTGCTGGTGAGCACAGACCCAGAGGCGTCCATCCCAGGCCGGGGCGCCCGGTCAATGTACCCCAGGGCCGTGGGGATGGACGGGGCGCCCAGACCTGCAGGAGGGTCCTCGCCAGCGTGGCCGCAGGAGCCCCGTCCAAACCAGTCGAGCCATCACACACAGGTGTCCTTGCTCAAGAGTGTGCGGTGTCTCCCCCTCGCAGCATGGTCTCTGCATGTGGCTGTGTCTGTTTAAGGACAGATTCGCACTCCTTGAAGACCAGCCCCGGGGAGGATGAGACAAGAGCCACTTGTGGAAAACAAGGAGGATGACGGATGTGCCAAGTACGTGACCACCGGCTCTCCCGGACACAGAGAGGGTTGGGTGCTCTGTGGGAGAGCAGAGACCCTGAGCAGAGTTTGCTCAGACCGGAGGCAGTTGGATTGCAGGACCCTGGAGCAGAGCTAGACCACATGAGACCCAAAGCCACCCAGGCACCTGACCGCGGTCACTTTCCTCCGGGCTTATCATCATCTTTGTTCTACCAGGAGGTTCCACGCCAAAAAGTCATTTTAACTGAAATTTCCTTGCTCCCACCAAATCCTGAAGCCTATCATCTAGGCAAAGATCCCACAGTGACTCAGGGTTTGGATCTGGGTCCACAAGGAGCATCATGGTGGGTGGTGGTCAGGGTTTGGGGTTTAGGCCAGGTCATCTGGATGCGAATCCCAGATCTGCCACACACACCAGATGGGTGACACTCTTTGGGCCCTGGCTACTCATCCCAAAATGGATATGTTAACGGTGTCTCCCTTGCAGAGTTGTCATGAGGCCGAATGAGCCAATGATTTCAACAAGCCTGGAGGACTGCCTGGGGCCTTCAAGCACCTGGGAAGCAAACAGGAAAAGGATGTCTACTCAGGACCATGACAGTGTGAGAGAGTCCTCACCCGGGAGAGCAGGCGGTGGGCAGCGCGGGTGCACACGCAGAAGTCCCCGTGTGCAGGAAACCTCTGGGTGGGCCTTGGCCTGGCCCTAGAGCAGGCTGAGGTTGAGCCCTCAGAGCGCTAACAGACACCCGGACTCAAGCAGCCGTGGAGGATTGCTAGATGAGAAGTAGCAGCCAGTCATGCCGTTTGCACCCAGACACACGAGGCTCAGAACTCTGACAGAATTATGCGGGGCACACAGTCTGGCGAGCCCAGGAACACGCGTCAGACCCCCGTCACAGGATGCAGCCCTTCTCTCGGACTCAGCGATGGGGCTCCTAGTGCAACGTGGGCTGTGCCCTTCCCTTCAAAAGGAGCGAGTTCATCCTTGTGAGACGAGGAAGAATGGGAAGAAAGTTCCGGAAAAGAGGTCCTGAGGATACACTCCTCCCCTCCTTGATCCGTGGACACCGGGATCCCCAATGACAGTGTCCTTTGCAACCCTCAGGTTGAGAACGACATCCCGGCATCTGACGCACGTGTGTCTTTTCCCTTTCACTCCGTCACGGCGAAGCGTGCCGCTCCCACGCATCACGACACTGGGAGCACGGGTGCATCTGGTTCACATCCGCTGAACACGGGCCTGTGCTCTGTAGAGGGTCACAAACACACAGCGTGACCTCTGCTTGGAGTTGCTCACTCCCCAGTTAAGAAGGAGGGAGAACCCTTCCGGGCTCCTTGTAACACAGGGAATAAGGAGGTCACTCTGGTCGGGGATGACTGAGCTGGTCCCAAGCTGAGGGCATTTCCAGCCGAGGAAAACCACAGAGTTACCTGACGCTGGAAAAGATGGACTGACCTGAGCACCGTGGGTATGGATGTCCCTACGCAGGCTGGGACGGCAGAACTGTCCAGAAAGGAGAGGTGCCCAGACCAGAGGCTGGCTCAGGGCTGTGGTGATAGTGTTGGCCGGGCGTGCAAGGGGAGACCCCGAGTTCAGGTGATTACACGTGGGAGACAAGGAACACAGTTCCCAAAACGGGTCCAAGTTTCTAACCTGTTAATGTCTCAACACTGTCCCTGTAAGCTGGAGACCCTCCTGAGCCACCCTTCTTAGCCGCGTTTCGCGGTTGGTAACTAGCGCCAGCTGTCGGAGTTTAGAGACTGACCCTAACTGTAACGTCCACTCTGGCTGCAACTAGTTCAACATTCATCAGCGACGTTATCGAAAGGCCAGCGACCCTCAGACTGAGACCAGCCAGGGTTGAGATCCTGAGTCCGGTCCTGCCCGCTGGCTGCCGCAGTCCCTCCCTCACCTCGCCTCCCCCGTCTACCCTCCAGACCCAGGATTTCAGGGGTGATCCTTCCCCAGGAAGCACTTTCCTTCCCTGTCCCTGCCACAGGAACCGGCACAAGCATGCTCTCTCCCACGGGGTTAGCTCGCAGAGACCCAGAGGCGGCACACTTCAGCCCTGAGCGCATGCAACCATGTGCGGAGGGCACGCACGACCCAGTCATGCTGGGGTCCTGCTTGTGGGGTACGCAAGTGTAACAGGGAGAGTCATGCCCACTGGGGAAGCTGATCTCACGAGGCCCGAGGACGCCCTCTGGGATTCGTCCGAGAAGGGGCCATGGAAGCCTCACGGGCCCAAGAGTGAGCAGGGCTGTGTATGACAAGGCCGGGGGCACTGACTCCCCAGCGGTGGGGTCAGGCCGGGGTCTTGTCACGTCCAGAAACTACATCTGTGGGTTCGGACGCACCAGCACCATGAGAGCAACGTTCTAGGCAGGTCTTCTGTAGGACCCCAGGAAGGGTGGGAGCAGGATGGTCCTGGAACCAGGGACCTGCCTGGAGAGGTACCCAGGAGGCAGCAATCCCGTTACCAGAAACACTCCGCACCCCGGGTGTTTCCTGTGTCGGCTCATGCAACTCACATCACTTGGCGCGAACACTCCTCCCAGCTCCGTGCAGGACAAAAAAATACCTAAAAGGTAGTATCTGTCCTTCAGGAGGGAGCCTGTCCCCCAGCTCAGGGGCCTCTGAGGAGGCTCACGTGTTTTTTTAAATTATTTTTATTAACATATTCTGTATTATTAGCCCCAGAGGTGCAGGTCTGTGAATCATCAGGCTAACACAACTCACAGTACTCACCTACCCTCCCCGATGTCCCTCCCCCAGCCACCCCATCCCTACCCGCAACTCCCCTCCAGCAACCCTCGGTTTGTTTCCTGAGATCAAGAGTCTCATGGTTTGTCTCCCTCCCGATCCCACCTTGTCCGGGTTCACATTTTAAGATCAATGTGAACTCTGCTGTGCAAAGCCAAGGTAATACACACCCAATCTCTTTGTTGACAGCAGCCGCGAGCCTCGAGCGCCGTGTCTGGAGCTCGTGGGAGCTGTTCCTGGTGCTCTCAGGGATGCCCCAAGAGCCCCCCCGCACAGGCCCGGCCGCTCCTCTCCGGCATGCCCAAACTTTAAGGTCGGTAATCAGAGCGGGTGGGATTTCACCCAGGCTGGCAATTCTGAGACTGGCTCTGTCCACCTGACCACATAGCTCCGTGCGGGAAGAGAGCCCATCCGAGCAGCGTCAGGACTGACGGAAGGATGAGTTCTGTGAATAACAGCAAATGCGAAAGGGAGAGGGTCCGCAGCTCCCTTCCCCGCCCCAGGCCGCCACCCAGAGGCACAGCGCCACACTGGGCACCGCCATTTCTGCCAGCTTGCCATAGCTGTGGTCTAGACTGCGGACCATCAGGGAGGCCACAGGACCCCCACTCCCCACTGTGTACCAGGGACTCGCACTTGTGGGATGAGCATCAACCTATAGCCAGCACGGACACCGGGAAGCCCCCTGCACCGGGAGGCAGGACGGTGGCCTTGACTTGACTGGTCAAGTCTGGGGTCACGGTCACCTTACAGACTATGCAGGGACCTGTGAGCAGATGCAGACCAGACTTAGGGACGACAGGCTGAGGGGGCACAGGCCTTGCCCCATGGAGGCTCAGTGCCCAAGTCCAGGGAGACAGACTGCATCCCGGGCAGGAGGCACTGGTGGCTCCGTGTGCAGAAGCCCAGGGTCAGTGAGACGAGGAGCCAGCGAGTGACAACTGTCTCCGTCATGCAGGTGGTTGATGCCCACATTTCCATGTTGTTTCAAAAACAGATTTGTCCGTGCCCCTAACTGGCTCAGTGAGTAGAGCGTGCGACTCTGGGTCTCAGGGTGATGACGTCAAGGCTCAGATTGCACAGAGAATGACTTCCAGAAAACAGACTCATCGCTGGAAGCGGCCGACGGACTACAGCTCCAGTCACAGATCTGTGTGTAGAGAAGTGCCTTTTCGGCGTGGAATAGCACAGCCCTCGCATTCGTGGGGCCCGAGGGCGGGCCGCCAGGCAGGGCACGCTCGAGACCACACAGGCTGGAGAGACGTGGAGAACAAGAGGCCCCTTAATTTGGGGTTTCTCCAGGATTCCGACTGAGAAGAAAGTCAAGATAGAGTCAGGATCGACGAGAAGATTCTGGAACAAAGAGAAACAATGAACTGTGGGAGTCCTGCTCAAGCGTGACAGAAAACACCGCAGAGAGTGGGCTTGTCCTTCGGGTACTCGGGCCTGGCCTGGCTGGACCCACCACCATCTCGACCCCCATGTGGCCGCGTCCCCATGGGCTCTCCATGTGTCAAACCTCTCAGCTCAGGAACAGACAGGGGTCAGGTCGGTCAGCAGCACTCCTGAGGGAGAAGGGCCATGGACAGTGCTCCCGGAGGGGCCACCCGCCTGACCTCCAGGGTGTCGTGCTCACAGGGGATGGTGGTACCCGGAAAACACCCAGAACCACACCTCTTGAGAGCACGTGTGTGGCCTGCGGGCAGCCTTACAGCCGCGGGGCCCCAGCACGGAGACCCGACCCTCAGCACTTTCATGGGATCCCGCACGGTCCCCAGGCATCACCCCCTGACATGCACGCACTGTCTCCCCAAGGCCGAGCGGGGTCCTTCCACAGTACTTTGGGGACCAAAGCAAGAGGTGAGAACAGACCTTCAAGGAAGATGGAACCAGGCGGTGTATTGTGCTAACCTGCCCACCTTCTCGTCGGGGCCAGGCCCCGGGGTCTGTGCCGGGGAGGGGCCGCCCGGGGGCAGTGTGGCTCCCGACGGGGCGGACTGTGGGCACCGGTTCAGGTCCCGGCCCCAGCTCCGTGGCCCCTTGGCTCCCGCGGCCCCAGCTGCTGCCCGCCCTCGCTCCCAGCACGTGGACCGGCAGGCCGCCGCTTGTCTCTCGGGTCACCGGGAGTTCTGCCGCCCGTGCTGCCAGCCCTGCCCTCCGGGCTCTGGGCACAGGGTCGGCACAGGTCCGCGCACGCTCCCGGTGGGCGTGCGGCCTCTCAGATTGCCCCACCTTCCCTCTGCCCTGCATTCCTGACTCTCGCCTGCAGCCACAGATTCCTGCCGTGCTGGAGGCAGGATGTACTCTGGGCGCAGGTACACAGCTCAGGAATTCACGCTCACCTGGCCTGTCCCAGCCTGACCCGGGGGCCCGCGGGGCCTGGCGCGAGACCTGGCCGCTCACCAGGCAGACGGCTCAGAGGCCGTGACTCAGGAGGGGGAAGCTCCTGGGCCCAGGCTGTCAACCCCAAACACAGGGGGCCAGCCGGCACCCCTCCTTCGGGTCCTCAAGTAGGGGAAGGGGCTCCCGCTTGGAAGCTGAGTCAGTGCGCAGGTGCCGTGACCGCCGCAGGGGCCTGAAGCCTGCTGTCAGCCCGCAGGAATGTTCTCTGCCGGGAAGAGCCCAGGTGACAAGAAGCAGTGTCCCTCCCGCCTCCGCCTCCGCGCCAATGCACTGCCTCCCAGACCAACACCTTCAGGAGCACGGCCCACCGGCTTCTTGGAGCCCAAGCCGCTCCCTCCCCGTGGGCACGGGCCCTGCACCCGCCCCCAAGAGCCTCCTGCCACAGCCGGTGCTGGCATTCCTGGGGCTGGTGGGCGGCCCGAAAGGACAGACGGGCCGCAGGCCATGGGGCCCGCAGGGGCCTGTCCCTTGTGTGGGGACAGTACCGGCCGCTACAGGCTCCGCTCTGCCTCGCTTGCCCCACTGAGAACCTTGCTGCCATTACACGTCCCAGATGCTGGGTTTTGTCTCCTTTAATGAATGGACTCTATAAACATGGGTTTTTTTTAAACTGAATCTTTTGTCATTTTTTTACAAAGAGAGGGTGGGTCTCCTAGAAGCCCTCGCTGCCATCAGCTGCCATGCCCCAGAGCACCGGGCAGTGACCCCACACAAGGTCTCAGTGCCAAACCACCCCGAGTGACCACAGCTCCCGCGGTGGGAGACACCACCGTCGGAGCCGGCGCCCTCACTTCGCACGGCAGAGAGATAGGAGTATTCTGGGATGTGCCCGGGCCACCAGGTGGCCGCAGGAAAGTCAGGACCGTGCCCGAGGCCCATCGGGTGTGCCCCACTTCCACTTGCTGGCCACCTGGGCTGCGGCCCGGTGTCTGACTCCGGGAACCCGTCAATGACGGTCACACTGGTGGGAAGAGTCGTGGCCACGAAAGTCAGGGTCTGTCCCCCTCCTAAGCCTTCTCTCCAAATCCTCAACGAGCTTGTGCTTGCCGCTGGAGCCTGCCGTCAGGGCGTCCCTGCTCCCAGCACCTGCGCGGTCCACGCGGATGTTGTGACTGGCAGACGTGCCACGTGTACAGGCTGGTCTCGTGCCCCTGAGGACGCCACGCCTCAGGAGCAGGAGAGGGGCTGTTTCCCAAGACGGCCCCTGTGGTTTGCATGACCCCCGTCACCACCTTGCATGTAATGGGCAGTCTTTAGTCTGCACCGGGAAAAGTACAACTTCAAGGTGTGTTCGGCAAACTCCTAAAAGCTGAACTCAGCGTGTTCACGAAGGGGGCCCTGGGACCCTGTGGGCCCGCCCTCCCCTCTGTCCTGCCACAGGGCCCTGGCGCTCGCACACGGGCCAGACACTGTGCGCCCTGCAGCTTCGAGGCCACCATGCGCCGGCCACACTTCCCCAGAGCTTGTAAGAGCCCGTCTGCCGGCTGTCCTCACACAGCAGCCACAGCCATGTGCCTTCTGCCGCCCACTCCCTCCTACCCGTGTGTGCGCAGAACACAACTGTGCCCCATCGGGTGCAACCGCAGTCGGATTTGCCCGGGACTGGCCTGACCTCAGAGTCCCACGCACGTGCGGGAAGCTGCCTCACTCCCTGCAAACAGGATGCCGGGTCCCTTAGACCACTGAGCCGTACGCTGCCCTTCATCCTCCATCAAGCAGATTTTTACAAAACAAAGGCTTTTGTAAAAATTCAAGTGAGGATTTTGGTGACATGGGCCCCTGGGTGGCTCATTCAGTTAATGACCGACGCTCAGTTTCAGCTCAGCTCGTGATCTCAGGGTCGTGAGATCGGGCCCCGTGTCAGGCTCCGTGCTCAGCCTGAAGTCTGCTTGAGATTCTCTCTCTCTCTCTCTCTCTCAAATAAACAAATAAATCTGAAGGGGGGAAAAAAAGAAAATTCTGGTGACAGAGAACAATGGTGAGAAACGTGTCCTGGCTCTTTGATGGGGGCAAGACAGGAACCAGGAATTAGAACGTTCTCTACAGCAGCTCTGGAAGTGTTGTCAGTTTTATTTACACGCGACAGAGCACCGTGTTTTCAGGGAGAGAAAGTAGAAGCCCCAACAGGTCCTCCTGGAAGGCTGAGACAACGCCAGTCCTGGGGCTGGGGCTGGACTGCCGGCTGGGCAGTCGGCACCTACTCCTCAAGCCTTCATCGCCCTACGACCCTCCTCCCCGGAGCTCTGCTGCAGGATCAAGCCTGAGGACCAATCGAGCCCCAGGACAGCGTCACAGTCAACACCACTGGGCGGGGACCAGGACCCAGCATCAGCCTGGGAGGGTGCGTGGCCCGTGGCACACCGGACAGGCAGAACTCCCAAGCAGCCGTGTGTTTCCAGAGGGGGTGAGAGGAGGCACCTGCAGTCAGTTTCTAGGACAGGTGGGTCTCAGCAAGGCGGGGCGCTCCGTGCAGGAACACGGCCTTCTGGCCATGGGGTAAACGGCAGCCAGCACCGCCCTCTCTGCTCTCATGGCAGAAGCGCTGGACCTGGGCGGAGTCCTGGGAGGGGGTGGTGTGGACCCATTTCCACATCTGCTCTGACCTTAGGGAATGGAAAGCACCGTGCGGAAATGTGCACAAGTGCAAACATGCAAGTACGTGCAAGTGTGTGCAGCCGATCTGTCCGCGTACACGCGCGCACACACGCATGTGCAGCTGATCTGTCTGCATACACGCGCACACATGGGCAACATGTGTCCAGGATGATGGAGGAACGCAAAGGAAGGCCTGCTGACGGTCACAGCAAGTCAGGGTAAGAGGAAGGATGCATCAGGGAGGGAGGAGGACAGGCAGGGCTACAACGGGGAGGACAAGAAAGTGTGCCCAGAAAAGAGAGGAGGGAGGACAGCCAGGAGCACAGCCACACAGGAGTGACTGTGAAAATCGGGAAAAAGGGAGCTGGGCCCTGGGGGGGGCAGAGGGGGGGCAGGTCCTGCCCTGAACCAGCACGAGCCTGAAGGATGAGCTCCGCAGGTTCAACACGGCGGTCCTGGGACTCCGTGGGGCTGCCGTCCCCTCTGACGTGGCCAGCGCCGGCGCCATCTGTCGTGGCCGCTGCCAGCCGCCATAAGCACAGTCCTGGCACACACATGAGTGCTCCAAACACACCCAGTTCTCCTGTATTTCCAGCATATCTCCTTCAAGCCTTTACCAGGACTCAGTGTCCAAGAAGCTACACACTTGAGAATGGGGAACAGTTAAAACCCTCAGGAGTCTGCTATTCCACAGTGGGCGAAACGGCAGGGACTGGCGGGCTGTCCTTGCGCACGACTCACCTCCACACTGCATGGACACGGGCCTCGGTGCACCGGCAGCCGCGCAGAAATGCCCAGAGACGGTGCCGCAGAGCAAACTCCTGTTTAGAAAACACTTTTGCGTGGGAGGAAATAGTTGCACACCAAGAAGACTCGTGGCCATACTTGTTCCCAGAAGAAGAGTAAAACTCAGATCAGGAAACACGGACCGAAGCAGATGGAGAAATGGAACAACACGCACCCAGCTGGCCCCTTACCCACTCCTTGGCCGTCGCCTCTCAGAGACGGGTCCCGGTCAGCAGCCACGTCAGAACAAGGGGTCTCTGTGCTCACACCAGGCTGAAGTGGTCTCCCTCTGGGTCCCACACCGTGAGACGGTCTCTCCCACAGGGAGACGGTCTCTGTCTGGGTCCTCACCACAGGGAGACAGTCGCCTCCTCAGTTGCTCTTTCTTGGTGTCCCTGTGTCCGTGTGACAGGGCTGTCGTCCAGGGATAAGCAAGCACGGATACCAACAGCGGAGGTCACGTGCTTCGGAGGGAATATCGGGATGTTTGCAGAACCCTGGGATGAGGGCAAAATGCTGCATTTGGACGGCACAAAGTGTGTGTGCGTCTTCCTGGTGGAAGGTGGAGTTCCCACCCGAGGCCTGGCTTGTAGCAGGGTCCTAACTTCACGGAGAACCTCAGAGTCCCGTGCCGGCTCCAAGCGGTCCGAGTCCCCAGCACACCCTCCCCGTCGAGTCTGGCCCAGGCACGTCTGGGAGCAGGAACTCCCCACAGAGGGCGAGATGGATACTTAGACTTGTTTAGGTCCTTTCTATTTTTTTTTTTTTTTCTTGCAGTTACGAGCTTCCCTCAGTAATTCTGACACAGGTCTTTGGAGAGAGAGTTCGGAGAAGGAGGAAAATGAAGGCGTTGAGGGGCTGGGTCCAGCTGGGGGAGGCAGAGCTGGGCTAGGAAGCCTGCACTCCCCATCTTCCTCGCGAAGCTATTTAAACACGGAATTCGCGTTCCTCTCCCTGTCCCAGGAGTGCTGGAGGTGGCCCTTCACTGTCCTCCCCAAGCCCGCAGCCCGGTGAGGCAGACAGCTCCCGGACCCAGAGTCCCAGGCTCGCTGTCATGTGGGAGGCGCTACCTCATTCGGACAGTTAAGTAAGTCCTTGGGGACGGGTGGAGATGTCACCCCAACCCTGGAGACGTGGGCCAACAGGGAAGCTGAGTCAGCACAAACACACAAATCATAATAAAGGGAGGCCGTGGCCCTTGAAATCAAGTCCAGGCACAAGAAGAGAAACGTCGAGACTGCCACAGTGACAGTGACATGCGTCCATGTGGGCCACCACTGACTTCATCACAAAGCCTCGTCTGCTCAGCAAGTTCAGAGGCTGGACACAGTCCGCACCTCGACCGCACTTCCACAGTTGGACCCTGAAACGAATTCAGAGAGAGAAGCTCCCTGGGGCCGGCCAGGGGCTGCCGGAGCCCCGCACGCAGCTCCTGGCTCAGGCACGAGGGGTTCAGGCATGGGGACTTGGCAGCCATCAGACGCCAGGGGAAGACCGAGACCTGGCTCCACAGACCGGCCGGACACTGATGCACCCCACAGATGACTGGCCTGGGGTCCTGGGGACACAGGGCTATTTCCGTCACCTAAAGCCAGACATCTGCCCACCCAGAGCTACAAGCATCAGGAGCAGAACCTCGGGGTTCCTGGCCCGGCCAGCGGCAGTGGAAACACAGCGAGTCCAGTGTCCCCTCCCGGTGCAGCTCAGAAAAACTTGCTCCCGAGGGAGGGAGAAAGCTATGCCCCAAGCGCTCATGAGACATCTCGGTGACAAGGGCTTGTTCGAGGTGGCCCTTCTGCCCTGCAAGGGGATGCCCCATGCATTGCTTCCTACAGCATTTGTCTTCTACCCAGGATTGAGGCCCAACATCTGGCCATGAAACTGTCCCGTGTGTGTCCAGACTGTGTTGGGGTCAAGAGAAGAACAGCCACGTGCCCTCGGCCCCTCAGCTGCTTGCCGGCCCCTCCAGCCACCAGAAGGTCCTTGGGAATCAAGAACTAAAATAGCGGGTTGGCCCTCGAGCCCCCGCTCGTCGGGCACTCTGCTCCTCCGTGAGACGGGTGTCCGAACCCGGAGACCCCTCCAGACCCCGTGTCCCATGCTTCTCAGCATGCTGCTTGCCCTCCTCTCCCCCAAGAAGACCGGGACC
Source organism: Lontra canadensis (assembly GCF_010015895.1). NCBI lineage: Eukaryota > Metazoa > Chordata > Mammalia > Carnivora > Mustelidae > Lontra > Lontra canadensis. The sequence goes on from NW_022631091.1 coordinate 7,677,916, forward strand.
AGAGAGTCTCATCTCCCCCATGGCAGCATGACCGGACTCCTGAGTGGCTTCGATGAAGACATCGGTCCCCACCCAGGGAGTTTGCAACCCGGAGTCACATCCAGAGACGCATCTTATGTCCCAGCTGCTCAAACACCCCGATGTGCCACAGGGCTTGGGAGCGGTACAGACAGAGGGGGAGGTCCCACGTCCCTGACAGTGGCCCGCCGGACTGTGAGCACCGGGAGCTGGCGTCCTTGCCATAGACGTGGGGACTTCCTCAGCTGTTCGGAAGCTGAAGTTGCCAGCCGGGAACCGTCACAGCCTCTGCCGGCAGTGCTGGCGTCATGGTCCCCGAACGGGACGTCCAGCCTGGGCACGGGCCCTTCATTGCCAGAGCCATGTGGCGAGCCCGTGCACCTGCCCCCGGCCATGAGGGACGAGCTGGTTTGTGGGAGAGGAGGCTTCCGGCCCTTGTGTGGGACAAGCGCCAGGAACCATTATGACCCCACTGTCACCACACACAGTTTGAGGAACACGTCCTTCATGTGCAGGAGGGCAGGGTCTTGGCCCCCACACAGTGTGTGCCGCTGTCACTATTTCTGTCACTCTATCTGTCCACAGAGTCATCGTGTGACCCTCTAGCTGACGCAGGGCTTCCTTGGAGCTGTGACCCAAACGCACACACCTGCACCCCAGGGTCGGGAGTCGGCCCCAGCTGTCGGCCTTTCCTCTGTCCGAGCACCCCGAGTTTGTCCTCCAGCCCCGGGGCCATCTGGCTTCTCTGGGTCGCCTCCTGGGTGGGCACGGGCACTCGCTCGGGGGCTGCCTCTTCCGGCCCATCGGGCACTGTGGGGGGTGGGCAACACGGGGCACAGGGTTAGACAGAGCGCAAAAACCCTGGTGTGTCCAGAAGGCCCCAGGAAGTACTGTGGGGCCTCGGACGTGTGGGCGCACGGGTCCCACAGGGGAGCTGGCAGTGTGCCCACCTGCCGGGGCGGCACTCACGTAGAGGCAGTCGTCTTCGGCGGGGCACCTGGCTAACAGAACGTGCCGGCCAACGCCCCGGGGTCTGTGTCAGCCTGGGGGAGGGCTGCCCCGGACGCACGGCGGCCTCGCTGCGGTATATGCAAACTCTACCTCGCCAGCCACTCCGCGTTTTCTGTGGCTGTTCTTGTCGTGCCCTCATGCGTGCTCTGTCGTGCTGCCATAAACAGCAGCTTCCCAGAAATGCCCGGTCTCACCGCGACGCGGGCTACGGCGCTGGCATGGGAGACAGGAGCTGTCGCCGCGGGTCCGTTCACCCTGAGTGGCGCCGAGTGACAAGCCAGCCTTGAAGATACTCCCCCGTCACCAAAAACAGACGTACAACACGGAGGTTCCAACCTAGGAGCACCCGGTACACGGGCCACGGAGCAGGCCATGCTTCCCAGGGTGTGTTAGGTCACTCGTAACTCAAACTGGCTTTCCAGTCTATTACAAGAGGACCAGACCACGGGTGCACAGAAATACCTACACTTGAACATCGGACTGTGCTCCGTCAGCCCTGGTCCCCTCGGCCCTGAGCTCTGTGGGGCAGAGCACGGGGCAGCCTTCTGTGCTGCCCATCTTCTGGAACCTTCTGCCGGGCCGTAGCTGCTCCAGGCCCCCGGCTTACCTGCAGAGCTGCAGCCGTCTGTGGGTTCCCACCGTCTGAGACTAGCGAAAAGCCCTCCAGCCAAACATGAAAATTCTGCTGAAGTAGTTCAGCTAATTTTCCAGCAACACACGTCCAGCCCTTGGCCAAATCTCACCATCCAGACTAGACTCTGTGAGCACGACCCCGCCTTCACGGGAGTCTCAGGAGATCCAGAATAATCGTGGGCTTTTATGGGAAGTGATAGCAACTCCATCAACATATGTCGTCGATTAATAAAACATTTACCCAGAAATTGTGGCAATAAAAAAACATGTTTGGAAGAAATAAGTCAGATTCCACCAAACGCAACAGCCCCAGAGGACGGGCACTTTCATGGCTGCTGTTTTCCGTATTTCTCTCTTCTTTCCTCTCCTTTTTAAATATGGCCCATTAGATGGATTTAAATCTCAACCAAGGCATTTTTTTAATGAAAGGGACACTTTAGTTTGAAGAGCAGCGGATTTGAAGCAGAGACCCCCTGCTGCGCTCTGATCAGCTATCGATCGGGGAGGGGAGCCGACTGTCATCAATGCTGAATAATGAGCCTTCGGCCCACGGACTGAAGGAGCACATTTGTTGTAAGAGAAGGGAAGCGGCCTTTTGTGGAGACCAAAGGCTCTGGTCTCTCTCTAGGAAAAGAAATGTTAATTGAAAAATTCCTTAAATAGGTAAAGGCTCTGAAGTTGCTTTACATAAAAGGTGTGAAATCACAGAGGGCAGGGAAGAGAGGGCCCTGTGCGGCCGGGGAGCCCTCTCTCCAGCGGTGCTGATTAGCTTCCCATTCACAGACGCCAGGGGCTGACGGGACGAGCCCTTTCAGCCAAAGGGACCAATGGCAGCTGGGTCTGGGGAAGTCTGGATTAATTGGTCCCTTGACAGGGAAAATTAGAACAAAGAAGCTTCCCATTAGATGCTGGGAAATGAGACCTGACGGTTCCCATACATAACCAGTGCACAGCCGTCCTCTATCTCATACGCCAACAACTTCAGAAAATGAATTGTGTTCAGACCATCCTTAAAATCACTGCACAGTGACTTCATCTCAGAGCGTCTCTGCAAATGCCGCCCCAGACAAGAGCTAAGCCCTGGTTGTAGACACAACTGAGAGCCCACCGGCCAGGACGGAGCTGGGGGGCACAGGGAGGCACGGGGGAGCCGTCCCAGGAGAAGGCTGTGGTCCTGCCCTGGGGCCCTGCCCCGTCCTGCTGTCCCTGCGGCGTGGGGCCCAGACGGTGCTGTCCCCAGAGCCCCTCCTGGGCCTCCACCCGCCCCCCGCCCCGACTGCTACATCTTCTCGCTGTCGGCATCAGCTCCAATACCAACCAGCCAAGAGGCTGAGGCCATCGGCCTTGGTGCTGGCTGTGAGGACAGGCCAGGCATCCAGACTTACAGGAGGGACACGGGCACGGGCCCAGCATAGGGTCGCAGCCCCACGGGCAGGCCTGACGAGCCCCAGCCTCTATGTCCTAGTCACCTAGCACCATGGGTGGAAAACATGAGGGCCGACGGAAGAATGAGATGTCATGAGACTTAGAGTACGGCTCTCAGCTATCACTTAGGATTAGAACCTATTACTGACCACGAGCGGCATCTATAGCCCAGCTATCGCGTCCCCTCCTCACCAGATAGCAGATGTTTTTGTAACATACAGCGTCTGTCCTGCTAACTTGAAATGAAATGCACATTCGTACATTTTAACTTAAAACTATTGCTTCTCACTGAGAAAGGAGAACATCATTGACACCCATGTGTCTCCTGCTCCTCGTCCCAACCTCCAGACTCTCGACAGTGAAGCAGAGGTAACCTGAAGGGGCCTCGTGGCCTCCTCGGGGGAGGTGAACGTCAGACAGACAGTGAGAAGGCCAAGGACAGCGGCCCAGTCAGAGTGGGAGATGTCCCTTGCGCAGAGCCCACCTCAGGCGGAAAACAACCCAGCTGCCCCCAGAAGAAGGGCCTGTCCTCTGTGGTGGACAAGTCTGAGGCGGAGAGAAGGGGCCTCGTCCGGCCAAGGGGCACGGTCCCACGAGGCACAACCACGGTGGCTCCCAGATGTTCTTGAGCGGAAACAAGTCCAGGCCGAGCCAGGTGTGTCAGGCTGGAGTTCCGCCAGCTAAGGGCGGAGGCTTGTGGAGAGGAGCAGGGTCACCTTGCCCACGGAGCCCTCCCGGACGTCACTCCCGACAGCATGCGGAGCAGGTCCAGAGGCAGGAGCCATGAGGAGTCCACGTCATGTCCTGGGAGGAGGCTGAAGGGGGGTGAGTTGCCCTAGTGGGTCCTTGGCAAGTCCTGCAGTAGGATGGGAACGGGCCCACGGGGAGCACGCGGGGACCCCGGCGGGGGAGCTGCCAGAAAGCCCCTTATTCTTGAGAACTCGCTGCCAGTGCCTCCCAGGGCCACCTCACTCCTGGCAGGGCCTGTTGGCTCCCGTCCACCCTCCAGGCCCCAGTTCAGATGACACCTTCTTCTTCAGGGGCGCGTGCTCCATGCCCACTGCCGTCCCCAAAAGAGGTCTGGTGTCTCATGTAGCTTCTGATAGCCACTGACCCTGGCCTTCCTAGCTCAAGGCCAGTGGTAATCCTGTTCTGTGAGGGAAGACCGTGTCCTCCTGACCCACACAGTGCCTACTCCACGCGACCCTCCTGACCCATGACGGTGGAAGCATGAGGTCCCAAGTCGGAGGGGCTCCAGGTGGCGTCCCCGCATGCACACGGTCATCTAGCAGACACCACGCCCCGTGGTGGGACCACAAAGGAAACTGAGGCATAAGGACAGGTATGCTGAGTCAGTCGTGGTGACTTACAAACAATCAAGAGAACAGAGAAGAATGTTCTTTGTAAACTCCACGGTGCTGCACATCCTTCCAAAGACGTCCTCCACGAAGAGCGGCGGCGAGCCCTGCGGAACGTGCTTCTCTTCTGAGCGGAAGAGCGTTTCTGGGGCGCCTGCGAGCGCCGCTGTGGTGCCGTCCGCGTGGACGCCGCAGCCGCTCTGGGGAGTAGGCGGAGGCGTCCCCGGGCCGCCGTGCTGGGCTCCTGAGTGTCAGAAAAATGGAATCACGCTCCGGTCCAAAGCCATGAGTGAGGCGTCAGAAGGAACGACCCACAGAGCAAAGACTGCAAGTTCCAAATACCAGAAACGCAGCCATAAAAACATGTCACATAAACACGTAAAAAAACCGCTGCCGTTTGAAATGGCAGAAGATACGCAAAACCATTAAACAACCACGTTTAGAAGAAACTCTGAACCGACGCGAGCAGGACGACCGGCGACTGGGACTCACACCTGGTTTCCACCAACCTGACCTCGAAGTGGCGAACTCCCCGGCCAAAGAGCTTCACGCTCTGAGAGACTTGACTTCTTTGACGGTCTGAGGGAAGGAGCCAGCAGCTCCCCGGACGCAGGCACCGACGTTCGCCCAGACTGAAGAGTGTCACGCGCGCAGCAGAGCCCCCGCGGGCGGTCCCAGGCACTGCGTCCGCCGCCTCCTGCCCCCTAGGCCACGGGTGCCCCCAAGCCAGAAGGCGGGCCCCGTGGACCTGGGGGAGCGTCTACCACGTGGGTCTCGGCCCCCAAAGAGCCAGGAAGAGAGCCTGAGGAGGAGGAGGAGGAGCCTGAGGCCCGTCCCGAGAATCCTCTGCTGGGTTCTCGTCGCAGGCGAGGAGACATCACTGGGCCTCCACTCCGTCGAGGGAGAGCCCCTGCGTCAGGGAGGGCCCACACACACCCCCAGGACAAAACACCAGACGCCACATCAGACTGCTTCGGACCGGACAGTTGCACACGGGCCGGCAGACCTGGAGACACACTCCCCGGGGAGCCCGCCCTCCCCGTCTGACACGTGGGGCCTCGCAGGCGGGTCTCCAGCGAGCTCTGGAGCCTTTCCAAAGGATCCACAATGAGTGTGTGTCGCCTCTATGAGCAGAGATAAAGGGGACTATTTTTTTCATGTTCCTACACGTATCCCATTTTCTATCCTTGGAAAATTAGCCTAAGGAAATAAATTGAGCTATAGCTAAGAAAATATTTTCAAAACAAGTTCATACCAGCTTTATCCAGAAAAGACTTTTATCATTTCAAACATTCAAGTAAACATTAAAAAGGCAAAAGGTTTAAAAAGCAATCTGAGAAAAAGGAAAGTTATGTAGGAAGGATAATACTTCAAGAGCAGAGAAATGTTTCCATCATAATGTGAAGCAAAACACAGGAGATGTAATGGTGTGTATAATCCATAAATTCGTAAAAACAGATAAATGCTGCGTGGAGAGAAGCCTGGAGATACACACTAAGACGGGACCTGAGGCGGCGAGCTCAGATGGTTTGGTTTCCTACTTGGGACTCTTTCTAGATTTCCTGGAAGGACCAGTTACTGATTTTCAACTGGAACATTTTATTTTCAAGTATAAAAATCATACCTAGATGTTTTTCCCTCAAGGGGAGAAATTTACTCTTCAAGGTCATAGACCTCAAATTCCTGGCTCTGCCCCAGTGGCCCAGCAGGCGCCCAGCCCGACGCTGCCCGCCGCCCGGCACGACTCCTCCCGCACACCGGCCCCACGAGGCTCAGCAGGAGCCCAGCTCCGTGCCGGCGAGCAAAGCGGCTGCAGGTACCCCCGTGCTGGTGTTAGGAGGGAGTCTCTGAGCTGTGTGGGCTGGCGGCTGTCACGACCCTTCTGGGGTCTCTCCGCTCCTTTCTGAAAGCACCCGAGACCCAGGGCTCACTGTTCACACGGCAGTTTGCTACGTGTCCACGTAGACTCGAGCCTCACATCCACCAGGACCCCTGGAACACGCAGCAAACACGCCTAACTGGGACGTCCCTTCTCCCGTGGGCGCCAGGACCCCGCGCACGGGCGGTGTCAGAAGCCTCCACGGAGGCCAGAAGGTAAAAGGTGGCGAAAGGTCCCCCTCGCGATGGAAAGGGAGTGAACGTTTGCCTTGTAATGAAAACAACCGACTTCACAGAATGGGACGCTTTCCGAATTTCACGTTCAGAGTCGGCCCGCTCAATTATTTAAACACAAACTGATTAACAAAATATCCAACATATGCTCTCTTCAACTCTGCTAACCCTGACGCAGGCTCTCAAGGCGGACGGAGGGCCGGCCTGCAGAAGGCGAGGGGCCCGCGGCCGTCGGCTCGCCCCGCGCCCAGGCCTGAGCCCGCAATTCCCCAAAGGAACGTATGATTAATGCTGCCAGCGAGTGCGCCTCTACCTGACCCTGATCTCGTCAGACCCTGCTGCCACCATCTGCCGTTTTTAATTCCTCTGCAATATTTGTATCTGCCGCTGCCTCCGACAAAGGCGGGGGTGGGCAGAAATGCTCCCGCACGCCGGCGGGGCTGGTGGCTGGCCGAGCGGCGGCCAGGACGCATCTGTTGCTGGGAGCCCCGCAGCATCTGCTACGATTTCTCACTTTCCCCGCATGCTGTGGGGTACGGTTTCTCCCCAAGGTGGGCCGTCCGCGCTCGCTGTCAACCCATCATTGTCTGCCCCGCCTGTTCCCACGGTGCCGGCCTCGTTACCATGCTGCCGGCCTTTGCTGGCTGGCTGTCTGTAATCCAAGATATTGTGTCATTGGGCAATGCCATTAACCCTTCTCCTACGCATCAGGACATTCAATTAAGCCCGGCAGGAGAAGCAGATTGAGAGGGAGGGCCGTCTGCTGGGGAGGGACAGCCATGGCGAGGAAGCCAGAAAGTTTACCAGGACAATGAGGGCAACCAGCAGCACCGTCACGCCAGCCCCGGCTTTCCGAGAGGCAGGGGTGCCCTTGGACAGGGCAGCTCTCCCCCCCTCCCACGTTTTTCACGCAAAACGCAATCAAAGGGTTTTCCTCTGGGTCCTCGGTGCAGCTGTTAAGCCCTGTAGGAAAATGTGTGCGTGAGAGCCGCTGTTTCTGTGTCTGACCTGCAAGCACCACGCTCGCGGGCTGCGGCCCAGTGGCTGGTGCTCAGAGCGCCCCAAGCTGTCATTTCCCGTGTCCTTCTGTCACACCCCGCGCAGGCAGGGCTTCGCCTGGGGACTGTGGGAGATGACACAGGGAACCGTCCTTCCTCCCGGGAGCCGTTTCCGACTTCAATGCTGGGTCCCAGGGGAGCAGGCATCAGGGAAGGAAGGAGTGTGTATGCCCACCAAGCAGTGTGCCTTCCCGGAGTCGGGAGGCCGGCCTCGAGGAGTGGCCCGTGGGCCAGGCTCACAGCTGTGCCGCCCTCTGCCTCCCCCCACCCCTTGCCCGGGGACAGGTGGGAGCAGCTCTGTGCCCCAAACTCCCTGCAGGGCACTGGCGACAGAGAGAAGCTCTGGTTCCGGCCATCGTGCGAGTTTTGTTTTAGACCTGGGACCCCAGGGGATGTTCTCACTTTGCCCATGGCGCCCAGAGCACAGCCAAATTTGAGAAAGGAGGTACTTAGCAGGAGAAGACTTTCTGAAATGAACGCGTTCTTAATGTTCCTAAGTGTACCGCGCTGAGTAGCCTCTCGGTAACAAGGCCATTCCAAATTCATAAAAAACTGGCAATTTGTAAAAAGAGCGGAACGTTTATCGGATGCCTCCTGTGTACTGACAGTATACGAACAACGCTTACGCAAACCCGGGGATGGCGCGGTCAGCCCACTTTACGGACGGCAGGTGCCTCCAGAGGAACTTCCACCAGCCCGGTGTGGGGTCCCGGGACAGACAGGAGGGGTCCCAGTCGCATCTGGCCTGGCTTCTTCCCCAAAGCCCTTGATATCACAACGCATAAAAGCACAGAATGCAGGGAACCCCCAGCTAGGTCAATGGCAGGTGGAGCCTAAAAATCTGACTGTTCCCGGACAAAGTGACCCGGTGTTTTCGTGGTCTCAGGGAAGACTCCACAGGCCAGAAGCGCAGCCTGAGGGCAGGAGGCCCGCCCCTGGGCCCCGCCACACAGCACAGCGCTGTCTGTGGGGGCGGTTTCTCCCCAGGGTCCTGGCCCATGGGAGCCGAGCAGGGGTGAGAGGATCCGTCTGGGGGTGGCTGTGTCTGTGCCTTCCTGGGCGGGAGCATGGGAAACCACATTTTACAAGTTTGGTTGTTTGCCTCCCTTCCCACCTAGCACTTCCTGGCCACATAAAACCCAAGATCAGTGCCCAGGCTCTCGGACAATTAAGCTGCCACCCGCCCAGAAGGTCCTGGTCCCTGGGAAGGAGGACCCCCAGCTGCCGGCCATCTCCGTCCTTTCCTAGACAAAGCCATGTGTCCGTGGACAGAAAAGAACCCAAAAGGAACGGCTTTCAGAGCAGTAAAGACCCTGTTGCAGGTGGAGGCCCCTCTCTGGCTCGTGGGGCACGTGCATGAGGCCTCCCCACTCGAACCCTCAGGGGCCCGGACCACAGGGGAGCAAACAGAGGGGTGGTGTCTCGTGCTGCCTCCCAAGTCCCAGTCGCGTGAGCTGGCCGCCTGCTTGTGACTCCTGGGGAGCAGTGTCACGACCATGTCAGGGGCTCACCTCACGCCACATCAGGCAGCCTTCTGGTCAGTTGCCACCTTCGTCAGCCACGAAAAGAGGGAGGGCCTAAGGACGAGGGCGCTGGGACGTTGACATCGCCCACCCTCCCCGCCATCCCGCTGGAACTGTGCACCCGGGGGGTCCAGGAGACACCCCACAGCTGCTCCACCAGCACAAGAAACACATCTGTGTCCCCAAGCAACGGGGTGGTGACCAAAGACAGTCCCTGGGCCTTTCTCTCCATCCAAAGGGGGTACCCTATCTGCTCTGCTCATCTCTCGGGGCAGCTGGACAGTCCTTCATGAGCCGGTGAAGGATGATAATCCCATTGCTGCAGGTCCGTCCTGGGTCCCTGGCATGTGGCCCACCGCTGATGGTGAGCTTCACCCAGGTTTGCAGAAGGAGGGCGGGCGGGAGGCAAGGGAACGTAGCCCACACCCGCCTTACAGAAAGAACATGAAGGGAAGGGGCTGACCCGGCAGGCCAAGCACAGGCCCGTGTCCGCGGGCTCCAGCCTCCCAAGGCTGCCCACGGGTTCACCAGGGAGCCGCTGCCCGCTGGCCCTGCTGGAAGCAGCTTGGAGTTTTAAAACACACACTAATGAGGGCAAGCGCTTGGCTCCCACAGAGAGGAACGCGGCTCCCTGGCAGCCGGCAGCAGCCCCACTCGGCCGGGACACAGTCTGCGATGCCGCTCGGAGGGGCCCACGCACAGCTGCACACCGCGTCTCCCCCCGCCCCCGAAGCAACAGGCCCGTCTGCTGCGAGCTGTCACCCCTGCCCCACCGTGGGCGAGACACCCCCAGGCAGAAACTACAGCCGTCCAAATCAGGCCTGCCAGCCGCTGAGAGAGGAGCTCCCAATAGCCGCCTCCTAGGCCCCACAGAGCACAGGGCAGCGCAGGGCAGTGTGAGGAGGGGGGCAGTGCAGGGCAGCAGGGAAGAGGGCAACACTGGGAGGAAAGCAGCAGGGAGGAGGGCAGCAGGCCTGGGTCTAGATCCACAGGAACACGTGAAGCAGAAGCCAGCCCGTGTCTTGTGGATCTTTGTTCGGTCGACCTTGGGGACACGGGGCCCGCTGGGGTGATTCCTCCTCTGGCCCCACACTGGGGTCGGCAGGAACAGACATCCAGAGAGGCGGGAAAGATGCAGAGGCACAGACAGTCCTACGGGGGAAACGCAGCTGCTGGTCCCTTCGTAATCACAGCCGCTTGTCCGAGGACGGGAGGGCGGGCCGAAGCCGTGCTCTCCGTGAACACTCGGGCGCACGGCGGCCCTGGAGGAGAGGAGAAGCAGGTCCCACCCCCGGTCAAGTGGAGGTGGGGGGACAGCAAATAGGGCAATCAAACACATGAAGAGTGGGGGGGTCTCCCCTGGAGCTGGGGAGGGAAGGTTTCAGCCCCTCTGGGGGCTCCCATCCTCCGGCAGATCCCTCAGCAACCAAGACCCATCAACCCCCTTGCACCCACAGACCCACACACACTCACCCTCTCCTCTTGTATCTAGGTGGGCGTTTGGGATACCTCCTCCTCAAACCCAGCCCCAGGCCCTCCCCTCGCAGAGCCCCCCCACCCCTGCCTTCTCCTCCTCCCACCTTGTCGCTGCTTATCGGTAGTTGCACAGATGGGCTGTTCCCTCCCCCGGGCCCCCCAGAAGGGAAGGAGAGAGATGGGGGTAAGGGGACGGGGTCAGAAGAGCAGGCAGGGAAAGGTCTGTAATTTGCTGCTGGCCCCGAGCCCACCACCCTCCCCCACTCCGGCCCCCAATAGTCCTCACAGTCAGGCTGGCACAGATGACCATGGTGGGGAGACAGCGGTCATCACCCAGCCGCTCAGACACCGCTGCTCCCCTGGCCGTCATCCTGGTGAGACGGACATCAGGCTGGGGCCAACAACCTATAAGGATGGGTGAGGAGATGCCCAGAGCAGACAGGAGAGACTTAAAATGCCTGTTTACTACCCTTAGCGTAGCCACTCCTTGTCCTGCTAACAGATTGGAGTGAGCCCACACCACAGCCCAGGCCTGGGGACACAGTCCCTCTCCTACTTCTGCTTCCTACCAGGTGCTAAACACTGGCAGTGGGACCCGGGATGGGAAGGCCACCCCACCCAACACCCCTTTAATGCTAGGGCCGAGGAAAATACAGACCAAACCCCGAAACCCACAATAAAACCAGTGCCTCTGACTTGGGCTCCGCTTCTAACCTGAAAGACAGAATCTTATGTTAAATTGAGAGTGATGTAATCCTGGATGTCATCAGGAGGCTCTTGAAGAGGCAACTGGGTGGGGAAACTGAGGCAGGGCCCTGCTGTTGACAGCCTCCCCGGGGAGCACCCCACACGTGAACTGGGACACGGCTTGTGAGTATGGGCTCAGGTCCCTTCCAAGATGGCAGCTCCAGGGCAGAAGGCGCTGTCGGCCTCTGTCCCCAGTCTTCCCCTTCAGTTTTTGTCGGCTCCTTGCGGGCATCAGCTAGTGTGCATTTTTAAAGGAAGGATCTGTTCATCTTTGTTTCTCTCCTCTCCGTGATGGAGTGTCTTCTGCCCACGAGGGCTGCACATTGGAGCCGTACAGGCAGGGGCCGCCCCTGCTGCTCAGGCCCCAGCGGCCAGCGAGGGCCAGGACCCGACCTGAAAAACCGGTCATTCCACCAGCCGACCTGTGGCACCTGGGAGTGGTTTCATTTTCCTTAAGCGTTATTATAATTCATCTAAAGAAAAAATAATTTTTATTTACTTAACTTTTTGGACACACTTGACACACTTCATTTTGAAAACCAAAGTCGGGGGAGTCGTCATTCCAAAGGCTCGGGGCTGGGCAGGCAGGACGCCAGCGCCCATGCAGGGGTGGCAGGTGGGGGCACCTCCGCGGCCCGACTGTGGCCATCCTGGCTCTGCTTGTGGGGACAGCCCCACCCGTCCTCAGCGCATGCCACGGGCTGTGACAGGACATCATGTTATAAAACAGAACTCAAAATGGAGAAACCGAGGCACGGAGCTTGACCTTTTCGAGACGGTGTGGAAATCACTTCACTGTCTGGGAGAAAGCCCTTGGCTCCCATGAGACCCCAGTGGTTTTGTGTCTGTGTATGACTTTTTTTAATTAAGAAAACCTCCTGGCTCCACATGACAATGACGCCTGTGCTCTGACACCCACGAGAAGAGAACGTGTTTCCCAGCAAAGAGCTGTCCAGGCCGCCCATGAACGGATTCAAGAGGCAGAAAAGACAAGAAGACCCTGGGGGCTTGATGTCGTGTTCCAGCGCGCCCAGGGCAGACGCCCATTGTTAGCAAACGAAGACTCTGGGCAGACAGTCAGGGCTGCGAAGAGCCGGGTGTTTGTCCAACTGTCATCAAGGATGCTCTTGGGTTTCCAACACGATGAAAGCCCGGGCACCTCATTCACCACGAGCCCCGGTCGTGGTGGAGCTGGCTCGTGCCTCCAGGGCAGCCGGGGGCCTCGGGGACAGGCGCTGGACGGGGCCCTCTGTCATGCGGGCAAGGGGCGACCACGTGGGGAAGTGAGGGCGGGTAGAACACGAGTACAGCCTCGGACCTGCGGCCCCTTCCGGGCCTGAGAACCAGCGGCCTCGTGGGCCAGCCCCGCGTCAGGCTCTGCATTCGGGTGAAGTGCGCGAGAGTGCGTCCGGCGTGCGGGTCCCGCTGCGTGCAAACCGTCAGGCCCTAACCCCCAGCACACAATCACTGTCCAAGCCCCCGGGGGCTGGTGTGTCCGTGGCCTCCCCGTCCAGCGCCCACCCCCGGAATCGTCCTCTGGGCGGCATCTCCTTGGGGCAGCCTCTGCACAGGGCCACTCCCGCCGCACAACCACCGGGCTTCCAGAGCCCACCTCGAGGCCCGAGGAAAGCGCAAGTCAGCGCCCGCGGCCCAATCCCACCGACGTGGGGGACGCTGTGTGTGCAAAAGCCAGGACCCCGGCGGCCTCGCCTCTCCTGGAGCGCCTTTGTCTGCTCTGTCCTCGCGGTTCTCTCGGGAGGTGTTGTCAGCGCCGCCGTCCACGGCAGAGCCACACTGGAATCCGCTCAGGGGGCAGAGCTGCCCCCACCCCGCCCTCAGGTGATGAGAGCAGTTTGACAAACACACGCAGTTTGAAGATGGCTTTTCTGCCGCCTCCGTCGACCACCGCGAAGTCGCCGTCTTAATCATTAATCAGCCGCATCGATCGGGTTTGGCGTGTGCGTCAGGATTTACACAGAGTTTGCCCCTGACCCTCAGCTGACTCGCTTGCAGCCCAACTCTGTGGACCCAGGTGCGCGGCTGGTGACAAGTTCAAGCTGCAGCAAAAGACATTTTGGATAAACAGAAAGGAGGGAGGATTGTCGGTTTTCCCCACAGTTAATCAGGGAAACAGCTCAGCCGGGAAGCCCAGAGCTGTCCCTTTGCAGACTGTTTTCCAAGACTTGTCTTGGACCAAAACACTAGGTCTGCAAATTGGGTGACCTGGGGGTTAACAGGGACGGCCAAGGCCTCCCTTGTCCTGTTCACCTGTGATACTGCATTTACTAGGCCTAATCAAGGGGTACAGAGATCTTGTGGGTGTGAAGACGAGGGCAACGCTGAAACCCTATTCCAAGCCTAGGGAAGGCAGCATTGTGGTGACCCAGCACAGCCACCGTGCTCCGGAGTGAGCAGAGTGGCACTCAGCCGTGGTCCCATCCAGGGGTGGCGGACGCCCTGCTGGATCGCCGCACACGGTGAGCCAGGGGGCCGTGAACCGTGTGCCTCTGTGCAGAGCCTACCGGCCAGCCCCCCGCACGCCAGGTGCATAGCAACCACCCAGCCTGGGGAATGCGGCCAAAACAGGAAGCTGGTTTTCGAGTAAGCCCAGAACCCTGACACCGAGACTGAGAAAATCAGTCTACACAATCCGTCAAGAAGTAATGCTTTTCTCAGAGTGGAGAAAGCACGTCCACAGACAGTGCTCTGTACGCCTTCGCCTTCTTCTCACTGAAGGTTGTGAAGACCCCAGGGAGGTGTCAGGACGTGTGAACGTCACCTGCACGGCGGCCTCGCGAGCAGTCAGGAACCAGGGCCACGGTTCTCTGTGTGACCTTAGGAAATGTCACTGCCCTCTGAAACCTCGGCCCAGAGACAGGACTTAAATTCTTGGTTGAAATTTCCAAGAGAAAGCAGAATCTTACCTGCTTGTGGCGTCTGAATTCTTAGGGCAGAAAATCGCTGTGACGCTGTTGGCTGTCGACCTGGGTCTCCGGCTGTGAGAGCGCGTGCGGGAGGACAAGCCGGCGGCCTGTGATTATCCTTGAGAAGCTGCGAGAAGCCGCCCATCATTGGGAATGAGGGCAGGTTCTGCTGCGAGCCAGCTGGAGCCCACGTGCGGCCAGGAGCCAGGATGGTGCTTCTCGGGGGAAGAAGCGTGGGTGTGACGTGGCTTGCAGGCACCTGCCCTTGTAGGCAGGGCGTTGGGGGATGGGGCACGTCTGCAGAAACACTCGCTGTTTTGTCCAACATGACCGCAGTCGTGGATTTTGGAAATCTGACGCAGGAAAAATGGGATACAAATACTAATTCAGCACTATTCATTTTTTTCATCTTCTAAATCTATTAAATGTGTAGACCCTAAGCACCTAGCATGTCCCAGGAGCTGAGCTAGAGCGGAGGAGAGACGAAAAGCCATGTCAACCCTGGGGGGGCTCACGGGCTTGGGACTCGACGTGTGAACATGTGAGTGGCCGCCGCAGAGGAGGACCTCAGAGAGCCATGTGGGCAGGGACGGCTGCCTGAGCAGGAGCCGTGAGCTGGGGCTTGAAGGAGGGGCGTTCTCTGTGAGAAGCTCGGGAGCGCTCAGCACCCAGGAGGACACGGTCTACAAACACAGCTGGAGGGGGGACCTGGCCAGCCGGAAGGAGTGTGTCCTAGAAGCCCAGACCCAGTGTATGTGCTCTACCTTGTGCCCACGGGCCTGGAGCAGGAGCCAGCCTCCCAGGCTGGGTCCTACTTGCGCTTTTCCCCAGGAAAGCAAGGGGTCCGTTAGCACTCCCAAGACAGCCCGGACTGCGTGTGCCAAGCCCTCCACAGGCACACGGTATACATGGAAACCCTCCTAAGGGGACCGACTGCTGCTTAAAGCACACGTTCCCTAAACCACATTGATTTCCCTACAACTTTCTCCAGCTTGGTTCCTCTATACCTGAAATAGCAAAACGCATTTCTCTGAAAATATTTTGTGTCAAGCTTTTTAGCTTTTTAGTAATTTGCCACAACCTTCCCCCAACCAAATTCCAGAAATACTAAGGTTTAGCTTACACTTGCCTTTAAAAGGAAACATTCATGTGCATGTGGAAGGAGACAGAATGGGTAGGTGCCCCCACTCCGCACCCCAGCCCCAGAGAAGCCCAGCAGCCCACCGGGCAGTGCTGGAAACCCCTTGCCCCCTCCAGGTCCCTCTCCCCTTCCCGGGTACCTGGACCCAGTGCCTCTCTTTGGTCTGAAGACCAGCCTTCCCAGAGCACTCACAGCCAGGAGGGAGCTCTGGGGAGACTGCCTCCCTATCACCCAGGACCACATGGACCAAGGAAGGCATGGGGCTTCTGGTGGTCTAGAACCCAGGGCTCCTGGAGATAAGTGCTTCTGATGCTTCTCAGTGTTTCCCCACAGACCACCCGCCTGGAACCCCCTTGGGGACATGTTGTAAGGAGAAAGCACAGGGAAGGAGGCCAGCCCTCCAGCCTGTGGCCCCCAAGAAGTGCTTGGGGTGCAGAGCCATGAGCTCCAAGAGTGAGAGCAGCTGGGAGGGTCTCCCTGAGACCAGAAGTGAGGGGAGCCCTTCCCAGAAGGAATGGCCAGAGGCAGGCACCACCCAGCCCTCCAGGAAGCCCTTCACCTGCTCAAAAGGCTTTCTGAAAGGCAGGTGCCTGCCACCAAAGGCCAGGGCTGAGCGTCTGGGCCACTCCCGCAGCTCCAGGTTCCCACCAGGAGCAGAAGACCCTGCTCTTCTGTATTTCAGGAGCTCTGGGCCCCGCATGGCCACTCATCTTTGGGGCCCTCTCTGCTTCTGTCTCTCTCTGTGCATCTCCCTATCTCTGTCTCTGTCCTTGTCTCTCTGTCCTCACATCCCACAGCAGGAAAGACTTTGCCAGACCCTGGATTGCTGTCACCACTGATCTGCCATGTGTCTTGGGGTCGTTTCTTATCGTCTATTCCCAGTTTTATCTGTAAATTCCTACCTACCTTGTTGTAAGTTTGCTGTGAGGACTGAGTCACCAGCGTATTTAAAGAGCGTCATTCAATCAGTGTGACATTCATGCTGATGGTTCCCACCTGGCGCATCTCTTGCACAGAGTAGGGTTGGAATTGAAGTCCCCCCAGTTGCAGGAGTGGTGCTCTCAGCGTTCTGCAGATGGGGCACAGACGGAAGGGGCCTGGCAGTCGGCCCCACGGATCCCGCGAGATGCTGACCTGAGCCGGAGGTGGATCAGGTCTTCCCCACCAGCCGACTGCTGCTGCCGGAAGTGAGTCTTGCCTTTGGCTCGCACGGAGCCTGCAGACTGTCCCCTGAAGGTAAGACACAGACTCGTGGTATGGAAAAGTCGCTCGCTGGAAACTAGCTGCTTCAGGGAGACGCTTCCGACGCTCGCGTTAAGCCCGGTCAGCGGCAGGCGCTGAAAACGTCTCCCTCCGCGTTGCTATGCGTGCTCTCTCTGCGTGCCCTGATGCCTCCCCACACGTGCCACCCACTCCCGCCCTGACCCTCCCCCGGGGAAGGGGGCCGGCCCGGGCCCTGCGTCCAGGGTTGCCTCATGGCCATCTGCTGCTCTGCAGAAGGCCCTCAGAAATGTGTCCAGAGCTGGGGGGCGGGGGGAAATGCAGAACATCCAATCCAATTTGGATTTAAGATAAACAAGGAAATATTTTAGCGTGAGTTTGTCCCAAGAAGTATTTGGGACATACTTAGAGCACAAAATTACTTGTGATTTATCTGAACTGAAGTTTAGCTACTGAGATCCTGTTTTTTCTGGGAACCGTGTCCTAGAGGCCTTTATAGATTCTCATCAATGGTGGTGGGGGGGGTTCCTCCCGGAGGAGGGGCAGGTGCAATGATCTCACAGCCCTGGGGTCCCCAGGATACTGTAATTCATTTACCTTTAGCGATATGAACACCGCGCAGTTTGTAGAGAAAGGCAAAGCTCGTGCCGAAAGGGTTCATTGTCTGAGTGGAATGACACCAACCGAAGCAAGAATCCAGGACGTGGACAGTGCTGGGGACTGAATGAAACGCAGCCACTAAACAGGCCCCACTCCAGGGACCATCAGGGGTCAGCCTGCTTTGGTGACATTAACTGTCCAGAAGCCGCACCTGGCACTTTCCAAATAAGAGACGAGGCCACCTCAAGGAGTGGACAGGCCAGCACCTCCTGAGCCTGCAGGGCACACAGGGCCTTGTCCCCCACCCCCGCCAACGCGGTCAGAGCCCCCCAGGCCAGCGAGCAGGAACCTCTCCGTCCTCCACGGGGATGGGCCGTGAGCAGGAAGAGACCAGGTGCCCCTCACAGCCTGTCCGTCCGACCTCCCGCACCAGTACCCATGATGTCAGGTGAGAGCACTTGGGCACTCTCCCCGGACAGAGGACACTGGGGTCTCTAAAGCTGAGACGCCCATCCAAGGAGCAGGGAAGACCTTCTTCCTACATGGGATCGCCCGTGACAAGAGGTTGTTTCTGCGGGTGACGTTCCCTCGGCGGAACCACGAGGACAGGCTCCCTTTGTGGTCGGTGCCTCCCGGCGCTCCCATGCCCTGCACACACGCTGTCTCACCGACGTTCGTAAGGCCGCAGAGCCTCCGTCCCTCAGCGAGCGGGGCCCTGTGAGCTTGGGGACTTCTGGAAGAGACGATGAGCCAATCGTGGACTCTGCCTTCATCACCAGTATCGACAGGGAATTGTTTGTTAGGAGTGATAATATCAGGAGGCTGCCGGGGTTCCTGTGCACGCCTGCCTCCGCGCCTGCGGTGCCTCCCCTGGGGTAATTAGAGGAAGAGGACCACTGAAGCGGAACGGTCACCGCTTCCTGAACACATCGCTCAGCTGAGACGCCGCCCATCGCTGGCTTCCACACAGGCGGCCCTGACTTGGCCGGCCGGCGCTCCTTACCACTCCGGCCTGCGTGGCTTCCTCCCGCGGCTTCTGTCGCCCTGCGCCTGTGCGCGGGCCGTGCGGGTATCCGTCTCGGGTCCGAGGTGCTCACGGAGGGGCCTGTCTCAGCCGGGGTGCAGGCGAGTCGGGAGGGCAGGGTGAAGGCCGTGGAGAAGTACTGCCGCGGCCCCCGAGAGCAAGTGGATTTCTCGCCGGCCAAGCCCCTCGGAGAAGACAAGTAAGATCCTCTGCGCGGAGCCGAGAGGAAGGCACCAGAAGTCAGTGACCCGAACGTCACTCCCAGGCCTCCTGAGAGAGGAGAGGCCGGTGCACAGCTGGTCGGGCAGGTCCCACAGCCGGGACCTGCCGGGACCCCTGGCACCCAGCTGGGCTTCCTACTGACGCAGCCTCAGACTCGGCTCTTGGGAGATGCACCCCTGCTCCCTGGCAGGGAAACAAGAGAGAGAAACACCACCTCTTACCCGTAGGTCACGCACCTGTGGTGACGATGACACGCCATCGCGCTCCGTGTGCTTTGAACTCGCCGGAAGAAGAAAGACACAGTAGAAGCACCGTCATGAAACCCATCATCTTCTAGAACTGTAGTCCATTCGCTAAATCTCGCCACTGCTGTCAAGAAAAGAAAGATCTGAGGCAGGAGTGACCCCTCCTCTTACCTCTGGCAAGCTCCCTGCCCCCCAC
The DNA here is from genome assembly GCF_010015895.1 of Lontra canadensis. NCBI lineage: Eukaryota > Metazoa > Chordata > Mammalia > Carnivora > Mustelidae > Lontra > Lontra canadensis. Next base: position 7,696,850 of record NW_022631091.1, read on the forward strand.
CCCTCCCTCCTCCATCTTCTCCCTTTCCCCTTTCTTCTCTTACATTTCTCTTCACGTAGAAATGTGTGAGATGTCACCACGGCGCGCACCCAGGTCCCCCGCTGGTGTCCGGGTCCCTCTTTCCATGTCGTGTCAGCTACCAGCAACTGCCTGTGAGTTTGCATTGTGGTGACTTCAGCCCCTGGAAACAGAAGCCCGGGCCCTGTGCAATCAGCTGCTCCCGTCTGTCCGCACGTCCAGGGCACAGTTGGGCCTCGGGGGCCCCAGTGAGCACAAACCGGTAGGGCTGGTTTACCACAATGCAGCAAAAATAAACCCTCACGCCAATAAGTGACCAAATCAAAATAGCATTTCTTTTTTTGGTTCATCGCTGCCATACGAAGACCCGTCTTCAGACTCAGCTGAGACACTTGCTTGAAGAACTCCTGACGCCACCCCCACCCGGCTCCCAAGGAGCTACAGGGAGAGGACGCAGCCCGGCACAGGCCAGCCTGCCCCCCAAAGGCGCCTGCTTTGAAAATACTGCATTGTCCCCGTGGACTCCCATGGGCGAGCCAAGCACAGGTGTCCATGTGGGGACTGGCGCCTGTGCCGAGTGCCCCAGAATTCTCTAGGACGGAGCCGTGGACGCCAGCCTGCGCAGCAGGCACGGGAACCCCAGGAGACTCCCGTTCCAGTGCAGACGGCTTCTGCCTGGGAGGCCAGGAAGCTTTCCTGGAAGCTTGCTTACGGCTTGAGCCTTGGAACAGATACAGTCTGACGCCGTGGAAAGCTCCTCTCGAGAGACAAAGTCCGTGTAGTTGCGGAGAAGGACACAGCCACGCAGTCACATGCCTGCACCTCACGCAGCCCTCAGAATGATGCGATCAAGAGCTGCTATCCCTTCTTCAGACGGGGAAACTAAGGCTCAGAGAATGTAAATAAGCTAATAAGGCCTGCCTTATTAAATAAGCAAATGAGGTCTGCCCGATTCCCGAGGCTCCCTGTCCCCTGGCCGCTCACCTGGCTGGCCTTCCACGGCTGCTGTCCTTAAAGTCTGGGTGTCTGTGGGCTCAAGGCCAAGACTCAGGGGAACAGACACTTCAAATGCTGAGAGCCAGGCACTGTGTGAACATCACACAACCAAAGAGGTTTCACGCTCCCCGGCGCCAAACCCTGTGTGGAAGACCGGCTGCCACCAAGGGAAATGCCCCGTAATTCCACGCCCGGTCATCATTAGTGGCTGGCTGCTCGGTTAGCCACTTGCAAAAAGACAGGAAAATCTTAGTGGGGAAAAAAAAACCATTTCTTCCTCTCTAAGCCCTGCATTGATTACTGCCTTTAAAAGCTAATTACCTGCTTCATGTTTATTTACTGTGTTTTCTAATACTCAGTTATTGTTGAAAATCTTTTAATTACAAAGGACAAAAAATGAAATTAAATCCCCAGGCAATTTGTCTGAACCATGCAAAAATCCATGCTTGGCCAAGAGCACTGGACCCATCATCACATCTGAAGTTTTAGGAAACAAAGAATGAAATCCCAGAGAGGTGTGTGGTGAAGTCCCCATCCTCTAAGGACAAACTGATAGCCCTGAGAAGAGTGTCAAGTACAAACCAGCCGCGTCACCTTGGAAAAGATACTTCACCTCAAGGATCCTCCGGTTCCTCGAGCCCGGAAAGACAACACCAGTCTCAGAGCCGGGGGGTGCACAGAGCTGGAGACGGCGAGGGCCAGACACACGGCTGGTTCTCCCAAACGGCGGTGAATTTCATCAGTCCAGCTTCACCCATGTTCTGGGGCAGGAAGACTATTTGGGGAATTTCCACAGTTTCCCAATGCTCTGAGTCCTCAGGTGACTTTGAGTGAGTTCCAGACAACCCTAACCTTCCTCACCTTTCTGGGCCCTGGGGCGTGGGACAGAAGGAAGAACCGAGGTGTCCTCCTCCTTGTCTCCACCACCCAGGATACCGACACATGCCGGTGCTTTCTAAGTGCCTCAAGTGATCAGGAAGAGAATGGCACAGGATTTGGGATGCCTGGGTTGGTCATCTGAAAGTAGGGGGTTGTCATGGGGACCTCCAAGGTCTCACCCAGCCTAACAGAGCAGCTGAAACAAGGGTCCTTGCTTCGGGCCGGATCATATCAAATCAGCCAACCGTCCAACAGTCAACAGCCATTCTCTTTGGCACTTGAATATGCCTCTGATCAAAAAACAGGAGAACCTAGGAAAGTAAGAGTGAACACGGGCTCTGTGGGGAAAATGGAAGGGGACTTCGGTGATGAGAAGATGGAGGACCGCTGTTCTGGGGGCTTCTGAGAGCCCTAGAGGGGCTGAGGACCCACAGCTACACTGGAAGTGGTTGCTTCTTACGTAACAAGATCAAACACTTGCTAGGAAAACAACGAATGTTCTACTACATCAAGGTGGGAGAAAAGTCCTAACCCTAATGAGAAAGCAGCCAAATTTGCTCATAGTCAAATAGCATAATTAAAATAATTGCTTACCTATTATGTCCTAGAACATCAGTCATTTGTTCTAAAGCAGACATTCTCCTCTATCAGAGGGACTGAAATCAGTGCGGGTTTAGATGGAAGAGATGTGGCGTTTGCCAATGTGTGTCAAGGAAAAAGTCACGCTCACACTCTTGGACTCGGTAACCAGTGTGGGTGGGAGGGCGAGGGTTTTGGCCACAATGTCATCATAGTAGTGAGGTTTCCCAGATAAATGAAATGCTTCATGGGGTATTAAGCAGTGATGGTTTTGAAGACGATGGAGCAACACAGAAATTGCTAATTAATTTAATGTGGGTAATAACAACAGATGTAGACTTGTTTTTATAGGCTATGATTATAACCCTACAGAAAACACACGTACGGAAAGGACATCAAATGCCGTGAGCCCTCAGACTAGGAAGTTTTGTTTCTCCAAACTTTCTGTAACATAGCTTACTTTAGAATAAAAACTAAGACTGCTTTTTACAACAAAGAAGAGTTTGGGCTTTTTCCCTCTTGGTAGTGTTGAGAGGTGGCCCCAACCCAGTTTTTAACCTCTCTGGGCCTCTGTTCTTCACATCTGGAGAGTTCCTTCCTGCTCTGACACTCCATTTTCTATTCTGCTCTCTACACTTAAATGGTGAGGAAGCACTGGGAATTTTCTCAGTCATCTGAGCCAAATCATGCCTTGCACATTCTGTCACACACTCGTGGAACAACCTTTACTCCTTGGAACTTAATCAGGACCTTTTCAGGGGACCTGCACACAGCTGAAGGAGAAAACAGTGCGCTCACGCCCACAGATGGGGAGGGGACCGGTTCATGGGGGCGTCCCGAGGCCGCTGGCTCCCCCAAACTTAGAAAAGAGGCGTGCATGGAGGAAGCTGGCCCGCGCCCCCCCGACAGCCAGGGCAACACGGCTGTTCTCACTTTCTGAGCAATGCCCAGGCTACGGAGGTCCAAAGTGTGGGGTCGGTGTTTTGAAACACCCCTCCCTGGAAATCAGGACTTTGAAACCTGGTTCATGCAGAGAGTTCCGTTTCTCTGAACTCTGTTTATTGAAGTGATTGCCCACCCTCTTCCTATCCTGTGCTGACCCCAGGAAAGAGCTTCTTTTTTTTTTTTTTTAAGATTTTATTTATGTATTTGACAGACAGATCACAAGCAGGCAGAGAGGCAGGCAGTGGGAGGAAGCAGGCTCCCCGCTGAGAGGAGAGCCCGATGTGGGGCTCGATCCCAGGACACTGAGACCATGACCTGAGGCAAAGGCAGAGGCTTAACCCATTGAGCCACGCAGGCGCCAGAGGAAAGAGCTTTTTTCCACACATTTCCGTTCTGCAACTTGTGTCATCTACCACTTGGCCGCGTGTGCATCTGTGGCGGGACCTCCACGGAGAGCGGGTGGCGAGGGGGCCCACTGCTGCAGTGGACAGAGCCCAACCCTCCCCGCGGCCCTGAGAGGAAGCAGAACGGGAGCACCCAGGGGCGCAGGGCCCAGAAGCAGGAGGCCTGGTGCCGTGGACAGAGCCCGGCAGGAAGCTCGCAGACAGCAGGACTGGGCCTTGGCTGCCCGGGCTGTGGATGAGAGGCTCCGCCCTGGGACCTCCATCGCAGGTGCGGGGGCACGTGGCTCTCTGAAGGGTGGCAGGCGAGGCCGCCCCTTGCACAGGTGTCTGAAGCCAGTGCCCTGTGACCTTGAGGCCCAGAGGCCTGTGGGTGGTGGGCCCGTGGCCCGCCAGCGCTGCTGCGTCAGGATTCTCAGGGGAGCAGGGACATTTGGGCGGCCAGGCCCTCAGAGGAGAGATCTCATGGCCTGGAAATAAAGCATGCTCTGAGACTTCCCTCCTGAAACCAGCCCGCTCGTTAGCGTTCTCGGGAAAATCAGGCAAAGACTTGACAATTCAGAAAACAAATTCACAATGTTAATTTGTGCTTTTACTTGCCATTATTTACTTCTTAAAAAATTAAAGCCCAAATCCCCAGAATACAGTGGTCAGGAGGGAAGCAGAGGAGGAGGGAGGGACGGACCGGCATCAGGAGTGGAGGTGACGTGGCGGCTCAGGCGCAGGGACAAAGTTAGGTGGAGAGGTCCCAGTGTAACAGCCGCTGCCCCGCGTGGTCTGATCCAGCCGCTGCACGGGGCCGTGCCCGGTCCTGCCGGGAAGTTTGGGTTACAGTTGTCAATACGATCACTTTCTTTTTGTTTTTCAAGGAGGTCAAAGGTTGGGGGCTGGGGGCTGAAGGGGCGGAGAGATAGGGCCCTGAGATGTGGTTTCTTGGAAAACACCCCCAAGGGAAAAATACTTCTGTCACAAAATGTCAATGCCGACCAGATGTCACCGGCTTTTTTTTTCTTTTTTTGCATGTGTCCCTTAACAGCTGGCAAGAATATCAGCTCAAATTATTCACCACAAACACACACTTTCTGTTTGTCTCCAGATAAAGGGATTTCAAATCCTATTTGTCAGCAAGGGACGGTGAAACTGCCGGATGGACTTTTCTAGACCAAAGGAAAAGTACCTTTCTTTCCTCCCTGGTCCTGAGGGAGGGGCTCAGAGCCTCCACACCAGCTCCAGGCTCCCGCCAGGTGATGGGGATGGGGCCCTGGGCTGGCGCCCTGGTGGACAGGCCCTTCAGCAGAGACCACCTGGGAAATGGGTACCAGTGTGCTTGTCCATTCAGCCTTTTTTAACTGATAAAATCCGAATTCCCTTGTGATTTAGAAGCTTCCCCTAACTCCTACAGAGTCCGCTAGCACGTGGCGTCCAGTCTAGAACATTCTGCCGCCCGTCCACCCACACAGATGGTCCTGCAGCGTTTGCCAGGTCCCACGCACAGCTCCCGCAGCTGGCCTGTACGGAAATGCCGTTTCTGCTTCACTTAGACTCCCTGAGCACTTTGAACAAACAGGTTCTCAGAAAATACTCACTGAGGAAAAGCTTTTTTTAAAAAGTCATCTGATTGGCAGTAACGAAAGCATGTCTGGTAGGCCTTATTTGGGAATAGGACCTTTGCAGATTATTAAGGGTGGAGATGGGCTCATTTGGAGTAGGGTGTGCCCTACGACTGTTGTCCTTGTAAGCAGAACGACCACATAAGAAGAGGAGGCAGAGATGGGGGTGGGGCCACCAGCCCAGAGACACCCAGGATCACCACCACCATGGGGAGCTGGGACAGAGGCAAAGGGCAGACTGCCCTCAGAGCCCTCAGGAGGAACCTATGCGGCCCACAGCCTTGGTCTTGGACTTCTGGCCTCCAGAGCTGTGAGAATACACATTTCTGTTGTTCAAACCCACCCAGTTGGAGAGAATTTGTTTTGGCAGCTCTAGGAAACTTATGCAGTATGTGAGAAGCATAGAAACTTCCAGTCAGTTCTCAGGGAAGTGGCCACACCTGAGATAAGAGCCTACACAACCACTCATCTTCTGCCGTCTCATCCTGGATGTCCTCTGAACGCCCCCACATGGTGACCTGAGGCCTGTTCTGAGCTCCAAGGGCGCGCCCGCCACCTGCCTGAGCAGGAGAGCAGGGAGAGCAGAGGCCGCAGCCCTGCTCCAGAAGGGCCTGCCCTGGGAAGATGCCCTGTGGGGTGGATGTGGGAACTGGACAGGCTCATGGAGCGAGAGGCCACGTGACCGCCCAGTGTCCTGAAGGAACATGTTCTCAGTAGCCACTTAGGAGCTCGTGGCTGGAATTGATTGGAGGGCTTCCCGTTTCACTTTGAGCTGGTAAACAGCAGAAAAAGGCAAAAGACCGGTCACTCATTCTTCCGCACTAGGCAGCCTCGAGATTTTGTCCAAAGTGGAAGATCTGGCTGGCAGTTATTGTCCACGCGTCATGGAGACCACCTCGTGCTCTAGCTGGTGGAAAGGCACGTGCCCGGGAAAGGGCTGCCAAAACCCCACAGGCTGTGACGCATGGGCCCGGGGGTGGGGGCTGGTGCTTGAAGGAGGGACACTTGACTCTTAGCCTTAAACACGTCTGTGGCCACCAGAGCGCCTCATGCCACTAGATGGGTTTTCTTTGACCAGGTTCTGCTCCTGGAGACAGCGCTTGGGGGCACGGGGCTCAGAGGAAGGGGGAGAGCCTCAGTCTCCAAACCGAAGGAATACCTCCAGTGATTTAAGTTGCACTTCTCCCGAGGTGCAAACAGTGGATGGAAATCAAGTGCCCATGCCTGGCATCGAGGCAACCCCAGGTCGGAGAGTCTGGTACCCTCAGAGTCCTCTGGGAACAAGGATCCCAGCTCGGTAAACACTGGAACCTTGGTTTATCTCCTGTCCAGGGAACACGGGACACCTCACATCTGCCCTGGGGCCATAAACGGGCACCCAGGGCCCCAGCGTCGTGTTTGCTCTTCTCACCCAGCATGAAGTAGCCCCTGCAGCGTGTGCAGGAGAACCCACCACAGCTCGTCCCAGCGACAGACGCCCGCCGGTCGCGCTGGGCATGGTGGAAACCGGTCAGGGCCGGACCCGTCAGGGCCACCCCCAGGCCCACCTCCGTGGGTCCCCTGCCCAGCCACGTCATCTCTGGCCGGCTGCCTAACCTGGGTTTGTAGAAGAGTCGGTGGAGAACCAGATGCTCTTTCAGAGTGATGGTGGGGGTCAGTAACTTAGATGTTTTTCCCTTTTTACCTTCCCATTCTAGCTGCAGCCTCATGATTCAGCTTCAAAATATGAAAACTGTTGCTGCGATAAGAAAAGGAAGAAACATTCCTTGAATATTTCAGAGCAAAGTGCTCTTGAAAGCCCCTGGTTCCCCACAGAAAACATTTAAAAGAAGAAGATTCATGAATCAGGAGCAGCTGCTCCCAGCACCTGTTACTTATTCCCACATGGACGTTCTCGTGGCGTTTTGGAAAGAACTGAGCATTTTTCCTGGAGAAATCCTCTGGGTTCTGGAGTACACAGTTGACTGCACCCAACTGTTGCTGGAGACAAAGGGCCCATGAAGCTGAGCAGAGCCGCCCCCTAGACCTCCAGAGACAGGCCACCTCCTGTCAGGCAGTGCTGGGCCATCGTGTCACTCTTAAATCATCTCCTTGACCAGAACAGTTTCTGTCATCCATGCCAATGTCTCTCTTCACCCACCCGTTAACTTGGATGATCGTTCCTCAGAGGACTCTGGGTTATGGAAAGAACAACCATTTCTCTGTTAACAGCTTGCTCGGCAAGTACTGAGAAGCACCCACCACAAGAAGACCCTGGGTTCAGGTGACTGGGGACACAAAGAGGCCGCACACCGGCCGGCTGCCCAGTATTGGGCCAGGGAAGGACGCGGCCCTGAGCAGCCATCAGAAGGAGACTTCTTGCCATACACAGACTCAAAGAACATATCTTTCCCTCAACATTTTCCTTGGTCCAGAAGCCGACGGGGAGGACGAGAGGCTTCCCGCCAGTCCTGCTTCCTGCAGGGGGGGGCCCGTTGTATGGGAAAATGCAAGCTAGCACAAATCATGTTGCTCTGGATGTGTCTCTCAGACTAATTTGGAAGCTTCATCTCCATAGTAGACCAAACTGAGAAAGCAAAGGTGTGGGAGAGTCGTTGGACCCTGGGGGCAAGACGGCTGTCAGTGCAGCTGAGAGGAGCTGGCTCCAAGCCTCACCTGCCAGCGGCAGGTCCTGGAGTCACATACCTGAGCATCCGTGTGGCTCATAGCAGTTCTGAGTTGGGCCTGGACAACCTGCGTCTCACAGCTGCCCCACCTCTTATGAACTCAGAGCTCTTGATCTCTCCATCCATCAAGTTCTTTATCCTCTTTGCCCTTGTTAGTGAGCTCTGGGGAAGGACTGTCAGCATCATAGGTAAAGTCTGCATCATTTCTAGGAGACCCAATCCCAGGACCGGATGTGCTCTGATGGCGGAAGGAAGACCTGAAAATGTTTAGAACCCATGGCACTGAGCTAGGCACACCTAACGGGGTGGGCAGAGGGCCAGCAGTGGCCCCACCCTTCTGATAATGCAGCAGAAAAGCTCAGCATCACAATAAGAGAAACAAATCTCTCAGCACCAAGAATTTCCCTCCTGACCCCGCATCTTTGGCCTCATTTTCCATGCTGCTCTGTCCCCTCTTCCACAGTGTCAGAACCTACCAGGTGCCAGACTTCAAGCTTCACTACAGAGCTGAGATCACCAAGACAGTATGGTCCTGGCACAGAAACAGACACGTAAATCAGTGGAACAGATCAGAGAGCCCAGAAGTGGACCCTCAGCTCTATGGTCAACTAAACTTTGACAAAGCAGGAAAGAATGTCCAATGGAAAGAAGACAGTCTCTTCAACAAATGGTGCTGGGAACACGGGACAGCCATAGGCAGAAGACTGAAACTCGACCATTCTCTCACACCTCACACCGAGATAAACTCAAAATGGATGAAAGACCTCAGTGTGAGACAGGAATCCACGAAAATCCTAGAGAACACAGGCAGCAACCTCTTCGACCTCAGCCGCAGCAACTTCTTAGAAACATCACCAAAAGCCAGGGAAGCAAGGGCAAAAATGAACTATTGGGACTTCATCAAGATCAAAAGCTTCTGCAAAGCAAAGGAAACAGTCAACAAAACTAAAACGCAACCTATGGAATGGGAAAAGATATTCGCAAACGACACGGCAGACAAAGGGCTGGTATCCAAGATTCATAAAGAACTTATCAAACTCAACACCCAAAAAAACACAAATAATCCAGTCAAGAAATGGGCAGAAAATATGAACAATTTTCCAAAGAAGACATCAAAATGGCCAACAGACACATGAAAAAAGTGCTCCATATCACCTGTCATCAGCAAAATACAAATCAAAACCACAGTGAGATCCCACCTCACACGGGTCAGAATGGCTAAAATTAACAAGTCAGGAAACAACACATGTTGGTGAGGATGCAGAGGAAGGGGAAACCTCCTAAACTGTTGGTGGGAATATAAGCTGGTGCAGCTACTCTGGAAGACGACCGGCCATCAGAAGGGATGAGTACCCACCATGTACCTCATGTGGATGGGACTGGAGGAGATTATGCTGAGTGAAATAAGTCAGTCAGAGGAGGACAACTATCATAGGGTCTCACTCATGTGTGGAATGTAAGAAATAGGGGAGAGGACCATAGGGGAAGGGAAGGAAAACTGAAGGGGGAGAAATCAGAGAGGGAGACAAACCATATGAGGTCTTGACTCTGGGAGACAAACTGAGGGTTGCTGGAGGGGCGAGGGGTGGGGGGACGGGGTAACTGGGTGATGGGCGTAAGGGAGGGCACAGGATGTGATGATCACTGGGTGTCCTATGTAACCGACAAACTGTTGAACATTACATCAGAAACCAATGATGTACTATATGTTGATTAACTTAATCTAAAATTAGCAAAAAAGAAGCCACCAGATGACAGGCAGCAGACAGAAAGCCCTTCTGCAAAGAGCTCACGGCCTGGGGGAGCACCAGCTCTATGGTACTGTGAGGGACGTGGCTTGAAGCCTCCTCAGGTCCAGGTCCTGCCACCTGTCAGGCCCAGGGTCGCACCTTAGCCTATCAGGGCAGACTCCCAGGAGGGGTGAGTAAGCAGAAGAGGGGGAGCCTCCTGGATGGCAGAGGGAGAGTTGTCATGGGTAGGACATAGTGGGGCCCTGCACATGTGACGAGCACACAGATGAACTATGGGTCCCAGCCTCAGTTTCCCTGTTGACAGAATGGAAATCACGTGTCCTACTTAGAATCCAGACTCATGCAGTACAGAGGCTCTGTGAAGTGCATCTACGGTGACATGTTAGAAATGGTCTTGGAAAGATGTTTAAACAGGACCCTGGCCACCAGGAAGCCACGTGGTGTGGGGGAGGTTGGAAATGCCCACTGGAACTGTGGGAGATGCACCTCATGGGAGGGCAGGGCAGAGCCCCCAGAACTCCCAGGAGTCCACTGGCGGGGGGAGGTGCGAGAGGCTGTGCAGGAGACGGGCAGGCTGGGCCTCCGGGCCTCGGGGCTGGCTCCGCACAGAGTCTGCCCTGAAGAGGCCGCCCTGACAGGAGGCGCCGCCACGCAGCCCTGCTCGGGTGGCGGGGTCTGCAGAGCTGCCTCTGGCCAGGGACACCTGTCCGCTTGTGGCTAGAGCTCTGCTCCCGCGGCTTCTCTATCTGGCATAATTAGGCTTTTACTTACATGGAATGTCCACAGCACGACATCAAAAGGCCGTTTGTAGTAACAGGTTACCTAAATCTGTGGAATCCTGTCATTTGAAACATAAGGTTGAGTTTAGGCTCGGATTTAATTTTTATTTGTTTGTTTGTTTAATAGCACGAGAGAGAGAGAGAGAGAGAGAGAGAGAACACAAGCAGGGGAAGGGCAGAGGGAGAAGCAGGCTTCCCGCCCAGCAGAGAGCCCAATTCGGGATTCGATCCCAGGACCCTGGGATCATGACCTGAGCTGAAAGCAGTCGCTCGATCGACTGAGACACCCAGGTACCCCAGGTCCTGATTTAATTTTTGAATTTATTTATTTATTTGAGTGGGGTGAGGTGAGGGGTAGAGGGAGAGACTCTTCAAGCATGGAGTGGGGTACAGGGCTCGACCCCGAGACCATAACCTGAGATGAAACTCAAAATCAGCTGCTCGACCAGCTGAGCCACCTGGGTGTCCCAGGCTCTGATTGAGTTTAAAGGTCTTTCAAGTTGGTTGGATAATCATTCAAACTTCACCTCTTTGGTGTCAGGTGGGAAGCTTGAGGACAGGGATATAGTTTGGGGCGAAGGGCTTCGAATGTGGGCCGTGACGCTGTCTGCTGCACAGATTGCAGCTGGCCTCCCGCAGGTCTTCAGATGCCCGTGTCTCTACACTCTGGTCTCGAGTGCCAGCCAGCCCTGATCTCGCAGGTTCCCCTGGGCTATGGCCAGCACCAGGGTCCACCTCGCTGTCCCCTCCTGGCCCTGCATGACCAGCTCACGTCTCCCTTCAGCAGGACGTGGAGAATGGACAGACCTTATCCCAACTTCACCAAAAACAAGACTTCTAGCCCGTGCCCCCCACCATCTATGTGGTGACAAGTGCCGGGGCTGTCTCCAGCAACACAGTCAGAGTCCACCGCTGCTGCCAACTTCAGGGGGACAGCACTGGGAAATCGCAGGTGTTTCTTTCCTCGCCTGTTGCTGAGCCCTGCCCCTGCCCCTCAGCAGACCCCACACCCCCACCGGTGGAAGAGCTTGCTACCTTGTGGGTGGGGTGCCACGGGCTCATCTCACTGAGACCGGCTGCCCCCGGGGCTTTCTGCAGCGTTTACAGACCCAAAGCAGCACAGGGCAAAGACAAGGGGGGAACCTCTCGGCACGCTGGCCCGGAACACGAGGAACCCCAGGACTCGGGGGTGTCCAGAATTTGCACAGCTGCCACAGGTCCTCCCCACGGAGTATCCATGAGCACACGTGCTCAGACACAGATTGAGTTAGAGTGAACGTGGATCAGGGGAGAAGCCCTTCTCTGCGCCAGATGGTCTCTCTAAGCAGGTGTGTCTACACCTCAAACACAGGGGGTCACAGGGAGCAAGGACAGGGCTGGGAGGGGCCAGGCAGCATCATGAGGAGAGAAGTAATAGGATAGTTGCCTGGAAGTACTGCTGGTTTGTGCAGAAGTAAATAACTTCGTATTTGTGCTCTGAGCCCATCTTTCTCTACCAACAACCAGGAAGGCGGTGGGCTGGGAACAGGTAAGGAGGAACGCCGTCTTTTATGAGCCTCATGGTGAACAGTTGTGAGATGTTCCTTGTTCCACCCACACAAGCTGCATCCAGGCCTCCCCAGCCTCTCCCCCACCCACCAAAGTGGTCCCAGCCAATCCCCCTCCAAGACCCTGTTCTAGGTGTGCCTTCCCCAGACACGGGGAGGATCAGGGGTGTCACAGCCTCTTCCTGGATCTCTCTGCAGAGCCTCCGGCAGAGGCCACCTCCTCACTGCTCTCACCTGTGCTCCCTACCACGCCAGCCCCCCTGCGGTCAGCCCCCCGGAGAGGAAGCCGGTGACGCCGTCTGCGCCTGTGGGGGCAGGACTCTCTGAGCTGAGATGGCAAAGCCTGAGACTCCACAGTAGACCAGGGGCAGAGACCAGTGTCCACAGGGACCGGGTAGGTCCATGGGGACAGGGTCTTTAGGGACAGGGTCTGCGGGAGGCCCCATCCCACTCCACACGTTTCCAAGCAGAGCAAGAGGGAAGCAGTGGTTCGTGCGAGGGCAGAGGTAAAGCCCAGAGCACGGTGGGAAAAGATTCCTTTGCTGTGAGCTTCTAGAACCTGTCACTAGAAGGTCAGCTAACAAGGGTGGCAGGGGACTTTCCCTGAGAAGGGCACTTCTGGGGGTGACGGGTACTTGCTCTGTCTTCACCATGAGGTGTGTCTCACGAGTGCACAAAATTCACAACACTCGTCCAAATGTAAGCTTCACGTGCTCGCGTCTTACCATGTTTAAGTTATACCTCGAGGTTGTTTAAACAAACAAAGATGGGGCGCCTGGGTGGCTCAGTGGGTTAAGCCTGTGCCTTCAGCCCAGGTCATGATCTCAGGGTCCTGGGATTGAGCCCTGTGTCGGGCTCTCTGCTCTGCAGAGAGCCTGCTTCCTCCTCTCTCTCTGCCTGCCTCACTGCCCACTCGTGATCTCTGTCTGTCAAATAAATAAAATCTTTTAAAAAATAAAAATAAAAAGCTAAAGATGATTCAATTAAATAAAGACATAATAACAAAGATGAGAGAACACTCGACATCGGGAAGCGTTGGCTACAAGTACACTCAAGTCGTCTGTGGAAGGAAGTCCAGAAGGAAGGGGCATCCCTCCGCACCGGCCTTGAGGGGCCTCCATGGCGCCAGTGGCCTGTCTAGCCCCCACGACAGGAACTGATCATACTCGCTCAGTAGTGTCATGAACTCTAAAATAATGTCGTTTAAAATACCAGACACACAGTAGGTCCTCACTACTGGGCATGGGGTAGCTGGTGTGATGGAAGGAACGTGAACTGACCGACAGGCAGAAGGGGCTTCAGCCGCTGTTGAACAAACTAAAATGGAAATGACTTGGATGCACTCTTCATCAAATTGGTCAGTAAATTTTAAAATCCTAATGCGTATTGTTAGTGAAGAACAGCTGGTAGGGTCATAAGTTTTTCTAGTAGGAATTTACAAACAGATAACAAGTGTCTTTATAATGTTTATTCCCTTTGACAATATAATTCTGCTTCTAGAAACTTATCATAAAGAAAAAAACGAAACAATCAATGATTTAGGTAACGATGTTCAATAATATATTACTTAGACTGCCAAAATTTAGAAACAATCCAAATGTCTAAGAACAGGGGAAAGATCGAATTTATTGGGGTAGAGCGGGGGATGGAGTCGCGGTCCTTCTCCAGCGGACTTCCCCAAGCTGCACCTGTGTATCGGTCAGTGGGTTTGAACGACACACGTTTAAAGGGAAGTTCCTTGGACAAGGCTCCGTTCCATCCCTCAGACCGGAGACACCGGGGGCTCGGGTGTCAAGAAAGAAGATGTGGGAGAGCCTCACCTCAGCACGTAACCCTTCCGCCTGAGGGACCTGACTCCCACTCACACCTGTGGGCCACACCTAGCCACTGGACGCTCTACCCAAGCTTCGGGAAGCAGGACCCTCTGTGTGGTGGGGCAAGAGGAACAGAATGCAGGAAGGTGCTCGCCATGTCCACCGTCTTTCCCAGTGAGCTCCTGGGAACGACCTGGCATCTTACTCAGCGTTCACCCCCGTTATCAGAACGGAGCGCCGCACAGGGCAGGTGGCTGGGAGTACAGGCTACGCGAACCAGTGAAAGGCGGACAAGTTTTCCAGGTAAAGACAGAAGGAGCGAAGGAAGCCGCCAGACATTTGACAAGCATGTTTCACTTTATCTTAGGATTTCAAGGTCCAATTACCCCAGTAACCAAGAAGCATTTTGTTAACCAGACTCATACTTTTCAAGAAGGAAAAGGAAAGAAATTTGGGAAAAAATAGTCCAAGAACGTACCGGTGACCCCATCTGCTCTCCAGGTGCATAACACACACACACGCGCGCGCACGCACGCACACACACACACACAGAGGTCTTAAGGTACTTACCAATCTGCTTGGAACCTCACAGAGGGAGAGGACGTGTGTCAGTCCAAAGGCTTCCTTTGGCAAACTTGCCCGGGCCAAGGCTGGCTCCCTGGGTCTTCGGCTTCCAAGTCCAGGGCCCCCCACCTGCAGCTCCTCTACACGTCCCCACCTGCGGGGAGTGGGGGGCGTGGGCCAGGACAGGTGGCTCTGGCCACTCCCACAGTCAGCTCCCTGCCTCAGCCAGGAGCAGCCTGCACCCAGGAAGGGGGGGCCCGCAGACTCAGCATGTCCCGGGCTGCCTGCTCCGGGCTGGAGGGGCCCCACCTGCAGGAGCCTTGCTCTGGGCTGCTGGGAAGGTCACCCAAAGTAGCTGTGATAAAGATAGACCCTCGGCTCTTGGAACAAACCCTGTGGCAGGAGCGGAGGGTGGTGACCATTCACGTCCCACGGACAGTTTGCTAAAATCAGCTTCTTGTCCCTGGGGACGCATCCTTGCAGACATCCAGGGAACCTCAAGCTACCATGACTAACTCGCGAAACAGTCCCTGCCTTGCCGCGCGTGGGCGTCAGGGTGCGTCCTGCTTTCTGCAGCACTCGGAGCAGGAGGCAAGTTCATGCCCTTGGAACTGGGTCTGAGTCAGGAGAAGGGCCTGAGAATCGCAGCGCGAGACCCGGGGCTCCTCCGGGAAGACAGAGGTGCTGACACGGGGACCGTCCTGCACTGAGAGCCTTGGACGGCCACCTCCACTGCAGCTCAGTGTTGCTGACTGAACCTGCCTGAAACATTTTATTTCTCTCCATTCCTCACCGTTCTGCCCCTACCCAGCACCCTGCCAACCTGCCAGGTCAGGACGGTCTAAACCGGGGCGCTCTCCCTCGGCTGGCATGTGCAACAGCCAGACTCCCAGCCTCCCTGTCCTCCCGACCTGGAGGGACACTGAGCCGGGGGAAACCGGCATCTTGTGGAAGGAGAGGAAGGCGCACACGGTAACCACCCACACGTCCACACTCACGTGCACAAGTGAGGGGGGGCCCACGAAACAGCACACGTGGAGCCTCGGGACACCCCCACTGGGGCTTCTGGATCCCACCCCATCTACCCTGACCCCTCGGGTCCCCGGGGGCTGCTATTTTGGAAGAACTGCCCACGGACAAGGGCTCCAGCGGAGGGATTTCTCCGTGGAAGGAAGTCAGTGGTGCGGCCAGAGGGTGAGCGGGGCAGAGTCAGGCCTCTGACCCTCCCCCACCCTCGGCCTCCCCCCATGCCCAACCAGCGCACAGTACGGGGCTAGCGGCCTGGTCTGGAATCACGGAGGGACCCCCCAACATTGCTCTTGGGAGTCAGGATCTGAGCAGGAGCAGGGAGACCTTGTGCCCGGGGACACCTGCCGGCCTGGAGTCATGCTTAGTGCCCCCCTTCTACTCTCAGAAGTGGCCTGATGTGGACAGTACATTGATGAGCTCATCTACTTTCAAGAATATGGAATATGTTGGGATACTTGCAAAACGCGTTCTGTAAAAGACCTTAAAACTAGGAGCTTTGGTGCTCCCAGGGCTCTGCTCGTTGAGGCTCCCTGAGTCCATTCTGAGACTGATGTTTTTTTTTTTTTTTTAATTTTTTTTTTAAGATTTTATCCATTTATTTGTCAGAGACAGAGGGAGAGAGAGTGAGCGAGCACAGGCAGACAGAGAGGCAGGCAGAGGCAGAGAGAGAAGCAGGCTCCCTGCCGAGCAAGGAGCCCGATGTGGGACTCGATCCCAGGACGCCGGGATCATGACCTGAGCGGAAGGCAGCCACTTAACCAACTGAGCCACCCAGGTGTCCCTGAGACTGATGTTTTAATTTGACATTTACAGGGAGCCTGGGTGGGTCGGTGAAGCATCTGCCTTTGGCTCAGGTCATGGTCCCAGAGTCCTGGGATCGAGTGCCTCGTCAGCTTCTCCCTGTCCCTCTGCCGCCCCCCTGCTCGTGCTTGCTCTCTCTGTCTCACCAGCAGATGAATGAAGGACTGAGCAGACGCTCTAATTCGACATTTACAGGCGGCTCCTCAGCCTTCAGGCTTTATGTCCCTGCAGCCGGAGGGCAGGGGCATGGGTCATGGCCATACAAACTCATGGACATTGATGGGCCCGCGGTGACTCACCCTCAGGCCGGGCACTATGGCTCCCGGCCGTGTCTGCAAGTACCTGCCGGGAGCAAGGAAGGAGCAACCATGAGAGCAGCTTCCCGGTCCTGGAAGAAACAGCCCAGGAAGTAAGACCTGCACGACCCCAGGCCGGGATCGCCTCGCCAGCCCTCCAGCCTCCCTGGGGCTTCAGTGAGACCAACAGGTGAACGTGCTTTTCCTGAGACTTGCTCCCTCTAACTTTCCATCGGGACATGGTTTTAGACTTCCAGAAGTGTTGTGAGAGCAGCAGCTCCGCGACTGCAGGGGTCGCTCTGCCTCCCTTGCTCCTTGGTGCTCACACGGGGTGGACGCCTCAGCGCCCCGCACTTCGGGGGCTGCCGTCTGTTCCTGTTGTTGCCTTGACGCTCACTGTCGCAGGTTTAGGCAGTGTCCCCAGGCCCCTAGACGCGGCCCTCTCCGCTGCAGCTTTCCCTCTTTCCGGGGAGCCCCGGTTCCCTTCAGCGCAGAACGGCAGAGGCTGCATTTCTGGTGTGTGCGTCGCGAGTCTCAAAGCAATGCGTGCTTGCCAAGACGTCGACGGGGCCGCCTGCGCGAAAGCCGGACGGGGGCTGGGGAGGCCTCTGCTCCGAAGCCCAGGGTCGCTCTGCCCTGCTGACTCAGGCCGGTCGGGCAAGCAGGCCAGCACCGCCACCGATGAGCTATTTGTGCAAAGAAAGTCGAGCACAAATCTGAGCAGACCCTTTGATCTGGTTACCAGCTCACGGGAATAGCAGGATAGACGGGCATGGTGAGGGCTCCACCGGGCGAGGGGAGGAAGCAGACAGGAATGGAAAGGTGGGGAGACCTGAAAGTTGGAGGAGACTCAGAGACAGTTACAAACACTCATGAGGCGGCCGGAGGGACGCACACTCCGACCCAGCATCTTAGTGATATTTAAGTAAACTCGTTGAGTTTTTTTAGATGTGAGAGTTTATTGCTGTTGACTTAAACGAAAAAGAGCCCTTAACTTTTAGAGACAAATCCTGAAATATTTACGGATGAGACACTGTTACCTCTGGAATTTGGAATTTGCCTCAGAAAAAGCCAAGAAATGGGGCACTTGGGTGGCTCAGTGGGTTGAGCCGCTGCCTTTTCTCAGGTCATGATCTCAGGGTCCTGGGATCGAGCCCCACATCGGGCTCTCTGCTCAGCAGGGAGCCTGCTTCCTCCTCTCTCTCTGCCTGCCTCTCTGCCTGCTTGTGATCTCTGTCAAATAAATAAATAAAATCTTGTAAAAAAGAAAGAAAGAAAGAAAGAAAGAAAGAAAGAAAGAAAGAAAGAAAGAAAGAAAGAGCGAGCCAAGAAGGAGCATGGCCTGCAGGCAGCCGCGGCGGCATACATGGAGCAGGAAGGGCCCCGGTCACAGCTGGACACCAGGCGCACGGTGCAGTCCGTTGGGCCATCCCTCCTCCTCCATACGTTCGAGGCGTGAGCACACGCACTGAGATGTGTGGTGCAGTGAACAGACACATGCACCGTCGTGGTAAGATGTGTAGACGCCACTGCCAGGCTGTGTCTCCAAGACAGCATGTCCACGGTACAGAGGGTTTCTGGGTGGTGTCCACATCTGCATGGCCAGATGAAACCCAGCAAGTTGGCTTGCTCAGGGGCTTTGTGCCCGAGTCCCGGGTTCAGGCCAGGCTCTGCCTGTCAGCCCGGTGCTCCCCGAGCTTGGGAGAGGTAGACACAGGGGGTCTCCATGGAACAGCGCCACATGCGTCTCCCTGTCCACAGGCCACCAGAGGCTTTCCAAAGCACAAAATCAAGCGTGTCAACCCTGGTCAAACCCGGCAAAGCGTCCGACTGCTTCTGGCATCAAGGTCAAGATTCTTCACTTGGTTCATCAGGGATTTGCATAGACTCGGACCCGGACTGTCTCTCTTTCCTCCATCACTTCAGCTCCAGGCACACTGGCCGCTGGCTCCCAGCCCCCCACCCTCCCTGAGGCTGGGACCCTGGACGTGATTTCCCATCGACTGGACACCCCACGGTCTAGCCAACTCTTCCTCCACACGCCAGCCTCCAGGGAGCCCTCTGGAAACTCCAGACTGGGGTGCCTCTACCTGTCACCCTGTTTTCGGGGTAACTTGACAGAGCCGGGCAGGGCCAGTCCACTTCTGAGAGTAGAAGGGGGGCACTAAGCATGACTCCAGGCCGGCAGGTGTCCCCGGGCACAAGGTCTCCCTGCTCCTGCTCAGATCCTGACTCCCAAGAGCAATGTTGGGGGGTCCCTCCGTGATTCCAGACCAGGCCGCTAGCCCCGTACTGTGCGCTGGTTGGGCATGGGGGGAGGCCGAGGGTGGGGGAGGGTCAGAGGCCTGACTCTGCCCCGCTCACCCTCTGGCCGCACCACTGACTTCCTTCCACGGAGAAATCCCTCCGCTGGAGCCCTTGTCCGTGGGCAGTTCTTCCAAAATAGCAGCCCCCGGGGACGCGAGGGGTCAGGGTAGATGGGGTGGGATCCAGAAGCCCCAGTAGGGGTGTCCCGAGGCTCCACGTGTGCTGTTTCATGGGCGCCCCCTCACTTGTGCACGTGAGTGTGGACGTGTGGGTGGTTACCGTGTGCGCCTTCCTCTCCTCCCACAAGATGCCACATTTCCAACTGTCCCATAAGCTCCGGGGGTGGGAGGCTTATCGCCATCGCTGGACAGAGGCAACAGTGGGCCACCACGTTCTCCCTTTCCTTAGGCCAGGAAGTTCTGTTCCCCTGCCCGCTCCCCTCTGACCCCAGAAATAAGCCACCTGTCCCAACACGGACTTGTCATCTTAGGGAGCTGAGAGTGGGCCCTCACCCTTTGGAACCACCAAACCACACCAGTGAGGGGGTTCATTAAGTCTCGGAGACCCGCTCACAATAAGAAGCTGAGTTTGTGACCACGAATAATGGGTGAATGAACTGGGGTCTGGAGCCAGACTTCCCAGCGACAAACATGGACACTGCCACGCACAGACCTGAGCAGGGCCCGCACGGCCACAGCCCTCAGCCCCCTCAGCTGTGAGAGGCAGGAACACCACCGGCTCCCGGGCAGCCCTGGGAGGAGGGAGCACCCTGGGGCGGGCTGCCGGCACTCAGTATCTTACTGCTAGCTGTCCCCCCACAGCTGCTGAGTTAGAAGGCAACTAACTCTTTTGAATTGACTGGAAGTAACCCATAAACCAATGGACAAATAAGTATTATTCTGAGACAAAGAGCCTTTTCCACGGCAATACACAAGAGTCTCATGGGTATTTGATCCCAAATGAGGCTTTGCTCCAGTCCCATAAAGACAGAAGGCTCCAAAAGAAGGTGACCAGCTCTGAGGGTTCTTGGCACCCATCAAATGCGTGTGCCCGTGACACTCCCAGGGAATTCAGGGGCCACACTGGGTCTCTCCTGGGGCTGCCCTGATGGTGCTGAGAGCTAGGCAGAGGAGTGAGCAAAGCTGCTTTCCATCAGCCCAGCGCAGCCAGGCAGAGATGTTTCAAAAGACAGTCGGAAGCCATTTCTGGCGTCGGGGAGTGAGCCCCGGTCTGCTGCAGGAGCGCTGAGGAAACACACCTCTCAACGTCATTCATAATATTTATTTTGGAAAAATATCTTAAAAAGGATTTTCTTCATTAACAAAACAGTAAAAACCTCCAATAGCATCTGCACAATATCCCATAAATACATTTATATACAAAAAATATATAGAACCGAAGTGCCTTTGTACATATTTACCAAAAATTTAAATTATAAAAAATGAACATCACAAAATACTCAAGCTTTACAGATATCATGAAAAATATTTTTACAAGTCCAAAAAATAACACACATTTTTTCCACCTAGAAAAAACACCTTTTAGTATCAAAAAGGACGATGAAGGCAGCGTTCGCGATTCTAACTCAAGAACAGACTGGCTCGTAAGTATCCAAGACACACACCTCGGGCAGCTCACGCTTCCTATGCAGCAAGTCAGTCCGTCCACTTAAATATATACCTCTTAAAAGCAACCGTCCCTAGTGCAATGGAAACACCCGAAAAGGCAGTGCAACAGGCCCCCTCGGACGCTGCGGAGGGCAGCCCGGGCGGCGTGCGGCCGACCTCCGGGAGAGAACCGGCTCCGTCCGGATCGGCTCCCAGCAGCAGTCCGTGGGTCTCCCTTTCCTCTTTCAAGCAGCATCCACTGGGGCATATATCCTTGGAATTTTATTTATTTTAAGAGAAACGGGAATTTTGCCATATCACTTCCATTTTACACCTAGAGGGGCCCACAAGACAGAATGGGAGGTTAGTTCCAGAGAGAGGTCACTATCCTCTGACCTCTCCACCCGCTTCCGTCCTGAGGCCGGGCCCGGGGCGCCGCCGTGCCTCGCACCGCGCACTGACCTCAGTCGCTATGACACACTCATCTTTCTCCTCCGAGATGACGTACACCGACTGGTACTTTGTGTCTTTTGCAGCGGGATACATGGAGTCTGGCCTCTTTCTTTCAGACGCGTCTCCGCTGAAAGGGGAAGAGCATCGCAATGAGCAGTGAAAATTGTTCCGGAAACGACCAGCGCCGGGCCAAGGGACGCCAGCGGGCCCCCCGCCCACCTGCAGCGCCTGAGCGTGGGGCCCCCTCGCAGGCTGGCCCTCCCGCGCGTCCCCGCCCGGCCCACCGCACGCACCCCCTGAGCGTCGGGACGCTCTTCTCCTCCGCTGCAGGGCCCTGAGGCTGGCACTTGGTGTCCCGCTTGCTGTGAGGGTCCCTGGCGGCAGTGGCGACGTCTGCCTTGAGGTCCCGCACCAGGTTATAACCCACAGCGGCGTAGCGGGCCTTGAGACCATTCTTCTCAGCCCCGTGGTCCCCGTGGAAGTCGACCTTCTTGTTGGTGTTCTTGATCTGCGTGGCCCCGATGACACTGACGGCAACGTCCTTCTCCCGCTGGCGGCTGGCCAGGTTGTTCATGGTCTCTGTCTCCGCAGCGGGCCGGGCCTTGTGCAGCCGCAGCCGCACGCAGACCACCACGGCGGCACAGCCCAGCAGCAGCACCAGCACCAGCACCACGCCGGCGCCCACGGCCGCCCAGGGGAAGGGCCCGGCCTGGCCCTCCACGTACTTCTCGGTGAGATCTACCACCACAGGGCCTGGCACAGGCTCAGGCAGCAGGAACTGGCAGTTGGGGCCCCCGTAGCCCCGGGCACACTCACACAGGTAGCGCCGGTCCCTCTCGTGGCAGGTGGCCCCGTTGTGGCAGGGCGCATGCTCACACCTACTGACAGGGACACTGCAGTTCCTGCCTGTGTAACCGGGGGGACAGACGCACGAGTACTCATTCGGGCCATCGTGGCAGCTGCCCCCATTGGCACACGGGGAGGAGGCACAATCGTCCACGTTGTCCTCGCAGTGCCTCCCGGAGAAGCCAGGCTGGCAGCGGCACAGGTAGGAGTCCCCGAGGCCCACGCACTGCGCACCTGGAACACAGAACACACCGGTGTCTGCCCCCGCGCTACCCCCAGAGACGCGAGACAGGCCAGCCAGCCCGCAGCCCGAACCAGCTGCTGGCTACTTGGGACCCAGGCCCCAGGGCAGGAGTCTGGTCTAGCTTGGTATACTGGGAGTCGGACGACTCGTGGGTCTGGAGCGGTCGTGTTTCGGCAGGTGCCATGCACAACACACACTCACCTTCACAGCAGCCCACAAGGGGCCCAGGTGGCAGTTGAGTAAATGGAGCCTGAGTGAGGCCACGTGCTTGCCCTTGGCTCCACAGTTAGTGAGAAGAGCGGGGTTGGAAACAGAGAGGAAAAGGAAGAAAGGAAGGAGGGGGAGAGACCTCTGTCCTTCCCAAGCCAAATCACTAACCCTCCAGCTAATCTGCCTCTCACGGTAAAGCCTCCAGTATTTCTGGTGGTTCCACGGATAGAAACCGACAGGAGGCAAAGCTCGGCCCCACAAGATGGCCACACCTTCCGGACAGCAGGTAGAAGGCAAAGGAACCATGATTGTTCTCCATCAGTTATCGTGGCCCGGCCTGTCTGGGGCCCAGCTTCGCTCCTCTACCCACTCGCGCAGCAGTGGGGGGCCCGCCAGCAGACCACACTTCCGCACACACAGACACACCAGACGGCGATGTTTGGGTGACAGAGCCAAGCCGGGCTTCCCTCCAGAGACAGGGTGGCTGGGTTGCCATCGGAGCGCGATGCACTGCGTTACAGCCTGGACCCGAGCCCCTGAGGTACTGTGTGACCTTGGGCAGCCCTCTCACCTCTCGCCTCAGGCTCTCCCCGCAGAACGTGAGAGTCCACACTCCTGTCTGCCCTCCTTGATCCCTGAGCATTTCCAGACTCACGGATACAATCTCTGTGAAGGGTTTCTGACTGTTTAGTGGAAAGGCTCCATAAACTCAGGGTAGCAACATGCCATGCTTGGGTTAAAATTAAACACATGTGCTTTCTAATGCATTCTTATCAGTGTTGAGCACTCGCCCAAGTCCCCGAGGGGACAGGGCTGCCCTCCTACCATTAGAGCAGGGTGAAGAGCTGCAGGAATCCACCTTCTTCTCACAGTTAAAGCCAGAGAAGCCCCCAGGGCAGCGACAGGTGTAGCCTCCCTCGGGGTTATCCGAGCACCGGCCCCCATTGAAGCAGGGGCCGTCGGCACACGCCATGGCGCTTAGCTCGCAGATTCGACCGTAGAAGCCCGGCGGGCAGGTGCAAGTGTAGCTGTTCTCAAGATCCTGTGTCGTGCAGAAGAGACAGCGCTCACGCCTGGCTCCCAAAGACCCACGCCGCGCGGAGCTAACCCAGGCCCCATTCAGCAGGAGGAGCTGCTGTGGCCGGACTCACCGTGCAGCTGCCTCCGTTCCTGCAGGGGCTGGTGCTGCACTCATCGATCTCCGCCTCACAGTCGGCCCCCGAGTAACCCGGCCGACAAGAGCAGGTGTAGCTCCCCTGGCCCGTGTTGGTGCACGTGGCCCCATTCCTGCAGGGCTTGTGGTGTGTGCAGTAGTTCAGGTCTGCGAGGGGAAAAGACGGGAGGTTGGGGCTACACTTGGAGTCCTCAGTAAGGCCGGGAAGCCCGGGGCTGCTGCGTGGGGGGGGGGCTCACCCTGGTTGCAGAAGAGGCCGCCCCAGCCCTCCTGGCAGTTACACTGCCATGGCTGCTGGCAGGTGCCGTGGAGACAGCCTGGGTACCGAATGCACTGGTCACAGTAGCGGCCCTGCCAGCCCACTCTGCACCTAGGACAAGAGCAGCACAGTCAGGCGGGAACGGGCGTCCCTGGGCTCCCGGACACACACCACCGACTTGCGAGACACGGTCTTGCAGCAGCACCAACCCCGCTGGCTCGCAAACAAGGCACAACACTGGTGTCTCCCTGGGAGTTTTCTAACACACCAAAGCCTCAAAAGGTCTGACTTCGGGGCATGAGGGCCACTGGGACTGTGTTTTTACAGACTCCTCAGGTGGTCCTAATATGCCAAAATGTTTGAGATTCCCTGACGTAGACCCATTTTCTATGTCGATTCCTTGCCAAGAAATCTGTAAGTTCCCATACCCACTGAGGCACTTAGGAGACTGACAACCACGACCCTACATGTTCTATACACTTACTAAGGAGAAACAACAGAATAACGGTCAGCTGATCCTACCAGAGTTTTTCAAATGAACACCTAGTGCTACTTTACAAATACACTAGGTGTAAAAGGGTAACCAGGAAAGGGAAAAAGCACTTTTGCAGACTTACTTGCACTCCCCTGGCTTGTCACAAAACCCATGCTGCTCATCACATCCTGGCAAGCAGATCGCTACAAGCAAAGAGAACACACAGGGTCAAGCCCCACCCCAAGTGCCCCCCAGCATCACGGGGGCTACCACCCCACATGGGGGACACCAAACTTGTCCTGCTCCACTGGCGACCCCAGCTGAGCTCCTCCCATCTGTGGGGGACTGCAGGTCTTGCCCAGTAACGGAGGACTCGCTCAGCCCCAGGGCCAGCATTCTTCTTAACGCAGTGGCTCCAGCACAAAAGGGCACGGAAGCCCCCACCCCCACCCCATCCCCTTTTCTTCTGAGAGGGTCAGAAGTCCTTCCCCCTCCTCCTCCCCCACTTCCCAATTCTCTGCACAAAGCTCCACCTCGTAATACCCAGAAAGTGTGTGTGTAGATAAGGGTGGACAGCTGGTGTGCAGAGCACCAGGGCAGGACAGCTGCTCTATTGTCTCTGCTCCCCAGCAGCTGCCCGCGCAACAATACTGCCTCCCCCGCCCCTCGCCCCCCCCGCGTGCATACACACACATACACACACACACACACACACACAGAAGTGCGCGCACGCGCACACACACACACACACACACACGAACGCGCGTGCCCGTGCACGCCCTTCCCACCAATGGGAGCCGGTGTGAGTTTCTGCCTCCTATCCCCAGAGAGATCTAATCGATGGCACGCGCTAGCTGGGGGCGGGGAGAGACTCCAGTGTTTGAATAAGAAGAAAAAAGTTTAAGTTTCGGCTACCCTGCAGTGAAGAAGAGGAGGGAGGGGAGCAGGGATGCGACGCAGCAGGCAGGAGGTCCCCGCGGGGTGGGCACTGAGGCTGAGCAGGCTGCCTTCACTGGCTTACAAACCCGCAAGCGTAGAAGGCAACACTGCCGGCTGTGGCCCGGGCGGAGCTCAGACAAGGCCTCTGAGGCTGTGAAGACCTATCCTCAGCCCCAGGCAGCGATCAAAACCGGGAACCACACCTCCCAGGCAAGGGGTTCTGGGCCTACCAAGGAGGGCTGGAGGGTCACCGGCTACGGGAGCACAAGGAAAAGCCCCACGGCTTTCTGGCTACCTCCAGAGCCCCCTGTACCCCTGACGGGAGGGGAGCCTGACACAGGGGTGTGTGACGCCTCCACAGGCGGGAGAGAGGCCTACAAGCTGAACTGGGCCCGGGGCCCACGCGAGCCTCCTGCCCTCCAAGGCCTGGCTTCCTGCACCCGGGCAGCCCTTGACTGCCTGGAGAACGCCGGGCAGTGGGGCAGGCGCGGCCCACTCATGTCTGTGAAGGTATTTCTTTGCCAGGCAGGGAGCTGCGCAAGCAGCACACAAGCCGGTGGGCCCCTACCCCCCAGCCCCCACAGACCCAGGCCTCAACACACATTCTCTCTTGTCCACAGACCCCACGAGTGAAAACGTCATGAATGACGTGTGTGTGGGTCACACGGAATGTCTGCAAACACGCTCACTCTGCGAAGAGGCCCCGCACACCAGCTCTGGAGAGAAACAAGCGCTGTCACAGCAAGGAGAACCGGGTGAAGCCCGCCTACACACACAAGCTCTCCTCTCTGGTCCTCCCTTCCTTCCTCCCCTCCCTCTCCCTTGGGCTTACTTCCTGACCCCTGGCCCCGACTCCAAAATCCTCCCTGATTAAGAAAGGCAGCTTCCCATAGCGGAAGTGAAAATGTCTGGGCTGACCCCAGCCCTGCCACTGGCTAGCTGTGAGGTCTTAGCAAGTTTCTCCAGCTCTCTGGCCTCGGTTTCCCCACCAGAGCTCTCCTCCAGTGCTGAAATCCCAGGATCCCCCGGGCTCACAGAACATTCCCCTGCTCCCTGGGAGCTCGGCCTGGACGTGGATCAGGGAGGGAAGCAGGAACTCACGTTCGGTGCAATACTGGCCTTTCCAGCCAGGGTTGCAGACTTTTTCCCCTCTCTCCCCACAGGTGAAGTGGCCAAAAGCATCATCGCGGGGTCGACAGAAGACAGAGCAGCCCTCCCCGTAGTAATGTTCATCACACACGAAGCGGTAGGAGTACTTGAGGTCTGTTCGACCGCTGCTGTGCAGGTCCTGAGACCACTCCTCGCCCACCGTCAGGTGCCTCTGTGTGGCCAGACGGCTGATGAGTCTTTCTGGGTTTTCTGTAGGGAGAGGAGGCCGCCATGGGTTCTGACTGAGAGCACAGGGGCTTGGGGCCCTGGGGGAGCTGGGACTGCATGAACCGTAAGGGGCCAGAGGTCCTCTGTCCTGACCAGTAGGCAGGAACTCGCAGAGTGAGGGTCTACAGGAGCTTGTTTCTGGTGGAGACATGGAATCAAATACACACCAACTGGGGAAGCAGTTCACTCAGTTTTGGGGTCTGGGGCTTGTTTTTACCTGTTGTGAGGTCATCAGGAGAATCTGTGTGGAGAGCTTCAATGATCAGGGAAAAGGTGCCCTGGAAGAAAGGGGGAGGAGACCTCAGCTAAAGCAGAAATGTTAGAAAACAAAGCCCAAACCCAGGCACTGGGGACAACCAAGCCACTAAGGGTCTCCCTGGCAGATCCATTGGAGAGGGCGGTGGGGTGCTGTACAGCTCTTGTCTGTTTTCACTTTCCTTAAGGAAATGGGAGAACTTTTTAAAGAGTGGTTTCCTGACGTGTTTTTTCAGCCTGTTAGTACAGGATATCACGTTTAAAAGAAAGAAAAGAAAAAAGAAAAGAAAAGAAAAGAAAAGAAAAGAAAAGAAAAGAAAAGAAGAAGCGAAGCCCCGCAGGAGCACAGGTCTGGAGGGGGTAGTCATCGGGCGGGGGTGGGGGGCTGCACAGAGAGGGCCAGGGGCTGTCACGCTACCAGGGTAGCTCGACACCCAACCAGTCTAGGCTCAAGAACACTCGCCCGCGGGAAGGCGCTCACGGACCGGGGCTCCGTACCGGGGCCAGACCCCGGCACGTCCCGGGTCCCGCGCCTCGCCGCACCCCGGCTGTCACTGCCCGGCCGCCTAGGGGGCACTCCGGGCGCGCGGGCGAGGCTCGGGGCCCGGCCCCCTCCGCCGCCGCCCCGCACACCCCTCCTGCGCCCCTCCCGCCCCCGGCCCGGGCCGCGCGGAGGCTGCGCTCACCGGCCAGGTGAAGCCGAAGGGGAAGCGGATGGGGTTGCTGAAGGCGGGGTCGGCGCCGGCGCCGTCGGGCAGGCTGAAGGAGTCGACGCCCAGCACCGGCGTGACCGCGCTGCCGTAGGTGCAGGGCGGCTCGGGGGACACGCTGGCCTGGTAGTGCTTGAGGCACACGCGGAAGAAGGTCCTGCAGGCGCACGGCGGCGGCCCCGCGCCCCCGCGGCAGCAGTTGCGGTTTCCCAGCAGCCCCTTCTTGTTGACGAACTCCTGCAGCTTCAGCTCGAACACCCCGGAGCTGCAGACCTGCGGGGACGGGCGCGGGCGTGAGGGCGCGCGGAGCCGGCTGACCGCGGGCGGCGCCGGCCCCGCTCTCCGCCGCTCCGTCCGCGCGCGGCCTGCGCCCCGGGTCCCCGCCGGGGTCCCCCCCGCGGACGACCCACCTGCCGCCGGGCCGCGCGGACCCCGAGCTCACGACTCACCTGGCACAGCAGGGCTGACAGCACGGCGAGGGCGAGGGCGAGGGCGCACCGGCGGCCCATGGTGCCGCGCCGGACTCGCTCGGCCGGCCGCGCCCCCCGTTCCCGTCCCGAAGCCGCAGGGAGTGCGCGGGGGTGGCCGTGCCCCGAGCGGCGCGGGCAGAAAAGCGCCGCCGCTCGGCCCCAGGCTGGGGTGACCGGGACTTCTTTCTTCGGGAGCTCGGTCCCTTCCCAGGCCGCGGTTCCGCGGATCCGCCCTTCGGGGGCGACGGCAGCTCGGGATGCACGAGAAAGAGCTCGGGGAGGCGGCTCGTGCGGCCGCAACTTTCGGTTTTCCTCCGCCTCCTTCCGACCCGCGAGTGGGTGAGGGTCCTCCGCTTCCTGGTTTTGTCTCAAGCTTCTTTGAAGGAAGAAAAAAGAGGGAGAGCGAGAGCGTCCAGATACTCGGCTTAATTCCCAGAGAGCGGCCGACGCTTCCTCCGAGTCCGATTAGAAACCCGCGGTCTGCAAATCCCACGCGCGAGGCGACAATCCCGGGGCCCCGGCGGAGCGCGCGCAGGGACGCCCGGCGGCGGCGGGGGTGCGCGGCGCGCCCCGCGGCTCGGGCCCGTGTCACTCGGCGGCGGCGGTCGTTCCCGGAGCGCCCTGAACTCGTGTCCCCTGCGCCCCCGCGGAGACACGCGTCTTCCCGAAGAACCCAGCCGGTGCCATCCACGTCAACAGCGCGGGGTCCGAGCGCAGGGCGGCGGGTGGCGGGCGGAGGCGCTGCGCCACGGCGACGCGTCCTCTGCGCGCCCGGGCCGGCCGCTCTCCGCGGGTGCGCGCCGAGGTCTGCGCTCGCCGGCGCCGGCTGCCCTTATATCCCGCCGGCCGCCCGCATGGCTAATGAGATGCAAATAAGCAGCCCCCCAATCTGGCGAGAGCTGTCACAAAGGAGCCACTTTTCCAAACCCTCCTCTCAATGGATCGCCAAATGGTCAGTGAGCTGTAAAATGTGCAACCTCCTCCCCGCCCCCACACCTCCCCGCCCCCGGCCCTCCTCTGCCCCCGCCCCCAGCCCCCCGCCTTCCTCCACACCACACAAAACGCGCTCATTTACATTCCTGCAAAATGTTCGCCGCGAGAGTCCTCTCTGCTCCCGAGGCGGGGGCCGCGGCTCCGGCCCCTTGGCTCTCCCGCCGGCCACAGGCCCGCGGAGGCCCGCGGGGACACGCGGGGACGCGCGGGGACGCGCGGGGGCGGCGCGGCGCCTCCAGCCCTGCCGAGTGCAGCCGGCCTGGAGCGGCCGGACGCGGCCTGGGAAACTCTCGGGGCCGCCGTGGCGTCCGCCCGCCGTCTCCCTGCGCGGGCCGTGTCCCGGGGTCTGGGGCCCCGGGGCCGCTCCTTCTCCAGGGCAGCCCCTTCCTCCGGAGGAGCCTGGGGGGGAGGTGGGGGGGCGGGGGCCGGGGGCTCGGTAGGAAGGGGGCGGGCGCGAGGAGAAAAGGGCAGAGGGCGGCGAGCGCAGCGGCAGTTTGGGGAAGTTTGGGAAGGTCCGACACCGACCAGCCACCGGCCGAGGACGGCGGCTCTGCGTCCGGGAGCGCAAAGCCAGCATGCAGGGCAGGGCTGGGGGCGAGCGCGGCGCCCCCGGGAACCCCGGAGTCCGCGCGCCCACGGTGTCCCTGCGCCAGTCCGAGGCCGCTGGTGGGGGCGGGGTCTGGGGAGCGATTCCTCCCCACCCCGGGCCGCCAGGGAGATCCCAGCTAGTGCCCCCACCCCACCCCGCGTACACACACGCGCGCGCGCGCGCGGGCGCGCGCGCACACACACATGTCCTTCCCGGAGCGATTCTCGGCCACCACCACCTTTCCTGGGTGTCCAGCCCCTCTCTCCTGGGTATTCCCCCCTCGGCCTCCCTCCGCTTGGTAAAAAGTGAGTTTGGTGTGTGTCGTTCGCGTGGCTGTCATTAAGGCACTCTGTTATTGTGCAAGGCTGAATCAGTGGTTCTTTGTGCGCTCAGCTGTATGGTAATGCAGACCGCACCTGCTCCCCGCACAATGCCGAGAGAAAGAGCTCCCCTCCGCGCGCGCCGCGGCCTCTGCAACACTGTCCCGCACATGTTCTAAAGACCCTCCAGCCCAGCCCCCCCCGACCCGAAATCTTTACACAGCCATCACCTTATTAGGTTTTTACACGTCCATCAGACACTAGAACTTTTGTTTTCATTTTTTTAAAGGGAAATGAGTTTATTGGGAGGGCCGAGAACACACGTATCACACAATGAATTATCTAAATTGCTCTCATGCTTTTGGGCTCAATGCAGAATAAGGTGGGGCGTAGACTCCTAGTCCGGCATCCAGCTTTAGGCTGGGCACACTTCGAGGTCTCTTTCCCAACCCTGTCTGCTCCTCCTCAGCCTCCCCCAACACCACCTAGGGCAGCTTCATTAGGATGGAAGGTGTGACTGTTGGAGTAAATGTCACTCCGCTGGTGGCACAGCCCCAGGGTGCCTGGGTACAATGGCCTCGTCCCTGGTGTGCTATAGCCCCCTTATGGGTGGGACCTGGCACTGTCCCAGCAAAATGGGATTTTCATTGCGGCAGGTGTGGAGATCACACAGCATCACGCCCTGCACAGGGAGAGGGAAATACCAAGTAAAACCCTGCAAACAGCAATCTCAGAATTGCTTGCTGAAGTCACCTACGACCATCCCTCTGGCTGTTAGGCAACAAGACCCTTGATTCCTTGGCTCACAAACACCTGTAGTTTCTGGATTGACAGGTCTGTACACTTCAGGTTTTCCACCGCTGCATCATCATAGAGAAGCAAAGAATTAGTCGGAAGTCATGTGCAGGGTGAGGTGAGAAAGGCAGGCTTGGACTCCAGCAGAACCCCTACTGTCTGGTTCAGAACAAATGGAGACTTCAAAGGTACTGCCCCCCCACCCCAGGATGGTAGCAATCCCAGTTTGGTCACCCTTTGCGGACTTTGTACGGAGGTGCTACCTCCCCACCGGGCTGGGTCAGCATGAATCCTAATTTAGTCTTGCCACCTAGTGTCAGCATCCTTTTTCCACTACATCCATGTTTCCTCTGAAAACCAATTTCTGAGAACTTTGCTCTCTCCAGCACAGAAGCTGGGGTGTGTGTGTGTGTGAGAGAGAGAGAGAGAGAGAGATGGGGGAGAGAGAAGGGGGGAGGTGAGAGGGTTCCAGGAGCAGGGGAGCCACAAAAGCAGAAAGGAATGTGAGCTGTAAATCCTCTGTGCCTCTGAGACCAAGAGTAGATTTCAGTAAGAAATGAAATTTCAGGAACCTTTTAATTAGAAAATGGAAGTGGGAAACAGTCTCATGTGAATGCCTGTTTAGAAAACTGGAAATAAAAAGTTCCACGCGCGAGGGCTTAAACCTTGGGGGGAAAAGACTTGCCCCAAATCTTTAACAAACCCCCCTCAGTATCAAGTATTTGTTCAACTGACGTGGCACAGATTTCTCGATTACAGCGGCAAAGCGGAACTGAAAGGCATCGTAAAATCCATCAGAATCCTTCCCAAAGCGCTCATTCTTTTCCAACTTAATTTATGCCACGCGATTCTGTATTGGGGAAATCAAGCAGAAAGCCCTTTTCTTCTCCTTCCTCCTCCTCCTGTTCTTTCCTCTTCTTTCCTCCTCCTCCCCGTCATCCTTCTCCTTCTCCTCTCCTCCTCCTCCTTCTCTCTCTCTCTCTCTCTCTCCCTCTCTCTCCCTCTTCCCCACCTCACGCTGGTCCCTCTCCCCCTCTCCCTTTCAAAGCTGAGCTAACGGGAGACTGTTTAACTTCTGTGTTTCTGTAGGGGCCTGTTGTAGTTTAACTCCTGCACACCAGTAGCTGAGATGAACAAAGGAGAGACTCGAGGTCCAACTATTCATCCTTTCTTTGCACTTTAATTTTCATTGATTGGGAAGACAAGGGGAGCCCTTAGGGATTCAGGCTGAAGGGGGATGACACGCCTTTAGACGCCATCAGCCCCCTAGCCAGCCATCTGCTCCGAACCAAATGGCGTTTTTTCACTCCCTAACTGCATGTCTCTATACTCCTGCAAAGAAGCACTCTGAACCCCTAAATACAGGAGGCGCTCAAGCTGGGGTGTGGTAAAAGGCCGGCCTCCACATGGGCCCTGGCAGCCAGAGTCCCCCCTCCCTGCACACCATAAATCCTACCTTGCTCATTAGGAAAAAGCAGGAAACTTTCTTTTAAATACTTTTTGATTTCTCAGCAAATTTACTGTACAAAGTGAGGTTCAATTAGGCCTTAGAAGGCACCCAATCCATCAGACGCAGGAGAGGACAGAGAGATTTGCCGCCTGGTGGTGGTGGTTTATTTTGGCCAGGCACGGGTAGCTCAGAGCCTTCATAACCCCAGGCGCTAGGTACGCTCAGGTCGTATGACCATCAGAACTGTACCTACAACAGCTGCTGCTGAGTTCTGTTTACTGGAGACCCTGATTATTTTCCCCACCATTTTATTGGGCCACATGGGAATAAGAGCTCACAGCCATCATTTTATAAAATTAAATATGCCCATCTTCAATCGTGGTGAGGCCAAGTGCTGTGGTCACTCAAACCTGATTCAATCCCCTTTGCCCAAAGAAAGGTTCTATTCTGAAGGTGTGTGTGTGGTGGGTGTTGTGGGTAGAGGGAGGAGGGTCAGGGCACATTGCAAAAAACAATGCCCAGAATAGGCTGCTGACTGGGCCGCAGGTTTAGTTTTCTGTGTAAACAAGTCTGGAGACGAGAGTGGTGTTTGTGTTTTCTTAGACCAACTGAATTAGGTATACCCAACAGAGAGGTTCTCTTATTCCTAAGAAGAATTAAGGTCCTTCTTCTGAACAACAAAATAAAAAACTTCTAAGCAGCAAATCTGGTGTTGATCAAACAGCCAGGTTACCTGAAGAAGAAGTGGGGGTGGGGGCTAAAACATGTTTATTAATCAGTGTCACACCCCCCACCAGTGCGTCCCATCTCCCACCCCTTCTCCATCAGTCGCAGCTTGGGAATTTTTTTTTTTTTTTAACCATACAATGCTACTACAGTACCATTGACTGTATCCCCTGTGCTGTACCTGTCATTCCCCCGACTTACTCCACAACCTCCCACAGCAGTTTGGGAATCCCAAAGCTGTTAAAATCCCAGGGGAATTGACTGGAGGCTTGTCACTACAGGGAGCCCTCTGGGAGTCTACAGCCGCCCTCCGCATGGTGTAGCTACTCTGGATATTTACTTCTCATTTCTTAAGCTGTCTCAGGGACTGCATCCCAGGGATCCGTGCACATTCACAAGATGCACACTCACCCCAGTGTCTACAGATTTGTTTAGACTTGAGGGAGCTAGGTGTGGATCTCCCTGGTTGAGGATACACTCTGACCTAAGCCACCATCCGCACCCAGGGGGGGGGGGGGGGGGGGGGGCGGGGCAGAGCCGGCTTCCGTTTAGACACTGGAGGCTTCCCTGTTGCTGGGGACGGAGCACACCTCAAACCCCGGGAGGCCCCATCCGGTAGCCTCTTCTGACCTCCTTGGCCGCAGCCCCCCTAAAGGAGAGCTGGCCCCGCAGCCAGCCAGGACAGCAACTATGGGCCCCAGGTTCATGTGGGGCGGGGTGGATGAGGGTGGCAGGAGGACAGAGCCCAGCAGGGGAAGCAATGGCCCTGACAGTGTCTCCGAAAGCTTTCCTTTCTAAGCGCAGGCCGGCCGCTGGAGCCCCCAGGAGTGGGACGGTGGCCTTCCTTGTGGGGCAGGGTCACGGCGTGTCGGATAACCTTTCTTTTGAGTGCGGCCGGCCGCCGTGGCGCGGAGAGGAGGGACTGTCCCAAGCCCACGTGGTTGGCGGGTCTCGTTTGGTTGTCGGGGTGCGGCGCACGGGGGGCACCCCAGCTCCGCGGGCACGGGGCGGCGGGTGGAGGCCGCAGGTCTGCAGCAAGTTGCAAAGGCATGTGCTGATTTGCATGAGAAAGGGCGAGTCGCGTGCTCAGCTGGCGGCCCCGGCGCAGATGACGGGTCCCCACCCCCCGCGCCGCTCCCCTCCCCCGCCCCGGGCCGCGGCCGCCGCTTCCCGAGCCCGCGGATCATCTGCTCGGGCTGTCCCGCGCTCATCTCCATGACAAAGCGCGTGTTTACCTGGCCCAGCACCGGCGGGCGCGCCTTTGTCCCGGGTCGGATGACCGCGCAGCTGCTCCCGCCGCCGCGCGCCCGCCCCGAGTGGCCCCTCGGAGCTCTGCAGCGATTGAGTGCGCCAGGGCCGGGAGGGGGGTCGCGGGGCCCGGAACGGCTGTAGCGGACGCTGGCGCAGTGCCGGAGGGCTTCCCAGAGGTGGTGGCGGCGCCGGGCCGGGCGCTTGTTCCAAGCAGAGTCTGTGCGGGGTCAAAAGGGCCAGGCGGGCATGGACGCCCCCCCCCACGCCGCCCCCGAGCCACTGGCAGGCGCGGCGCGAGGAGGCGCAGGGCCACCCCGCGGACCCAGGTCGACTTGGGGATGGTTCCACGCCAGCCGCGTCCATGCAGCCGGGGAGGGGCCCTTGCAGCGACCCCACGGGTTGGCGGGGACCACGGGGTCTCCAGCCGGGCCTCGGCGCGCCCTTTGTGCCCTCCCGGATGGGTGCGGCCGCTGGGATCCCAGACGCCCACGCCGGGCAGCGCGGCCAGGCCAGGAAGGCTCGCCGCTCCCGGTCACCTGCGCGAACGCTCGGTCCCGGGCGCAGGCGTCGCACCTGGGATCTGCGGCCCTGCACTTGGCAGACAATGAGGAGGGGAAGAAAAGGCGTCGAGGGGCGCCTTTCCGCCAGGCCTTTCCCCAGGCCTTACTCTCCCAGGACGCGCCCCGCCCGGGGAGGTCTCGGGCACCTGTCGCCTTGTCCCTGGGGCGGCCCGTCAATCACGCGGCCCGCGGGGGCGGGGGCGCGCGGAGGCTTCGGCCCCGCGCCCCAAGGCTCTAAAACGGAGTCGCCCGGAAACGTGGCGCAGCCCTTGCCCTCCCCACGGAGGGTCCCCGCAGGACCGCGCAGCCCGAGGCCGCGGCCCAGGAGCCCTGGGCGAGGCGAAGCTTTCGAGCACGCTGTCCTTCCCTGGCCTCCCCACCTCCCCTTTTCTGTGAGCATCTGCCCGGGGAAGAACAGATGTGGGCACCTGCGGTGACAGGCCGCATATGTTCCATCCTATTCACAGGCATTCAGACGTGGCCACAATGAGCAGCCTTTGTGCGCGCAGTCACTAAATATATTAATCTGCACTCCCCAGAGCACCGGGCTGTTTAATTTTTCACTAGCAATAACATCTGATCTAATCCTTAAATCGGCTCCCAAAAGCCTGCCCTCCCGCCCTCCTTTTTTTCCCCACCCCCTCTCCCGAAAAACGTGTGAAGCTATTCAACCTTCCACCTGTTGCTGAACTGGGCGTGGGTTCTCGCAACATCTGAGGTCGGTCCGGGCAGGGGGTGGGGGTGGCTGGGAGCGACTGTGTGGGGGCCGCTGTTGGGCCACATGGGCATAGCTCTGGCATGTTTATCAGAAGGAAAATAAGCACAAAGTGCCGAGTGTGGCTCCCCAAATGTTGTGCAAACAAAGAATGATAATTATTAAACAGCTTCCAACCCAACCCAGCATGCCCACCCTTTCTGTGGAAGCGCCCTTAAAAATGTACATGAAGTCCCCAATTATCTTTTTGTTTATTAAACTCCAGCGGTTGTTACAAACACTGGCCAACAGGCCACACAGCCAAGAGGTAACATAAATCTCAGATGTAAGACTTGGGTTTTTTAAGCAATTTTGTGGCATGACTCTTTTATCTTAGCACCCTTATTCTGTTTTGATTTGTTTTCGGTCACAATGAGTCCTTTAGTGCTATTGTGGGCATCACAATGCAGACGGACATCAGGCTGTGAATGAAGACAGAGGCAGTTTAAACAGACCAGGCTCTTTCTTTCCTTCCAGTCCATTGTAATACGAATGGGCCTTCTGCACTCGGCTGCTAGGAGACCAGCTTTGCAAAGCCCTACTCCAGCAAATGGGCTGGAGAGAAAGGGACCCCAATAAACAGCCTAAGTATCGGAGGAGAAAAAAGAAAAAACAGGGGACAAGTTTAGGCAAATGTCTTTTCACCTTCAAATCAGTACATTTCTTAGTCTCAAAATGTAATCTCATGCTTTCTTGAGCTGCATTCCTTGCGCTGCATTCCTTGCTTTTCAAACAGTTTCCTCCCTTCGCACCATTAAATTTTTAGTCCCTCCCCTGTGCCACCTTCCAGGAAACAGAATGGGGACAGCACTGGCACTCCATCAAGGTTTGCTTTCAAAATACTATCTTCTTTTAGGAAACTAGGAACAGGGCGGTGGCTGTTCATCAATCATTATCACTAATAACTAATGACTGCAAAGTGCTTCAGATGTATGCTGGTCATTGCTGGTAGGTATGGAGGGGCAAGACTGCTAAGTCTGGATTTTTTTAGGAATAGTAACAAATTTTGCTTTCTTTTAATGGTAGGTGGAACTGTTCTTATTTACATTAATTAATTAATTGAGGTGAAAAATGTAGCTGTTTTCAGGTTGTTAAGGGTCCAGTGTGAGTGTGTTATGAATGACCCACCACCACCTTCATTTCTCAGTGGCTAGAACCAGTCACAGGCCACCACAGAACCAACCGCAGTGACGGCAAATGGAAAAATCGAGACTGGTATGGAAATAACTGTTCAAAGCTGGGGCCATGGTAAGACCCACTTGCCCAAAGCACAGGGCATTTACTCATTTACTCATTCATGAACTCACCTGTCTTAGGGGCCGGAAGTCCAAAGTCAAGTTAGACCTGCTTTCCGCCACTTATGTGCGTTACACAATGAACAGAGAAGTCTTTCATTTTCGGAAAGAGTTTGTATAGGATTAATATGTTTTCCCTAAATGTTTGATATAATTCACCAGTGAGGCTACACGGGTCTGGAGTTTTCTTTCTTTTTTAATTTTTTTTTTAAAGAATTTATTTATTTATTTGACAGACAGAGATCACAAGTAGGCAGGGAGGCAGGCGGGGGGCGGGTGGGGGAAGCAGGGTCCCCGCTGAGCAGAGAGCCCGATGCAGGGCTTGGTCCCAGGACCCTGGGTTCATGACCTGAGCCAAAGGCAGAGGCCTTAACCCACTGAGCCACCCAGGAGCCCCTGGAGTTTTCTTTGTTGGAAGGTTTTTACCTGGAAATTCAGTTTAACAAATAAATATATGGCTTAATAAATACAGGGTTACTTAGAATTTTTTTTAAGATCTTATTTATTTGACAGAGAGAGAGAAAGTGCATGAGCAGGTAGAGCAGGTGGAGCAGGAGAGGGAGAAACAGGCTCCCCACTGAGTGGGGCTCCATCCTAAGACCTGGGGATCATGATCTGTGCCAAAGGCAGACGCTCAACCAACTGCGCCATCTGGGCGCCCCTCAGATTTTCTATTCTTCTTTGGTCAGCCTCGGTAATTTCTTTGGTTCAACGAATTTGTCCACCTCATCTAAAGTTGCTCAAATCGTCTGCTTTTAACCATTCAGTTAAATAAAATCTGTGGTCCTATCTTCCATCGTGAGTGTGAGTGATCTCCGTCTTCTTCTCGTTGTGGTCACTGTGGCTGATGGTTCATCAGTTTCACTGATACCAAGGAACCAGGCTTTCGTCTCACTGATGGTCTTTGCTGACATAGGCAGAGAATCACGGCAGTCACCAGGCTTGCTTTCCTTCCTTCGGGAATCTCCATCCTCTACTTCCTGTTTCTAGGGGCTGAAAATAGTAGTTTCATATATTTTGTCCGGTTTTCTAGTTGTTTAAAGTGGAGGGACAAGTTCTGTAGGAATCACCCTTTCGCGGGCAGAAGCCGGAACAGGGTGCCCAGCAGCAAGAAACAGGAAACCCTAACTCAGCACTCACAGCCTGAAGGAAGGGGCATCACCACGGGGAATGAAGAGGCAGAGCAGTCCCGGTGTTAGCTCGTCTTCGCTCACCCACATTGTCCAGGCACAGAAGCCCCCGTGTTTCGGCTCCAGTGTTCCCTGATGGTTGGCCGAAGTGTTTGGTGGGCTCCCTTCCGTGGCTGTGTGAAAGCTGCTGGGACCCGGAATTCCCAAGTAAACATAATGGCGACCGGTAGAGGAAGACGTACATTGTCTTTCCGTATGCCATTGTCACCAGCAATAAAACACTTTGGTGATATTTAGAAGTCAGCATATTGTTATGGTGGTGCTTTTTCTTTCCCAATTTTTGGATGGTGAATTATTATTCAAATAAAACCACATCAACCCGAGGCACCTAGGTGACTCAGTCAGTTGGACGTCTGCCTTCAGCTTGGGTCGTGATCCTGGGGCCCTGGTATCAAGCCCCATGTCAGGCTTCCTGCTGGGGGGAGATGGGGAGCCTGCTTCTCCCTCTCCCTCTGACCCCACTGTGCTTGCTCTCTCTTTAGTGCTCTCTCTCGCTCTCTCAAATAAATAAAATTTTTTAAAAAACACATCAACCCACGTGGTTGCTGCATTCAAAGAAATTCAGCTCAGCATTCAAATAAAATTAAAACTGACTCCGAATAAATTTTGAAGGCTGTTACCAAGAGAAACCTGCCCTAATCCTGTGCTTCCCAAAGTAATTTCATGCTCATTTCTTCTCTCACAGTTGATGTGAAGTCTTTCTCTTCAACATTTTACTTTCCCTAGTTCCCTTCTCCCTAATTTCAACTGACAGGTTTTTTCCTTCTTCCCTTTCCTATTTTTCTTTTACAAAAATCCCCCATCCCATTTTTAGATTCTCCCTGAAACTGATGTCTCCTTCATTTCTTTTCTTTCCTCCCCCTCCCCACTCCGCTCTCCTCACCCTCCCTTTCCTTCCTCTTTCAGAGAGGGGCAGGAGAGGGACAGAGAGAATCCCAGGACCCCGGGATCATGACCTGAGCTGAAGGCAGATGCCTAACGGACTGAGCCACCCAGGCGCTCCTGCTCCTACATTTCTTAAAAAAGGGTCTCTTAACGCTATGTCTTCCGTTCTCACTTGCGTATATTGTCTACGGACTTCCCAGCTCTAGCAGATGAAGATTAGCTCTTCTACCAGATTTCCAACATACAAACTTTTATGAACACACAGAAGTTCACCTCCCATTTTTTCAAAAAGTGATTATAGCATCAATTTATATTAAATGACCATTCCATATTTACCTTATTAAAACTATGTAATTATAGCTGAGGCGTATGCTGTGATTACATTTTCTTCTTTGTAGAGATTTTTCTGTTTACTGGATTCACCAATTGCCTGATTCATTTGCTTGTTGACTTTTCTATGTACCTATTGCTTGCCATCACTAACTCCAAAAGATATTTAAAATATTCAGACACACCTGGTATTCCCTGGGGCTCACCCTCCTGGAACAATGTCCCTGTGAGGCCTCCTGCTCCAATTCAAATGGTCTCTTGCTAGGACTCCCCTCTTCTCTCTTCACTTGGATTCCCTGCTACCCAAGTCCTAAATATTCCTCTCTCTCGACTAATTTCGGAGAGTATCCTTCAGCAGGTTTCCAAATAAAGTATTTGTTAGATAATAATTTGGGCTGCATACCTCAATATTTCTTTATTCTCTCACACTTAACTAATATTTTGATTGAGAAAAGAGTTCCATGTTAGAATTATTTTCTTCAGAATTTTGAAGTTAAATCTCCATTGAATTTCAGCTTCCTGGGATTCGATTGAGAATTCCCATGCTCTTCTGATTGCCAAAACTTCAAATGTGACTTTTTATTTTTCCGTATGGAAATATTTAAAGATCTTTTCTTTATCCCTGGTGTCCTGAAATTTTGTGATGTGCCTTAGTGTGAATCATTTCAGATTCGTTGTGCTGGGCATTTGGCAACTCTTTTCTTTCTTTCTTTCTTTCTTTCTTTCTTTTTTTTTTTTTTAGATTTTAATTTTTAAAGTTTTAATTTTTAAATTTTTAAAATTTAAAATTTTTTTTATTTTTTAAAGATTTTTATTTATTTGACACAGAGAGAGAGATCATAGGTAGGCAGAGAGAGAAGGGGAAGCAGACTCCCCGCCGAGCAGAGAGCCCGATGCGGGGCTCGATGCCAGGACCCTGAGACCATGACCTGAGCAGAAGGCAGAGGCCCAACCCTCTGAGCCACCCAGGCGCCCCTAAATTTAAATTTTTAATTAAAATTTTTAATTTTAATAATTATTATGTTCAATTAGCCAACATATAGTACATCCTTAGTTTTTGATTAGTGTTCAGTGATTCATCAGTTGAGTATAACACCCAGTGCTCATCACCACAGGTGCCCTCCTTAATGCCCATCCCCCGGTTACCCTATCCTCCAACCCCCTCCCTTCTGTAACTCTAAGTCGGGTTCCGGAGTCCACTGGCAATCCTTTCAATCTGAGAACATGTCTCTTAAGTCTGGAAAGTTTTCTTGAATTACTTCTTGAGTAATTTCCTCTTCGTTACCTCTGTTCTCTTTCTTGTAATTCCTATTTTTCACATGTCAAACTTTAATCTTCCAATTTTCTTATGCTTTATCTTTCTCCATCTCTTATTTTTTTTTAAAGATTTTATTTATTTATTTGACAGACAAGTAGGCAGAGAGGCAGGCAGAGACAGAGAGAGGAGGAAGCAGGCTCCTTGCTGAGCAGAAAGCCTAATGCGGGGCTCGATCCCAGGACTCCAGGATCATGACCAGAGCCAAAGGCAGAGGCCTCAACCCAGGCGCCCCTCTTATTCTTTTTGTTCTATTACCTGAGAGATATCATCGGGTTTACATTTTAAATGTAAACACTTCTTAGACTTATTTCTTGTATAATTTTCAAGAGCTCTTATTTTTGGAATGTTCTTTATATACCCTTCTCTATTTCTCTCATGGATATATTACTTTCAGAGACTGCAAAAAATGTTTTTAATATTTTTCTTTTTCCTAGTTCGTTTTCTCCTTTTTTTCTGTCTTCCTCAACTGTCTGTTGATCCTTGGTCATGTGTGCATATTTAAGAGGGAGGCAGAGATGCTTATTGGAAGCACTAGGAGGTAGATAAGACTGCCAGTGGTGGGACTCACCAAGCAGTCAGAGAGGGCTTTTGTTTGACCTGTGCCCTCTGCCTCCTCAGTCTGGCTCTGCACAGACTGTGAGTGGTGTCCCTGCCAGCCCCTTGCACCACCTCAAGTCTGGCTCCTCTTGTTTCCTAGGTTCTCCTGCATGCAAGACCCTCCTCTTCTACTTCTGAGATCCCACTTCCTTCCAGACTCAGTTCACACGTTAGCTCCTTGCTCCCTTCTTCATCCAATGTTACAGATTTTACACGGTTTCACTTATTTCCTAATATTTAACATATGTCAGTGTTTCTTCCCTGCCTCAGTGTGTGCTCCTTAAGATCAGAGACCATTTCACATCCTTCTTGGTGTGGTACCCAGTCAGTAGTAGGTGCTGAGCACCGGTAACTTTACTCCAAAAAAAAAAGTCAACAGGAAAGAAGAGCCCTGCAGGCTGAGTGGAGAGATTCCTTCCCAAAACTTTTAACATGTATATGTTCTGTCACTTCAGCTTGGCAATGTTTTTTGCATGCCTGATCTGTCAAGTGCTTTGCAAGAGACATTGAGGAGAACAATATGTGGTCATTTTCCTTCCACTGAAGGTTGTTGCTCCCTGGGGCTTGCAGAGCCTACTGAGGTATGCTGTGTGGACAGATTCTGAGATGCAGCTTAAATAAATTGGTATTAACAATTTGACTCATCAGTAATTTACTTAAAAATAAATCAGATTGGTTTAAAGGCTATTCTTCTGCCATCACACTTGGCTACCGGATTCAAAAGAGAGGAGTGAAGTCCCTCCCTTCCCTGAGCCCCACCACCCCAGGTTCTCAGGTGGGGAAACAACCCCCTTGTGAGCCCTTCCAGGACTATTCTGCCCATTGTATGTGGATATAAATTTTGTAACTGAGTCTGTCCACCATCCCACTGGAGCCTGTGACTCTCAGGAAAGGAGTAATGGACACTTGTCTCCACGGGTCCCTGGGTCAGCCTGGCTCCCAGTGTGCCTCTCCCAGAGCAGCTCTTTCTTACGGTGCCCAACGTCCCAGCTTCCTGGGGACTGATGGGGCCTCGGGATGTGGGATTTCAGTTTTACAAAACTGAAACAGGGGCGCCTGGGTGGCTCAGTGGGTTGAGCATCTGCCTCCGGCTCAGGTCATGATCTCAGGGTCCTGGGATTAACCCTTGCATCGGGCTCCCTGCTCAGCCAGGAGTCTGCTTCTCCCTCTTACTCATTTCGGCTGGAGGAATGGGCAGTGGTTGTAATCTGGACTGCCTGATTACATCTGATCCTAAGATGCCAGGTGCATGCCAGGTGCAGGACATGCACTAAGGGTGCATGTCCTGAACGTGAACGTCGCGGATCTTAAAGCAGTTTCAGAAGTAAAATGGACACATGGTGGCTTAGGAGCGGAGTCCAAGCTCCGTGACATGCGGTGGAGGCACTGCCTGACCCGGTGGTGGGTTCACAGTGCAGCTTCACCTGCCACCACTCCAGCAGGACTGCACCGGTCCCCGAAATTTCTGCAGAGCCACGCACCTGTCCTTGCTCCTCCCCACAACTCTCGCGCGCTCCGACTGGAAAACCCGCCTAGAGGAGCCATGGGGACTCGGGGCAATGACCGTCCCTGCCACCGTCACGGCAATGCCGACAGGCGGCCGCAGGGCCGGGAGGGCTCGCGGTGGCCAAGCGCTCTGCCGGCTTCGGGAAGTCCCCGCACTGCCCCGACCTCGCCGCTAAGGCGGCGGAGAGGACAGAGAAGCCCGCCCCGGCCCCACGCCCCGGCGCTGGTTCCCAGCGGCCCCCTGGCCTCCCGCGGGGACGCGCACGTCCGGAGCGGGGGACGCTCGCTGCCCGCCCGCGTTTGAAGCCCAAGAATCCGGAGCTTGCGCGCGGCGGGTCCTCGCTCGGCACCGGCCGGACTTCGGAAAGGTTCCGCAGGACGCTGCCCGCCTCCAGCCGCCCCGGGACGGCCGACCCTCCCCCGAGCCGGCCGCGGCGCTCCCCCGGGGCTCGGGGTCACCGTCGGTCCCCACGCGTCCGCAGGCGAACGGGCCCGGGCAAGCCGGCCCCCGGCCACCCTCCGGCCGCCGGCGCAGCAGCGCGCGGCGGGAGCGGAAAGAGGCTGCGCCCCGCCGACGCCCACGCGGGGCCAGGGGAGCGCGCGGCCCGTGCTCGGAGCAACGCGCGGTTTCCGAGGCAACGGGCTTGGCGCCTGCGCAGTTCACTCCCGCGGAGCCCCGAGGCCGGACCTCTCAGGCCCCGCCCCCTCCCTCTCAAGCGCAAGGCCGTCTCGCGAGCGGAAGCGCTCGGAGCGGAAGCGGAAGTGCGCGGCTGGCTGCGGCTGGGCCGAGGGCGGTGCGGGCGCGTCCCTGGCTGTGCTGGCGCATCTCTAGGTAGGGCCGGGCCTGCGGGGCCAGCGCCGTCCGGGCCGCTCTCGGCTTGTCGGGCTCGGCTCGCTGCGCTCTCGGTTCTGCCGTCGCGGGGCCCGGGTCCGAGCCCTCAGCGGCCCTGCCCGCCCGCAGCCCCGCCGTCCCGCTCCGGGCACCGGGGCACTCGCCTCCCATCGCCTCCCCGCCCCCCGGCCCTCTCCGTCGCCGGCACCCCACGTCCCGGCCGCCCGACCCTGCGGCTGTGCCCCCTTGCTTTCTCCTCTTCGGCGCCCTCCTGACCCTCCTCTCCCCGCAGGGATGGGCGCCGGCTCCGGGGCGCGCAGCTTGCGGTGTCGTCCCCGGAGGCGTCCTCCGACCAGCGCGCTCGGGGCGCAGAGCTGCGGTGCCGAGCTGCGGTGCCCTTCCCGCGGCCGTGGGGCCCTTGCAGGAGGGAAGGCGGGGTGGGCGGCCGCGGGGGTTGGCCCGGGGAGTGTCTGTGCGGGAGGGCGTTCGCGCAGAAGGAGTTGGGCGGTGGAAGCCGGGCCAGAGGCCGCTCCTCCCTGCGGAGGAGGCCGCGTGCGCGAGCGTCGGGGGAGGTGGAGGAGGGATGCGCGGCTCGGAGAGGGCATGGCAGGAAGCACTAGAGAGTTCGGGGCGGGGGGCCGCGGAGGGTCTGCCCGGCGGGTGTGGGGTGAGTGTCCTGCGCCTGGAGGAGAGGCCTCCGCCGGCTTGCAGGGAGACGTCCTGGAACCGAAAACCCGAGTACGGCCGTGGAGAGCAGTTTGGCGGGGAAGGCAGGAGCCTTTGGTCCCGGGAATGACGTCCAGATTTTTGGCTGGAGCGTCTGAGGAGATGATTCCGAGGGTGAGAGAAGCTGGGGGAGCAAGTCTGAGACATCGGGTTCCTGTCCGTTCCCCGGTGCCGTGCGGTCTGCAGCAGCACCCCGGGCTCCTGCGGTGTTATCTTCCTGTTTTCTCGAGGCCTGACCGCTGCCTGTGCTGGGGGACCTGCCCCGTGTGGCGACCCTCTCTGCACCCGCACAGCCTCGCCCGCGCGGTGTGTGGTCATTTCCTCACCAACCGTCGCTTGCCATCCCGGAGCTCTGCAGTCCTGGTCCCCCGGCCGGGTGGTCCCTGTTGTCTCGGAACGCCCCTTCCCCCCCCCCCCCCCTTACGAGTTGTGTTTGCGGAAAGCACAGACAAGACCTCGGCTGTGCCCAGCCCCTCCCTGCTCACCTTCCCGTACACACGCTTCTTGACCACCTCACCGGTGGCTCCCTTCCTTGGTGTCATTCCCGGCTGCCCGGCCTTCCAGACCTGCGGAGATCTGGGATCCCTCCTGGCCGCGGGTTTCTCCTCTGTTAGACGGACCAGACGGCAGTCGGTGACATCGAGGGCACCTGTGCTTTTTCGTATTTTGAGGTTCTGCCCCGTCCCTGAACCTGACTCAGGGTGTCAGTTAGGAGGTAGACTTACTATATAAAGCTAATGAAGATCAGGCGTGGGTGCCTTCCTCTCGTGAGCCCCTTCCAAGGCACTGGGAAAGACCTCAGAGGTCTTGTGTTTGTAATTTAGTCTTTTTTGAAACGCAGGATCCCGTTT
The DNA here is from genome assembly GCF_010015895.1 of Lontra canadensis. Taxonomy (NCBI): domain Eukaryota; kingdom Metazoa; phylum Chordata; class Mammalia; order Carnivora; family Mustelidae; genus Lontra; species Lontra canadensis. Next base: position 7,741,819 of record NW_022631091.1, read on the forward strand.
GTGTAGATTGCAGGCCCTGCACTTGAATCCTTATGAAACTAGCCGTTCACCTCCTCCTGCTGCCCTGCTTTGCGCTCTGGCCCTTCAGACACCCCCTTCCTGTGCTCCTTACTGAGGCTTGGGCGGAGGAGAGGAAGGAGTGGAGAGGACCAGACCCCTGCTGTAACCTGGCTTTAGTTTGCTCTCGGGGAGGGAGATGTGGGAGACCCATCTCGGTGCATCTGCAGCAGTGCGTGTACTGACTGACTTCACTGCTGGGTTCACGCCTCTTTCAAGAAAAGGTTAACGGTAAAAGGGGACCGTCCAGCTAATTGAGGTCTTACAGGCAGCTCTTACCGTTACAGAAGCTAGAGCTGTTGGCAAATCAGGAATTCATTGCACGCTTGCTTTTGTTAGTTTGAAAATGAGGCAGTCCTGATGCTATCAGTTATTGTTATAAAGCTTTATAACAAGTATAAATAACTTTAATTTGCTTTTAGATGTCTTTGTAAGGTGTTCTGTTGGAAAAATTTTCAGAGACTAAAAACATGTTACTTAAGGTTTAAGTTATTTATAAAAAATATGATATTCTTAAATGATTTTTTAGTAGTAGTTCAAAATCTACCAAACTGAGAGGTAAATCATTATTTAAGTTTTACCAAAAAGGGAATCAATGATCTACAAAGAGATTAAATGATTTGTCTTCAGTCAAACCGCAGATCAGAGCCATTGCCAACCGAAACCAACCAGCTCCTGAGCACCCTTTTCCTTATAAACAAACATTATCAAAACGTGGGAATTCGTTGCTTTTATTATGGAACGTTTGCTGTAGGGTGGACTCCATTACTATGCCCGTCAGCCTGCCTGTCTGCTGTGGACTCCCACGTGTGCTCGCAGAGTGCCCTGAGCATGCAGCCGTGTACTGTTGTGTTTGTGCTGCAGCCCCGAGGGTGGTGAGTTACTGTAAAGTCATTTGTAGTAAAACTGCTGTCAGCCAGGGTAAGAGAGAAGTAAGCCTTTTTGAAACAGCGGAGTCTTCTGCGGAGTTTTGGGGCTTTGCCCATTAAGCACCAAAATCTTCCATCTTGGATGGCGGTCTTTCTAAAATATGTTATTTCCCTGCTTAATAGAATGTGCAGGATGTAGTGTAAACTTTCTTTAATGGTCTCATGTAAACATTTTAAACAGAATTTGTTATGTAAATACTGTACGACTTGTTGAGGCAGGGACAGCTGTTGCCCTGTTACTTGTTTAGAGTTTTTGTGTCTTTCAGGTTTTCTTAGTTTTCCTGTTATGTCAGCTCTCAGCAGTTTCTGCTACTGTCGGTACCCATGTGCCGCCTCAGATGCCCTTTCTGTATTTTTCTCTACTGTGGACGTAGGAGCTCGTTGTCAGAACTGAGTAGGAAAGCGTCCGTATGTGATAAATAAGAGCCTGGAGAGGTGTCATATGAGTAAGTTGTTTTAGCTTTGACTCATGAATTTAAATTGCATTCTTATCCTGAGTTGTAGATAAAAGCATAAATTTTTGCAGGCGCACGTTCATCTTTATTCATGATCAGTGAGTGGCCCTGGTTCTCACATTGTGTGTCCTTGTCCTCTAAGGGGTTCTGCAAAGCTTCAGAGGGTTAGGGAAGAGCCCTGTGTTCTTGGTTGTCCCCTCAGTCCTGATGATTCTGTGAGTGCCCTTGTGACTGGGAGAACCCTCAGGAAGGAGAGCTCTCTGGACTGAGGACAGTTCTGCCATGAGTGATGTGGTCATTCCAGCACGGCAGCCAGCAGCAACCAGATCACTCAGATGGGCACTTAGGTGGGGGTGTGGCCTAGTGAAAGATGCACAAGCTTTGGAAGCCGGTGGGTTCAAATGTGGGCTTTGCTATCAGTGTCTGTTACCTCAGGCAGCTGCCCTAACGCAGAGCACACTGCTGGCTGCTACCCGGCACCAGCTGTTTGGTCTTTGCTGGTACCGCATGGCCTGCCTTTCGTGAGTCGGAACAAACTGATCACGGCCCGGTTGGGACTAGAGATGGCTGGTGTGGGGCTTGTAGACAATGTGGTGCATTTTGACACGTGTACACACTGCTGGACTTTGTTTTCTGCTGGACTCTGTGCCTTTCACTCCCACTCTCAGGGCTCATTTCTTAGTCAGGGACTTTGTCTGGTTTGTTGCTGTGTCTATTAGCTGCTAGCACAGGGCCGGAGCGATTTTCTGAGCAGATACAGGAATTTAGAACTCTTGTCTTTGGTGAGGGTGTGAGGGCCAGAAGAGGGTCTGTGCCTCCTTTTTCTTTGCAAAAAGAATTAGGACCGCATCCCTTCGAGTTCTTCCAAAATAGGTGTTTGGATATTGGGCAGCCAGAACACGCAGAGTCTACCAGAGCCCCTGATTTATCTTGCGTCTTGCCTCTCTCCATCTTTTCTCCAGGGAGTCAGGGCAGTGTTTCTAAGTAGGATTTGCTTTACAGCCTTGACCAATATCTGATTTCCCCTGGGGTCAAGTCCAGGTACAGGTGTCTGGCCCTGTTTGCAGCCTCATCTCCTCAGTCTTCTTCCCATACATCAGAGTTCTAGCCATACTGAGAGCTGGTGTGTGTGTGTTTTTTTTTTTTTTTTCTCTTGTCCTCAAGCATTTATAATAAAATATACATTTATAGTATAAATAAAGTTCCAGGTTAAACTACTTAGTAGGACAGGTATTTTAAGCACCTTAAAACCTCCATTTACTGATAAAAAAAGGTATCACAAAATCTACAAAAAGATACGTTAAAAAAATCCTCATTCCTTCTGACTCCTGGCCTCCCCATCTTCTGCCAACTCCTCGTCTGGCTCTGGCCGCACCTGTCCTTCCTGCCGTTTGTCAGGCTCACCAGTGCCCTTGCTCAGGATAGCTATTGTGGATCCTGATCTGGGTTGGGTCTCCCTGCTGAGCACCGCCCCCCCCACCACCACCGCCCTGAGCTACAGCTCTGCCCAAGTGATTGTAGTGGGTTGAATGTTTTCCTGTTGGAGTGTGAGTTGCTGGAGGGCAGGGCCCTCCTGTCTTGGTCATAGCTAGTGTCTGCTTTGGTAAGTGACTAAAGGTATTTGCTAAAGGTGTAAACCAGATTCACGTTCACACAAGAGCACCTGGTGGTGTGGAGGAGAGCAGAGTATTAGTGAGTGGCAGCTACAAATGATACCCCATGGAAGAAAAAGGACCACCATGTGTGCTCTTACTTTGACTCAGCAATTTCTAAGGTTTGTCCCAAGGAAATGCTCCGGATGTACTCAGAGATTGAAATACAGAGATGGGATACACACTTATGGCACTGGGCATCCATTAAAAATAACACTAGAGGAGAACGTTAACACGGTGATTTGGGAATATATTCATGATAAATGAAGACAAAAAAGTAGATTACGGAAGGACAAGAGTATCCCGATTTTTTAAAAAAATAATAATAAAGACTAGAAATACGAACTCTAAAGTTGCTGTAGTCATTACTCTTTGGAAGATGAGATTACAGGCGGTTTTGTTTTGTTTTGTTTCCTTTGTGCTGTCTCTGAATTTTCTGCAGAGCTACCTACTTTTAAAATTAGAAACAAATTTTTGTAAATAAATAGATTCGTGATACTAAAGTAAACTAGCTTGAAAAATTATAAATACAGTAAAACCTCACTAAAACTTGCAAGGCTTTGATTTAAATTTTGATTGGTGCTGGGCTGATTTTACTAAGCTTTAGGCAACTGATGGTATGTTTTATGAATACATTTGTAATATAAGTGAAATTGCATCAGAGTTTATGAAGTAGCTTTTATAACCCTCCTTATGGATATAAAGAATGAAGCTTATAGAATAACGTGCTTGGAGTTTTACTGCCATTTAGTGGACGTTAGAATCTGAACTTCTAGAGCCTTTCCTTTTATCAGCTGTACCATACCACCTAGTTGCTGTCACTTCTCCCTAGGACGCAGCTAAGAGGGGTCATTCTACCAGTCCTGAGTGTCTACATCAGCCTTGCCCCTGTTTTCTGAGTCTTGGCACGTGGCCACAGCCTGACTGTGCTGGAGGGGCCTCCAGGACCTCCCGAGTCTGGACGCCTGTACCTAGACACACAGTGTCTGTCATAATAACTATAGGCCTTCCATTTCTCACTTGACTAAGCTTCTTAGAGATGCAGTGTTGAAGAAGAAATACTCTGACACTTGCTAAAACAGTAAGGAGGACTTTATTTAAGGCTGTTGTGCTAGCGGGGAGAGAACTGGGACTCAGCTTGGAAGGCAACACCTGGGGATGTGCGGCCGGCAGAGGGAAGGGGTCCAGAGAACTGAGGGGAATGAAGCCTTTGATCCGTTCTCGAGGGTGACCATCTATCAGGATAGGGGTTTTCTCCGGACAGACTCAGCAGTGCTCATGCTGAAACTGGATTCAGCCAGGATGTACATGGGAGCCCAAAGTTGAGACCTAGTTGAGAGGAGGGCCCAGAGGAGCCTGATTGAAACCTGGTCCCAGAGAGCCTCTGGTCAGTAGTTTAATGAGCCCGGGGTGGTGGTCCTCTGAAGCATGGAGACCACCCTCTCATCTTACTCAATTTACCTGGTTTGTGCGCTCGTTAATACTCAGTAAACACGGAGCTAACACGGTCCCTCATGCTGGGATGGGGTTAGCGTTCATTTTTTGGGAGTTTTTAGTCCCTGGTCTTGCCTTGCTGTGTTAAAGGGGTCCCCTATGTTTCTGTTTCTGGAGAGGTTAGAGGGAGACAGGGAAGAAGGGCAGACCCCAGGTGCTCCACATCAAACCATGTGCGGCCCTCCCTGAGCGCCTAGGCCCAGCCAGCGTGTTACCAGTGGAAGAAACATTGTCTAAGACCCGGAAATGAAGCCAGGGAAAAGGACTGCATGTTTCTTGTGTTGTCACCGTCACATGGGTCATTGTTCAGCACAGTCACCCCATGCTGCTCTGTCTTCTGATCAAAGGTAGCTCCCTGACTTGGCCGGTTACTCTTGACTGGGGCCCAGCCACTGATGTTATATGCTGGTTTGTACTTTCATCTTGTAGAGATACAAATTATTTCTCTCTGATAAACCCAAAGGTTTTGATTTTATTGCTCTGTAGGACTTGAACCTGATTTGTCTCCAAATGAAAATAGTTTATTTCCGTCGACTCCAGCTCTAGCTTCCCAACTGGGGGCTCGCTCATTAATGTGTGTGTGCTTGGCTTGTCTTCTAGCCTTGGAGAACTGCGTTTTAATGCTGCTGGGTGTGCTTTAAGGAGGGCGCCGCTTTGCTTCTGGTTGCCCTGCAGACCCTGCTCTCGGCGTAGGCGGTGTGTCTGTCATCCATCTGTCCGTCCGTGCCCCCTTCCATCTGTGGGCTTTCCCTGAGTCCGTTTGTCCCTGTGTCCCGAGGGACTCTGGCCCCTTCATCGGCGGCGGACAGGTTGGTATGTCTCAGTGGACAGACTGTGAATAAGGGAGCTTCTGGCCTCTTTTCCTCATTTGCCCCATTTTCTGGTAACCTGGGATGTTGGGCTTGGTCCCCCGTGTGGAAGGAAGCTGTTCTGAGGAGTGAGGCCCCTTGCACTGGGCCTCGCTCCCGCTGTGCTGCTGCCTGCTGGCCCCTCATAAACTTCCCTGTGCCGAGGCTTTGCTTCCCAAACAGTCTGTCAACTCCTTGAGGCCAGTGACTCTGCTTCCTGCTCTTCCTTTGCCCACGGTCGGAGTCTGTAACCTGTTGGTTCCTTGTTCCTCTTTGTGTACCTGCCCTTTGATGCCTCCGTGCACTCGTTCATCCACAAGCAGTGACTGGGCCCTTGCCGTGCTGGATGCCATGCTGGGCACTGGGGATATGACAGAGTGATGGCGTTTGCCTTGAGGAGGCCACGTTAATGGAGGTGATTCCTGGTTTGCATTTTGGGCAGTAAGACTCCTCCCGAGTGAGCCATCTGTCTTCTTTCTAAACATTTATTTAAATAATGAAGACTGTATATACGTGTATATACACATATATATTTGCAATGATCCTTAAAACTGCCTTTAAGGAATGAAAAACCTCAGTGGGGTCGACTCTACGGCAGTGCAGAAGTTAGGGGCATTGACCCTTTCGCACAGCCAAGAATCCACAAATAACTTCTGACCCTGCAGAACTTCACTGATAGCCCACCGTGGAGGAGAAGCCTTGTTGATAACGGGCAGTTAGCACAGTGTGTGTGTGACATGTACTGTGTACCGTATTCTTACAATAAAGTCGGGAGGAGGAGAGAAAACAGTATTAACATCATAAGGAAGAGGTAGTACATTTACAGGACTGGACTGTTTTATTGAAAAAATCCAGGTATAAGTGGACCCCCTCAGTTCAAACCCATGTTGTTCAAGGGTTAACTCTGTATGCTCTGAGCAATATTAAAAAAAAAATCTTAAAAGAAAGGTAATAGCTACAGAACTTATTTTTTTGGGCATTTCATGTCCCACTACACTAAGCGCATTGAGGGGCACTGAGCGCTGAGCGCCGCGACACCGGAAGGCAGCACCCAGTGTCCCACGTTCCCAGGTCTTTGCTTACCCCAATTTTTTTTTTTTTTGTAAATGCCATAGAAGAGCACATTGTAACGTAACATTCCTGCGGTAATTTGTGATTCAGAATGTGAGAAATTGGCAGTGAAAGAGGCAAACCCAGTACATGTTTCATTACAATGGTGAGCTTTTCACTGCTGGGTGGGAAAGGAGGAAAACGTTTGAATAAAATCAAAGCAGAGGCTGAGCCTGACTTCTCCCAAGATAAAGAGGAGAGTGTTTTGAGCGACTCAGTGTTGTCACTTGCAGTTTTAGGAGAAAAATGCTTGAGACAAAAATCCCTTTCTTTGGTGAGGGACGGCAGCCAGCCCACATGTGGCAGAGCCGCCGCGCAAACCGGAGCCGCTGTCCGGGGGAGCCGGGGCTGAAGGCAGGTTCTGTTTCGTTTCAGCCCCAGCTTCACGTGCGTCTTGAGCTGCCAGTGACTGACGAGGAGGTGGCCCTGGCCACTGGTGGGCTCGGCGGGCAGGTCTCCCCAGGCGCTGCGCTCTGGGGGACACGGAGCGGCCACTCTGGGCCCACGAGAGTGGGCGTCCGAGCCCGTGCCACGTGCCACCTGGCCGGTCATCGTGGGCCAAGCCCGCTGTTTTGCAGCCAGCCGTGCAGTAACCGCTGAGGGCTCGTGCCCCTGCGCCTGGCTTTTAATTCACTCTGCGCACCGTGCTCTGTGCTCGTCATCCTCTTTCCACACCTGCACCAAAGTACTGCGTTGGACTCTCCCGAGAAAGACCGGCCTGGCTTCAGAAACGACAGTGCACGCTGGTGAGCGGGGTCCGTACCCAGAGGCCCAGACTGTAGCACTGCCTCCGCCTCGAAGTAGTCTGGTGGGAAGTCCGGTTTCGGCTTCAGAAGCTCACACCTGGGGAGTGTTCCCAGGGTAGAAGCTTGGCTGCCGAGAGCTCTCCGGCAGTTGGGGGCTGTGGACGCGCGTGTCCGCTGCGTTTCATGACCTAACAAGCGAGATTTCGCTGAAGGTCAGCGCACGTGTGTGAAATTTATGTCCACTCCAGGCTTCCATATTTTCCATATTAATGGCAGTTAAACAGATAACTTTTCAAATGTTTTTAGGGGCCAGTGTCTGTGAACAAGCAGTAAGTTCTTAAAAAGAGAGTCCCGTGGGAGGTACCTTTCCTCAGTGTCGTAGATTACTTGCAGTTTCTTCGTTTGTGAGCTGCAGCCGACCGTCTTCCGCCCGTCACAGTTGCTTCAGGGCCTGGGGAGTGTGTCCTGAGCGCGCGGTGCTGTGCGGCGGGAAGCCTGCGCCGTGAGGCCACCGCCGTCATTCCCGGGTGTTGTGGGCGGCTGGTGGCGTCGCCCTCGGTCCCAAGCCTGGAGAGGTTTCCTTTGTTCTCCTGGAGCTGTCTGTGCAATAGGACATTTGTTTGTTTCATCAGTGGATGTGAGGCCCTGATGAGTCTTAAAACCAAAGTGAAAATCATAGACCGTTAAGATCAAAGATGTCGTCATGGAATTTTCTCTGACCAGTGACGTTAAGATACTCTGCTTCGGTTTTCTCCAGAGTTTGAGCTCCGACTCGGAACTGCCGTGTTTCTGCGCTTCAGAGCGAGCGGTTTTCCGTTCAAAGTCCGTCACCAGCTCAGATGTTACAGAAACTTGGCATTGTGAATTTTTATCTTTTTGATAGCTTCATTCAGGTATACTTGATAGACCGTAAACTGTACTTTTTTACAGTGTTGAGTTTGACAAGATTTAGCTTGTGTTTACCTGTCAAACCATTACCACAGTGGAGGTAGTGAACGTATCCATCACCCTGGAAGTTTCCATTGTGTAAATCCCTCCCTCCTGCCTGCCCCATGCCGGGCCACCACCGCCTGCTCTCTGGTGCTGCCACTCCGCCCCACTCTCAGTGAACTCGAATTTCGTACAGACGGGTCCTCTGGTATGTACACCCGTTTGGTCTAGCTCTCTTCACTCAGCAAAATTATTCTGAGAAACATGGATACTGTAAGTTTCTATATAGGTTAGGTTTTCAGAATTAACTCTAGTCTTGAGCTCCTAGATGGGAAACACTACTTCTTTGAAAACTGTCGCCTTGTTTTTAGTTTGGTTGAGAAATCCCTTGAATGAGGGCCTTCGTACGAATCTTGGCACATTGCCGCGCTGTGTGGCCCTGCTGAAGGCAGCCCTGCCGACTCCTGCTTGGGTCGAGCCTCTTCCTCTTTAGTCAGAGCGCTTCGGGCCCCTAACAGGTGTGTCATGTTCCATATCTTGTTAGTGCTGGAGTGCTTTGCAGCTAGAGAGTGAATACTGAATGTTGTCTTGTGTTTGCTTGAGAGGGGTCACGTGTCCAGTGCTAATGCCATAATTACTAATTTATTTTCTTTTCCAGATCCTTTCCGGGAGCTTTCCGGGAGTTCAGTTATGGGCGTGAGAGGTTTGCAGGGGTTTGTGGTCAGCTCCTGCCCACACGTATGTACAGTGGTGAATTTCAAAGAGCTGGCAGAGCACCACCGAAACAGGCACCCTGGAAGTACTCCTACCATTGTGGTCGATGCCATGTGCTGTCTCAGATACTGGTACACTCCCGAATCTTGGATCTGCGGCGGCCAGTGGCGGGAGTACTTTTCTGCTTTGCGGGATTTTGTCAAGACTTTTACAGCTGTTGGCATCAAGTTGGTATTCTTCTTTGATGGTACGGTGGAGCAGGAGAAGAGAGAGGAGTGGGTGCAGCGGAGGCTCAAGAACAATAGGGAGATCGCCAGGATTTTCCACCATGTCAAGTCACACAGGGCGCAGCCAGGCAGAAACATGTTCTTCATCCCGTCGGGGCTGGCCGTCTTCACACGATTTGCTTTGAAGACCCTGGGTCAGGAAACCCTGTGCTCCTTACAGGAGGCTGATTATGAGGTGGCCTCTTACGGCCTCCGGAATAACTGTCTCGGGATTCTTGGAGAAGACACGGACTACTTGATTTATGACACTTGTCCCTACTTTTCGATTGGTGACCTCTGCCTGGACAGTCTGAGTACTGTCATGCTCTGTAGAGAGAAGCTGTGTGAGAGTCTGGCTATCAGCCTAGCAGACCTTCCTCTTCTGGCCTGCCTGCTTGGCAATGACATAATCCCAGAGGGCATGTTTGAGAGCTTTCGGTACAAATGCTTGTCTTCGTACACCTCTCTCAAGGAGAACTTTGACAAAAAGGGTAACATTATTTTAGCTGTAGCAGACCATATTGCTAAAGTTCTTCACTTGCATCAGGGTGAGAAAAAGCTGGAAGAGATGTTACCTTTGGGACCAAACAAAGCTCTTTTTTATAAGGGTGTGGCATCCTATCTTTTGCCAGGACAGAAATCTCCGTGGTTTTTCCAAAAACCCAAGGGTTTTATAACTTTACACAAGCAGGTGGTATCCATGAGTTCAGACCCCGAACCCAAGCAAGGAGTTCCCATGTGTGCGGACCCCGACCC